>NC_140592.1:726382499-726772724 GCF_964204655.1 Triturus cristatus | reverse complement strand
GTTCGAGAGTATGTCCGAGAGGACGACATACAACAGTGGTTCAAGGCCTACGAGATCGCCATGACCTCCCACCGGATCGATCGAAGTGACTGGGGAGCCGGCCTATGGGGGAGGTTCGTCAACGAAGGCCGCGATGCCCTGCTACAGCTCCCAGACCATCAGATGTCATCCTATGACCACATGAAGGCTGCCCTCCTCACCCGATATGGGCTCACACCCGAAATGTACCGCCAGAGGTTTCGAGACTGCACCCGGATCCCGGGTACAACTTGGGTGGAATATGTCAACTATTTCAGCCGAGCCTTCGAGGGTTGGATCAAGGGAAGCCACGTAACGACCTACGAGCAACTTTTTAATCTCATGGTGTGGGAGCACCTCTCTAACAACTGCTTCGTCGAGCTCAGGCAGCACCTCCTCGACAGTAAATTGACTGACCCACGGCAACTCGCCGCCGAAGCTGACCGGTGGGAAAGCACCCGAGTGGGCCGGAGAGGGCCACACGAACAGAACCGGAACAACCAAGGTCAGCACCGTCCCCGAGGAGGAGGAGGAGGCCAGGGGCGAGGAAGAGACACCGTCCCGGCCGCTCCCGCTGCCAGCACCCAGCCCCCGGCCAGCCGGGGCAACCCCCCGATGCGCCCGGGGTTCCGAGCCAACGTCACGTGTCACCGATGCCAGCGAGTCGGCCACTACGCCAATGACCCGAACTGTCCACAGAACCAAACTCCAAAACCCCGCCAGGTAGCTGCCGCCGCCCTGGGGGGAGAACAAATCTCCGAAGAACAAGAAGAATACGAGCAGGCACAACAAGAGTGGGAACCGGCTGCCATGGTTCTAGCGTGCCTAGGGGGAAAAGACATGGTCCCGCGGGCTCCCCTACCCACCAACACCAGAAAATATAGCCAGTGGGTGAACATTAATGGGCGCCGGGCCGAAGCACTACGTGACACGGGGGCCAGTGTGACGGCCGTCCGCTGTCACCTGGTAAAACCAGAGCAGATCCTGCCGAACATTCTCTGCCCCGTCCGTTCAGCCGACAATTCAGAGAGTCTATGTCGGATGGCCTGCGTCCCCTTCGAATGGGGAGGAGTCTCCGGCATGTTGAAGGTGACGGTCCGGGATGATGCCCCCGTGGACTGTCTCTTGGGGAATGATCTTGAGAGTTCCCCGTGGGCCGCCGTCGAGAGAAGAGAGCACCTGGGGATGTTGGGCCTCCCGGACTGGGCGTGCGTAACCACCCGGTCCATGGCCGCCCGTGCCATCCCCCGACCAGAAGAACCAGAATGGCCTGCACCTCCTCCCCCGATCGCTCCAGTAGAGGACACCGACTATACCGACCCCCCAGAGCAAACCCCCGAAGGGGTCGCCCAGCCCCAGGACCTTCCCGACCTGGCTCAGTGGCGTCAAGAAGGGGGGCCCACCCAGGAACAGTTCCGTCAAGAGCAGAAGACCTGTCCCTCCCTCGAGGGACTCCGCCAGCAAGCCCTCGCCCAGAGCGCAGGGGACACCACCGGAGCCCATTGGATCTATTGGGACAACGACCTGTTGTACAGTGAACAGAGAATCGCGGAGTTAGGGGCCAGTCGAGTGCTGGTGGTGCCCCTCCGTTTTAGAGACTTCCTGTTAAATTTGGCCCACGATGTCCCTCTGGCTGGACACCTGGGCCAGGACAAAACCTACAGTCACCTGGTGACCCACTTTTTCTGGCCGAAGATGAGAAACGACGTCCTCAACCACTGCCGGTCCTGCCCCACGTGCCAGGCCAGCGGGAAGAGCGGCCGCAAACTCAAAGCACCTCTGCAACCCTTCCCAGTTGTCACCACCACGTTCGAGAGGGTGGGAATAGACATTGTGGGGCCCCTGGACCCCCGTACAGCACAAGGACATCGGTTCATCCTGGTACTGGTGGACCACGCCACCCGCTACCCCGAGGCTGTGCCCCTGCGAACTGTAACAGCCCCGGTGGTCGGCCGGGCCTTAATGGGGATCTTCTCCCGGGTGGGCTTCCCCCGAGAAGTCGTCAGCGACAGAGGCACAAACTTTATTTCGAAATATATGAAGTCCCTCTGGCAACAGTGCGGGGTCACCTACCGATTCACGACCCCCTATCACCTTCAAGGAAACGGACTAGTTGAACGATTCAACCGCACGCTCAAGGGAATGATTGGGGGATTGGAAGAGCCCCTCCGTCGCCAGTGGGATGTACTACTTCCGTGCCTCCTCTTCGCCTATCGAGAAGTTCCCCAGAAGTCCCTCGGCTTTAGCCCTTTTGAACTCTTGTACGGGCACCCTGTGCGAGGGCCCCTCAGCCTAGTCAAAGAAGGTTGGGAGATGGCCCCCCTAAAGACCCCTCCAGACGTCTTCAAGTACCTCCTGACACTACGCAATCAGACCAGGCGAGTCAGGGAAATGGCAAAAGCGAATCTTGAGGCCAGTCAGGAGGACATGAAAAAATGGTACGATCAAAATGCCTCCTCCGTCGAATTCGAACCTGGTCAACAAGTGTGGGTGATGTCCCCCACCGAACCATGTGCCTTGCAGGACAAGTGGACGGGGCCCTTCAAAGTGGTCGAACGCAAGAGCCCCGTCACCTATCTCATCGATATGGAATCTCCCCGGAACCCCCTCCGGGTCCTCCACACTAACAGACTCAAGCCCCACTTTGTGCGCTCGGAGCTCAGCCTCCTGATGGCTACAGACAGTGGAGTGGAAGAAGACTCCGAGCCTCTCCCTGATCTCCTGAAGACTCGGGAGAAAGATGGTTCCGTGGACGGGGTCCGGCTCTCCGATGCCCTCACCCCAGAGCAGCGCCAAGGCTGCCGGGACCTCCTGCTGCAGTTTGCTACCTTGTTTTCCCTCACCCCAGGGGTCACCCCCTGGTGCTTGCACGACGTGGACACTGGGGACAGTCCCCCTATCAGACACCGGGCATACCGCGTACCAGATCGGGTGCGGGCCTGCATCCAAGAAGAAGTATCCAAGATGCTCACGCTCGGGGTCATCAAGCCCTCGGATAGCCCCTGGGCCAGCCCGGTCGTGCTGGTCCCCAAAGCTGCTGCCCCCGGCACCACTCCTGAACTCCGATTCTGCGTCGACTATCGGGGCTTGAATGCTGTCACCAGGACTGACGCTCATCCCATCCCCCGAGCGGATGAATTGATCGACCGCATGGGGGCTGCCCGCTACCTCAGCATCTTCGACCTGACAGCGGGCTACTGGCAGATCGGTCTCACACCCCGGGCCCAAGAACGGTCCGCCTTTTCTACCCCCGATGGCCACTACCACTTCAAAGTCATGCCCTTCGGCATGAAGAATGCCCCAGCTACTTTTCAGCGACTAGTGAACCAGGTCTTGGCGGGGCTCGAGGAGTTCAGCGCCGCCTACCTGGACGATATCGCTGTGTACAGCCGCCACTGGTCCGACCACCTCCACCACCTCCGAGAGGTCCTGCAGGCCCTCCAGCGGGCCGGCCTCACAATCAAGGCCGGCAAGTGCCAAATTGGTCAGGGATCCGTGACCTACCTCGGACACCAGGTGGGAAGCGGTCTGGTGGCCCCTCTGCAACTCAAAATCGCTGCCATCCAGTCCTGGCAGCCCCCAGTCACGCAGACCGAGGTCCGAGCCTTCTTGGGGCTCACCGGCTACTACCGGCGGTTCGTGAGGGACTATGGCAGCATTGTGGGGCCCCTCACGGGACTCACATCCAAAAACCACCCGAAGAAGATTAACTGGACCCCAGACTGTCAAGCGGCCTTCGAGAAGCTGAAAGCCGCCCTGTGCACTGCCCCTGTGCTCCAGGCCCCCGATTACAGTCGGGAATTCATTGTGCAAACGGATGCCTCCGACCATGGCATCGGGGCGGTCCTCTCCCAGCTGAACTCCGAGGGACTTGACCAACCGGTGGCCTTCATCAGCAGACGCCTCCTGGCCCGAGAACAGCGCTGGAGCACAATCGAGAGGGAGGCCTTCGCAGTGGTGTGGGCCCTCAAAAAGCTCCGGCCCTATCTCTTCGGTACCCACTTCCGGGTGCAAACAGATCATCGACCCCTGCAGTGGCTAATGCAGATGCGGGGGGAAAACCCCAAACTATTGCGCTGGTCCATCTCCCTGCAGGGGATGGACTTCACTGTGGAACATCGACCGGGCCAAGACCACGCCAACGCAGATGGCCTGTCACGCTTTTTCCGCCTCGACGAGGAGAGTCCCCAAGAGGATGGGTGACTCTCCCCGCCTTCAGCTGGGGGGGACGCATGTTGGACAGGCCAAATGAAGGGCTCGCTCCCTCCCCGCATGACAGGGCCCAAGCCCCGGCCCTCCAGGTGTTACCCACAGAAACAACCCGCACCCCGTCTCCCGACGGAACTCCTGCCCCCGGACATCTATGTATCATGGGGCCGAACCACTACCGGCTCCCCCGGCCGGACCAGCCGCCATCTTGGACACTGCACCACGAGGCCGCGTGGCCTCAGCTCGACCCTAACCCTGGGCCTGGCCAGGCCCCGACATCCCGGCACCACCATCCACCCAGGAGGTGAACGGACCACTTGGCAGGTCGATGGGAGACAGAAGTGTCGATGGCTCTCCCCCGCCAGGTGCCGATCGCCCTCCAGCTCCCCCGGGCGCTGGCTCCACCCCCCTGCTGGGTGTCTGGACTCCCTCATCCCGGACCTCCCGACCTCCAAGTGCGAGGGTCCGGACATCAAAGGGCGCCAGACCTATAACTAGGGCAGCTCCAGAGCAGGAAGGCAGTTGTATCCTGGAGTCGAGAGACACCGAGAAGAACTCATCCTTGACGGACTACCGGCGCTGCCGTAGCCCTGCCTTGTGAACTATCGTCCTGCCTGCTGGCGCTGCCGCGGCCTTCTGCATCCTCCATCCTCGTTGGGACCTGCTGGCGCTGCCGCGGACCGTTGTAACTACTACCTTTGTCGGGACCTGCTGGCGCTGCCGCGGACCGTTGTAACCACCACCTTCATTGGGACCTGCTGGCGCTGCCGCGGACCGTGTAACGACCACCTTCATCGGGACCTGCTGGCGCTGCCGCGGACCGTGTAACGACCACCTTCACCGGGACCTGCTGGCGCTGCCGCGGCCCGTCCAAGCTAGAACACCGAGCTCGAGGATTGTGAGCTATCCATCATCGCATCTACCAGATTGGTAACCAGACTGTCCCGCTACCCCCTTTCCCAAACCAAGAGACTAGAATCGAGGGGACCCCTGAGTCCAGACCTCCTTGTACCATTCCATCGTACCTTAAGAAATCACTTATAAAGAACGTTAAACCCTATCCTTGTGTGGTGTACATCTGTGGGGGGGAAGTTACTAGTCTGTACGATCGCTGGAGACGGCTCTCCCCGGAGACCTCTCCCCTTGTCCTCGGCCGACCCTCCCGGCCCGTCTAACAGCACCCAAAGTCACCGTCCCGTGGCGGGGTGCCTGTGCCGGCCGAAATGCTCCAGGTGAGACTAACCCTGTGCAACCCCAGTCAGCGCCACGTGGTGGTAGGCCCATGCCATTCGCAGGCTTCGGTTGCCACTAACCCTGTGCAACCCCAGTCAGCACCATGTGGTGGTAGGCCTCAGTTGCCACTAACCCTGTGTGCAACAACTCTTGGGCCTTTCATGATTGAGAACCGTGGCATCCGTCATCCAATCACCACCGGCAGAGGGGAATGTGACGTCGTCGGCCCTTTATGTTGGCGGAGTCGCATGGCCTGTGACGCCTGTGCCGGATGGGTGTGGTGTGCGTGCAAACCTGTCCTCAGGGAGTGGTTGTGACATGCTGATGACTAGACCAGTGACCTGCACACCACCAGCGAGTTCGCCTGCGATGGGTAGCAATGAGGGCCCCCCTCGGAGCATAAGCGGAGTGGTCTGGCCTGCTGTACGCCGGACCAGTGCAGGGCTTGCAACAATGACTCGTGGGCTCTGGGCGTGGTTCAGTCCATGTCCAGACAAGGAAGTGAGTGATGCGTGTGTCCCTGCTGTAGTGCCCAAGGGACCCGGTACATAAAATGCAATGTAGCACCCTTTGACTGGCATCCCACAGGATGAGCAGCGTTGACGCAAGGGAAATCACTGTCCCTACATTCATCCACACATGCCTACATGACTGATGAAAGACATGACACAGCAGTGCGTCACTGGATGTTTATTGCACATCCTGTGCAGTTCTGCAGATGGAGCGGTACAGGGCAATGCCGAGCACACTCCACAATATGGGCCCGTGGAGAGCCAGCCAGAGTCCATCCGGGGATGACTAGTCCTGCGGAAGGGAAGGGTACAGTCCACAGTCTGTCAGCCGTGTCATTGGTCGTTGAACAGGATGTGGCAGTCCATGTCGCTGTCCAAGGTGAGTGCATCGGAGTGTATCGGGGATCAGTGGAAGGTCATGAGGCCATGTGCGGCACCAAGCAGAAACAGGCCAGGTGGCGGAAATGAATGCTAGTGCCTCCTGATCACAAACCCATCCACGTCCTCGTCCCCGGATGTGTGCTCTGCCCCACCTGTGGGTGTTGCAGTAACGGCTGCAGCACTGTGCTGACACATCAGGGGCCTGAGTGGATGCGCCTGCCGCACTGGGAGGCACTGGCACACCAGGGGGCGGGGATGTGGATGGTGTGGGGGCAGCAGCATTTATCAGCGCCACGCCTTGTGGCGGCAATGCCATGATGGGGGTCTGCAGGGCATGATAGATCCCAGCTACATTTCGATGATATGCAGCGGTGGCTGCCATCCTTTCCGCCTCCATCCACACCATGTCCTCCATGAGCTTTCGCATGTGTGCCAGCTCACAGCTGGCATCGCTGGAGCCTCTCTGAGCGGACAGCTGTTCTTCTTTCCACGTCATGACTCCAGCGATGTCAGTCAGGGCTTGTTGGAGACCATGGGGCGGACATAGACACCCAAGGATGGCGTCCAGTTTGTCAGCCATGATGCCGAAGCCTACTCGCACCTGCTCAGCCGTCTCCCTCTGGCACTCCAGCACAGGGCTTTGGAAGGCCATGTGTTGTTCCTGGGTGTCTTGGGAGAGTTCCGGGGCTGTGGGGGCCTCATGTTGGGTGGTTTGGGTGGTGGGTGAGGTCTCATCGATGTAGCTGGGGTGCCCTGATCCTGGAGGTGAGTGGCAGATGAGGTCAATGATGTCTTGGATGGTTTTGGTGTTGATGCTGGCGTTGTCCTCCTCGTCATCAGTGCAGTGGCATAACTAGAGCTTGTAGCACCCGGGGCTGTCCCTCAGATTGCCACCCCTGGCATCTGCAGCCCTGTGATTGCGTAAGCTTAAGTCTCGGATTCGAATTTTGAATCTCACCTCACTGTCAAATTTCGAGCACAAATGCTTCTCACATATATCATTGGAATGCTAGTTTTACATTGGTCTATTAACTAGTGCAAGTAAGTGTTAACTTTCTGAACTTGCAGTTGGAGAGGGCTGCGCACAGCACCCCGGGGCCACTCGCTTAATTATACTGGTGTGATTTTTTAAAATACTTTCAAACATATTTGTCTTCCTGCCTGACTGTGACAGCTATGGCTGTCTCACAGGCTCTCCCGAGGCTTGCCCAGAAATCATGCTTTCATGCACATGATCTCTGTGGTGGCCGGAGTCCACGAGTCAGCTGACTCTAATGAATTTATGGTATAGGCCTGCGGCAATTGAGATTTGTTTTAGGGCCTCTCACACCCTGTTATAGTCTGGGCCCAGGTCCCATGTGGGACAGAGAGAGCAGCATGGAGTTTAGTGATTCTTCTCTCCTGCCACATGTTCACAGACAGGTACTCTCATCAGCGTGCGTTGTGACTGTCACTCGAGACAGACTACTTTTGCACTTACCTGTGTGAATCTGGATCTGAAGGTGGGGTGTTGGATTTAGGGGTCTTTCGTGTAACTTATCACTCGCTGTGCGACACTAGAGATATTTATGCCAGGACATCAAGTCAGGCTCTGGTGATGCTCATGCCACTACAACTCTGAATGCCTCATGTGCACCCAGCAATACCCCTTCTACATTAGTGGGGTCCAGTAAAGATCTGTGTTCTCTACTAAACTGTTGTCTTGTATTGTCAGTGGCTCTTATTGCACAGCTTCGCACCAGCAGTTCTACAGCCTAACCGCAGGTCCTTGCTCTTTTTGGTGTCAATTCTTAGCGGAGCCATGTGATCTGCTTTCTAGAGGTCCATAGCTGTCATTTTAATTATAGTCAGCTGCAGCAGGCGTTTGCAGCAGTTTTAGATCTTCTAAGAGTTTTTCGTTGCTCAAATGGGTCTAATTTCTGATATTTATGTTTCCTCATCTTCGTTGCTTGATTTTTGCTCGCAAGAAAGTGTCAAATGTCACTCATAACCACACTGAAATTATGAACATGTCACACATAGCAATCTGAAACCTTGGCAGCTATGGATGGCACGTGTCATTATGTCATTTGCTGACTGCCTAACTTGGTTAGTCTCCCCCACTTCTTTTTATAGGACTTGTGCCCACAGCCCTGCCACTCACCAAAGATCCTTTCCTCCCCTCGTAACAACTGTTTAGCTCTTACCATCCTCAGGCTCCAGTACGCCACAGTGGTGGCAGGGTCTCTACCGAAGGGGTTGGTTCTGCTGCAGTCTGCAGCAAATCGCCCAGCACTGCCACTGCCACTGCCCCAGACTCAACTCATAACTGCCAAGATTTCAGACTACTATGTGTGACATTTTCATAATTTTAGTGTAATTATGAGTGACATTTCAATGACTATGAGTGACACTTTCTCCCGAGCAAAATCAAGCAATGAAGACGAGGGAAAGATATAAATATCAGAAATTACTCCCATTTGAGAAAAGAGGAACTCTAACAGCTGCAAAGCACCAGAAAGACCGGTAACTTAGATGCGCCAGCAGCGGTGGAGAGAAGCAGCGCCATATCTTACGAACATGGTACTAAGGGGCAAATTCACATGCCGAAATGTGCCATTAAACAAACATTGCTAACTCCGCCATTCTGAAAATGCAGGGATGCACCATATTCACAAGAATGCGGTGCACCCCTGTGTTTCCCCTGGCGCTGGTGCTAAATCTAGCTGCCTAGCGCCAACGCAGGCAAACTTGAACCATAGTGCAAGGGTGTCTACATTGGTGGGAATGTCTGTTTATGTGCAGGAAGGTGTCCCTTCCTGCACACAAACAAATCGTGATTTGTAACTTCATTATGCAGCACACATAGAAGTTGCAAATTGTCATTTTTTTATATGATTCATGGTGTTTTGCTGTTTCTATGTGTGCTACACAATGCATAGTGAAATGGGGTCTAATTTACTAGGTGGCTATAAGCCAAGTTCGGTGGTTTAATGCCACCTCGTAAATAAGACGAAGGGTTTATCGCCACAGGAGTGTCGGAAAAAGTGACGTTCCTGGGGCGATAAGGGCTTGTAAATATGCCCCTATGTTCCTCTCTCCCTTTGATGCAGCGTTTGTTACGTCAACATTTTTTAATTTTTCCCCTTTGTACATGTTTCTACCCCGGAAAACGTTTAATCTTGCAACTGTGTACTTGCCCAGAAACCTCCCTGCTGCCAAAGCCATGACTACCTTATTGCTATGCCATTCTCAGTGCTACATCAACTCACAGGTGCGTTCTGCACCCCCAACACCTACCACCGTCCCCTCCCGTCCCCTCAGCTTGCCTTGCCAGATCTCTCCACCAGTCGTTATTTCTCGTAGTGCTCTCGGAGCGGCAGGCGCTAAAATTGTTCAATGAAATCGACAATGCTAATTTAACATTCACAGCCCTAAAGTACAGCAAGCCTGCGTCTCGGGTGTCCCCTTTTAAAACAAGGCACAGGTTGAAATTCGCCTCAAATTTGTTTTTCACTAACACTGTTTATCAATGCAGCTCTGCAGTGTTGCACTGGCAGGAAAATAGACCCAGGCCTGAAAATAAAAAATTGCCCCAATAGTGAATCAGAAAGCTAAAAAAGTCTCTCATGTATGCAAATTGGGACACTTTTGTAGTTGTAAAATCACGCTGTGTGTTTTGCAAGATATGGAAGACTGCAACTATTTGTGCTTTCTGAAGACCATGTTTATGCTACTGTCGGGGAAATAAAAACCAGCCCACAAGACAGTAAAACAGGACACAAACATAAAAAGACAGTCCACACACTGACCAATCAGACCAGACCATTGGGCATTGCCAGATTGCCCTATAGGCAGAGCCACTGGAATTATGCTATTGTGCTATTGTGCGGCCCAGCAACTTTTCCATAATTTTAGATTTGCCATGTTTTCCGCACAGTCCATCATCTTCTGCATAATCTGCAGATTTTAACAAAATGTGTTGCTTGCTTAAATGATTCAAAAGCTACTAAAAATGTTGTAGTGTAGTGAAAGGCCCTTTACAAAGCAGGACTGGCCGCCTTCCTATTGCTTATTGCTATACTTGGGTACTAAACTGGTACTAATGAGGTGCAACCAATGCCTAGACAGTGTTACCAATTTTAAAAACTAACGAAGTAATGAAGTAATACTTTTACAAAATGTGCCACATAAAGCTTCATAATTTGCCTTGTCTTGCCGCAGAATTTACTCAACCTTGCCGCATTATTTGGCCCTCTCCTGCCACACAATTTCAGTGTCCCTGCCTATAGGCCAGTCCGATCCTGCAGCTATGAAATATTGACTCAAGTTCTGCCTCGGGTAAAATTGTGTGACCCCCAGCGTACCTTAATCAATATGCTGGTGGTAAATTACAAAATTGGCACTGTAGCCAACTGCGCATATTATACCTGATTGAGTACACCAAACTAAAAACCCATTGAACAGCACTTGGGCTTAATGCTTGAAACTGGAATACAGAAGAATAGGCCCTCGCGGACTCAGAGCAGCTGCATGGTACTGACTACTGAGAAGTGTCGGTACTTTCTAATTACTACTGCACCTCTGCCGAGAAGTGCAGGTACTCTCACTTGCGATAGAAAGCCCCGAGGGCACTCAGTACCTGCTCATTTAAAGGAAAGCACTGCTTGTGCAGGTACCCCGACTTTCCCCCTCCAGTGGGTGTCTGCCTCGCTGACTGCCCCTCCTGTAGGCTTCTGCCCCTCACCCAGGACCAAACCTTCCCAGCTCCCTCCACACCCCCCTCCCCCACCCTCTGCACAAGTTACGCTCTTGAGGCAGGATACCTTTCCTCCACCTTCCCAGAGCACTAGTCCAGATTTTTTACCCCACTCTCAACAGGCTGGTGGCATTTACTTGGGCAGAGTCTGGAGGAGTGTGGCGGTGGCGCTCCAAGAATTCTTGACACACCATCTCTCAGCTGTGGCTGCAGGCTCAATTTATTTATTTTTATTTATTTTAGGTTTTTATAGAGCGCGTAGTCACCCTCGAGTATCCCAGCGCTGAAACCTCGGACTCCTAAGGAGGGGGCAAAGAGAAGCTGCTGACGAATCAGGGAAAAAGAAGGGTTTTGAGGGACTTCCTGAATCGTAGGAGGTTTGGTTCAGCTCTGAGACTCGGGGGGAGCGCGTTCCATTTTTTAGCTGTGTTGACTGAGAAGCGGCGGCCACCTATGCGGGCCTTCTTCACCCTGGGGACAATGATAAGGTTTCCCTGTTCTGACCGGAGCGCTCTCGTCGGTCTGTATGGAGTGATCCAATTATTCAGAATAGGGGGGCCGGCGTTGTGCAGAACCTTGTGGGCCAGGCAAAGGGCTTTGAAAACGATTCAAATTAGGCTGCAATTAGGCTGCTACTGCGCGCTGTGGCAATTCGGGTTTGCCGGCTGCCTCATTATAACATTTACCCTCCAGGCTGCAAAGGTGCAAGCAAGGCTGGCTGCAGGCAGGTTCAGGCCATGAGTCACAGCGGGCTGCGGCAATTTGAGTTTGCCACCCGCCTCCAGTGGTAGTCGTGCTGGCGGCCGCGCTCACGAGAGGCGAGCGCGTGACGCGTCACTGCTGCCGTGCTGCGCTAAATTTCAGCGCGAGGGCTGCCCAAACATTATGCCCAGGGCCGTCATTGGTAGAGCTTTCGCGTGCTACAAGATTGACGGCCCTGGGACGGGAACCACAAACAGGGACGGGTACGTAGGTCGCTTAACAAGCAGGTGTGCTTGCTGTTCACACGGGGGCCACGCACCACTGCCCGCTCATGGCGGCGGGCTTTATAATTTATTTGGGGACATGGACACTACTGTAGTGATTGACAGTAGTGTCAGCGAGTGTCCAAATAAATTATAAAGGCCGCCGCCATGGGCCGCCAGTGCCGCGCGGCAGCCGCCCCCAAATTTGCCGTCTGGGGCAGACTGCCCCCACCGCACCCCCTAGCTACGCCACTGCATCAATGAATAGTGGCTGGGACTGCTCTGCAGGAGGTGTTGACGATGCCCCTGCGATGTGAAGGGGAGATGGTGTGTGTAATGTTGCGCGACGGACCGAACCATTGCCCGAGGGTCCGCGCGCGTGTGTTAGGGTCACACCCCCCCTAGCGTAGCCGGAGTTGGGTGAGCCCGACGTCCCCTCGGACGGCACGCACAAATGTTAATAAAAAGCCCAGGGCTCTGGGCGTGGCAGGCATTACACTGACCACCACTAGTACACCTGTGTCCACGAGCGTTTCATTTGTAGGCCTGGGGCCCGATATTACACTGGCGACGAGGTGGTCTCGCCACCCCATCGAGTGCTATCGAACCCTCGCTCTTGCCCAAGGAGCGGTTCCTGCCACCTGCTTTTGGCCCGGCCCCTGCGCTGCCCCTGGCCCCCCCTGGCAGCCCTGCGAGGTCCCCTGCTGGCCCTCACCTGTGTGCCGACGCTCCCGACTGCCTTCCAGGCCTGCGGAGACTGGTTCCTCCTCCTCCGGCTGCCTGCCTCTGCTACGGGGCCTGCGCGCGCGGAACGCTGGGACCTGCCTGCCGTCTCTCACGCATCTCGCGTGCAACACGTGGCCCGGCCCTGCCGTTCCCCACGCATCTCGCGTGAGGCCCGTTTTGGCTGCGAAGGAAGCCCCTGGCTGGCCCTGCACCCTCCCTGGACGGCCCCCGGCCCTCCACTCGCCCTACCTGCCTGCAGACGACGCCCGGGTGTGCGGTGAGCCCCAGCGGTGAGTCGGTGACGCCCCCAGCTGCCGCCTTCAGCGAGTATGACCAACGTGCCCCCCCTCGAGCCTTTCGAAGTCACGGGCACCCCGACATCTCAAGCCGCACGCTGGAAGAAATGGGTGGAACGTTTGGAGAACTACTTCGTGGCGGCGGAAGTCGCGGTGGTGCGGAGGCGCGCCATGCTATTGCACCTGGGAGGTGAGGCGATCCATGACATTTCTAAAGACGTGGTGGAAGCTGGGCCGCCCATGACATACGCCACGCTACGCGACGCCATCACAGCGTACTTTGAACCGTTTGCAGGTGCAGACTATGAACGTTTCCTGCTCCGCCAAGCCCGCCAGCTCCCAGAGGAGTCGGTGGACGTCTTCTACGCCAGGCTCAAAAAACTTGCCAGCACGTGCACACTCCCCGATGCGGACGACGAGATCCGCGCACAGTTCATCCAAGGCTGCGCGTCGTCCAAGCTCCGTGAAAGGGTACTGGAGGCGGACAACATGCCGATGCGCGACATCCTCACGCTAGGCCGCTCGAAGGAACTGTCCAAGGCCAGAGCCGCGCACATGGAGCCGAAGCCGGCGGTCACCATCAAAACAGAACCGGTGTGCGCCATCACGGCAGAGGTAGCCGACACCCGCACGAAGCATCCCCAGCGGAGGAGCCCGAGGCCTGTCCAACCGTCTCCCAGCCGAGCTTGTGTATGGTGTGGAGGAGCGACACCACACAAAGGGGCGTGCCCGGCCCAAGGCAAAATCTGCAGCGCATGTGGCAAAGCCAACCACTTTGCGAGTGTATGCCTGTCCACATCAAGGAAGAAGCAAGGAGGCCCGCCCAGGAGGGTGAGACAGCTGGCACCCCTACCCAGCACCTCCGCCAACAGCGACATGGATGACGACGACGAAGCGGATGTCGCCTCGGTGCACGTAGTGCGGATGCTCAACACCCTGGCCGCGACCCCGTCAACCGGACCCATGTGCACAGTCTCAGTACAGGACCAGGCCGTACCGGCTCTGATCGACACCGGTGCCTCCATCAACCTGATGGCGGCCAGCGTATACCGGACGCTGAGGAGCGCTCCACCACTCCGGCCAACGAGGGTGCAAGTGTATGCCTACGGCACCCATCGTCCCCTACGCCTGTGCGGGGCTTTCAGGACAGACCTATCCCACGACACCACTCGGCTGCCCACCAAAATATACGTGTCACAGGAAGGGACAGGATTCCTAGTGGGGTGCCGGACAGCCCAAGACCTGGGCCTGATCCACTTCGCCCTCACCGTCCAAACAAGCAACCTCGACCATCGGGTGCAGGAGCATACAGCCCTATTCGACGGAATCGGGTGCCTCAGAGGACCCGCCGTACACCTCCACATCGACAGGACGGTCGCCCCAGTAGCCCTCCGGCATCGACGCATCGCGTTCCACCTACGACCCAAAGTGGAAGCCGAACTACGGACACTGGAGCAAGCGGGAATTATCGAACGGGTAAGCGGACCCACCCCATGGGTGTCACCCATCGTGGTGGCGAAAAAACCGAAACAGCCGGACGCAGTGCGGATCTGTGTGGACATGCGCGTCCCCAACCTGGCCATCAGACGCGAGCGCCACCTGACGCCGACCATCGACGACATCGTGGGAGAGCTATCAGGCTCCAAATGGTTCTCCAAGATGGACCTGAGGTCGGGATACCACCAGATCCCGTTGCACCCCGATTCCCGCCCAATCACCACATTTTCCACGCACGCCGGCCTCTGGCGCTACACCCGGCTCAATTTTGGGATCTCGAGCGCAGCGGAGGTGTTCCAGAATATTATCCAGAATGTCCTGCAGGGGCTGGACGGAGTCTTGAACGTCAGCAACGACATCCTCGTCCATGCTTCTACTCTGGATGAACATATCCGACGCCTCCGAGCCGTGTTCTCCCGGCTGCAGGAACGAGGCCTTACCCTCCACAGAGACAAATGTGACTTCCTGCGCAAAGACATTAGCTTCTTCGGATACCGATTCTCCGACCAAGGGATAGGCCCGGACCCGGATAAGGTTAAGGACATACACGCGGCCCCCGCGCCTACCTCCGTGACGGCTGTCCGCAGTTTCCTGGGAATGGTCACGTACTGCGGGAGGTTCATCCGAGACCTGTCTGACCTCACGGGGCCCCTCCGCGACCTCATCAAAGCCTCCGCCACCTGGGAGTGGGGCCCCGCACAGCAAGAGTCGTTCCAGAGAACCAAAGAGGCGCTCTCGGCTGACACCACCCTAGCATACTTCGACCCCCGGCTCGATTCACAGCTCATAGTGGACGCCAGCCCGACAGGCCTAGGAGCCGTGCTAGCCCAGCAGCAGAGGTGCGGAGAGTGGGCCCCCGTTGCGTACACAAGTAGAACACTCACGCCAACGGAGCAGCGGTACTCGCAGATCGAGAAGGAGGCCATTGCGATCCTGTGGGGGTGCCGCCATTTCCACATCTACCTGTATGGACACCCGTTTGTGGTGATCACTGATCACAAGCCCCTAGTCCCGCTGTTCCAAGGCTCGTCATCACGCCCTCCCCCGCGGATAGAGAAATGGGTCCTCCAGCTCCAAGAGTTCCAATTCACTGCTGAGTACCGACCAGGCACCCGAAATCCGGCAGATTTCCTGTCCAGACACGCCCGCCCGGCCACAGACGTGGAAGCCACGGAGGCGGCCGCTACCGAGGAGTATGTCCGGATGATTGTGGAAAGGTCCCGACCCCTGCCGATGTCCCTCAAAGAGGTTGCGCTGGCTACCGAAGGAGACGACTGTCTGCAGATGGCCATCAGAGCGTTCGCGTCTGGAGATTGGAAGCCGCTCCAAAGCCCGTCGTCCTTTCGCACGCCCGAGGCCCAGGCGTCACTGAAAGTGCTCTACATCGTCAGGAACGAATTATCGGTGTCCCCCGAAGGATGTCTCCTGAGAGGCCCCCGCCTGGTACTGCCCGGCAGCCTCACCCAACGGGCCGCCCTCCTGGCGCATGGCGCTCACCAAGGCATTGTCAAGTCGAAGAACCACCTCAGGTGCAAGCTCTGGTGCCCGGGACTCGACAAGCTGGTTGAAGACACGGTCCAGCGGTGCCCGGTGTGTTTGGCGACCAGCCTACCCGACCCCCCAGCACCCGTGATCACGGAAGAAGGCCCGACCTCGCCGTGGGTGCGAGCCAGCGCCGATTTCGGCAGTCTACCTGGAGGACGACACATGCTAGTTGTGGTAGATGACTACTCGCGGTACCCCGAGGTAGAGATTGTCCCCTCAACAGCAGCAGCAGACGTGATCCCCAAGCTGGAGAAGGTCATGGCCACCCACGGACTCCTAAGTGAGCTGCGCACGGACAACGGTCCACCATTCAACGGCACAGAACTGGCCGAGTACCTGCACTCCCACGGCATCAAACACCGCCGCATAACCCCACGGTGGCCGCAAGCAAACGGAGAGGTTGAGAGACTGATGAGGACTCTAAACAAAACTGTTCAGATTGCCCTGGCAGACGGCCTCAACGTCGAGCTAGCTCTCTACCAATTCCTGCGGGAGTACCGGCTGACACCCCACTGCACCACCGGGGTTCCCCCGAGCCACCTATGTCTGGGCCGAGCGATCCGGGACACTATCCCGCACCACCCTGTGTGGGAGTCATCACCAGACCCACCCAATCGCTCCACAGAAAATCGACTAAAAACGAACCAAGAAGCCTCCCGGCGGCGGAGAGCGGCGGACAGTACAATCCAGGTCGGCGACCAAGTGCTAGTGAAAGACCGGCACCCCGGGGGAAAATTCCGCCTGCCCTTCGAGCTGGCCCCATGGATTGTCACCAATGTACAAGGGACCCTGGTCACGGCCGTCAGAGGCGGCGAAAAAGTAACTAGAAACGTGTCATTTTTCAAGAAAACCCTGCGCGAAGAGGAGGAAGACCTCCAGGAGTTTGGAGACTACTACCCAACCCCATCTCACAGCCCTCGGAACCCCCCAGGAGCGGAAGAGCCCCGGAGGGCGGAGAACGCAGGAAAGGACTCTTCGGCGTCAACTGAAAGGGAGGAGGTGCCACAAGCGGCGCCGAGCCGCCCAGACCCGGTGGTGGCGGACGGCTCAGAGGACATGTTTCTCACCCTATCAGATGGGCGCAGCCAGAGCCAGTATCACCTACGCCCGCACCCGCGACCATCCCAGAGGTACAGAGACTTTGTGGCTCGCTGTCAACTGTGGGAGTGAGGGAAGGCTGCCCCTCCAACAGACAACCAAGTAAGACTGTTCCTTTGTTTTCCATAAGACTTTTGTTAGAGACTGTTAAACCGTTGGGTCGCTATAGGCGACTAGTTTCGTTGGGTTTCAATTCTGGGTAAAGGAGGAATGTAATGTTGCGCGACGGACCGAACCATTGCCCGAGGGTCCGCGCGCGTGTGTTAGGGTCACACCCCCCCTAGCGTAGCCGGAGTTGGGTGAGCCCGACGTCCCCTCGGACGGCACGCACAAATGTTAATAAAAAGCCCAGGGCTCTGGGCGTGGCAGGCATTACACTGACCACCACTAGTACACCTGTGTCCACGAGCGTTTCATTTGTAGGCCTGGGGCCCGATATTACAGTGTGTTACAATGTGTTCACATGTATGTAGCCGCATGGTACATGTTGACATTCAGACAGCATGGGATTGTACATTGTGACAGTCTGTAGGTCTGGTCCCGGAGCCAGGGTCATTGTGGGTGTGTACTGTACCCTGCTTGATTGTGCATGTGTGCCATTGTGCCCATCTCCACCTGTCCCCCCAGTACCTGGTGGTCACTCATACTGTTGTGGTTGTGTTGTGTTCTGTCGAGCAGTGTCCTCTCCCCCCGACTCCAGCCACAGTCTCCACACTGTCGACACCAGCTCCTCCATGTCATCCAGCCCCAACTGTGGCACTGGTCCCCCACCTCCAGTCTGCTTTGCTGCCTTCCGGTTGGTGGAGAGTTTCTCCTTGGTCTTCCGCTTGATGTCATTCCATCGTCTCTTGACCTCGTCCATTGTCCGCTTGTGCTCTCCAACGACATTCACCTTGTCGACGATGTCCCGCCATATTCCAGTTTTCGTGCCCAATGAGACGTTGGAGGTGACGAAGAGTTGTTGATGGTATTCCATCACCTCTGTGACTATGATCCTGTTCGCCTGCGGACTGAACTTTGTCTTCCTCGTCTTCTTGTCCTTGCCTTTCCCTGTCCCCGAGGTCCCAGGCTGGTCGTCCGGGGTGCCTGTGGGGTTGCGCTCGTCCTCTGCGCCTGCTCCGGCTGCCTCCATGGTGCTTGGGTGTTGGTCAGTTTGTGTTTGGGTGTTTTTTCTACTTTTATGGTGATTTTGCCCGCCTGCCAGGTGTGTGTTGCAGGCCTGGCGGTGCTTATCGCTGACTTCCTCACCGCTCTTTGGCCCATCGCAGGTTTTTGGGTGTTGTGGTTACTATTTTTATCTCCATCGAGGTGGTTGTATTGCGGACATTGTCCACGGTTTCCGCAGACTATCGCATGGTACCGCCGCGTTGTGAATTCCACGTTGTCACAGGGCTATTTTCCTGCGATAGGCTGCGATGTTGAAAGTTGTGTTACGCTACTGTTGCGGTAGTTATCACACGTTCTTGTGAATATACCCCAAAGTTGTTTTTTTAATAGGACTTTATTTATTGTTGGATGCAGAGTGGATGCCTAATACTCGGGATTTTAATTGTGAGGTGTTTATTTTAATTAATCAACAAACTGCTTTGCTCTTTGTTGTTTTGGATATCGCATATTTAGGTTAATTAACAATAGAGAAGACAACTATTTGTTCTTCTTCTCAAAAGAGAAGACGACTATTTATGTGGAGACCTGCAGCGCTTTAATGAATTTACACTAATTGGCACAGAGAAAGCAAAAATTAAGGGATTATTACACTAAATTTGAGGTTTTGAACCAAAGAAACAACAAGTAAAAATACTATGAGGAGAATGAACATTTCGGTAAGCATTTGTCATGGGCTGCAAAATCTAAGGAAAAAATTATTTAATTCGAGAAGTCACTGACTCTGAGACTAATTGTGGGGCATATTAAAAGAGCAAAATCGCTGCTTTTCCGGCGCTATGCGCCGGTAAAGCAGCTATTTGTACAACTCAAAATTTACAAGGATTCCCGATCACGCTTTAGCACGAGTTTCCTTGAGTCAGGTGCCTTTTAAACTCTACTGTGCATGTCAGCGATATACATCGCTAATGACACGCAAAGTAAGCGTTCCCATCCTAATCCGCATGGATTCCATCAAAAACACAACAATGCCCTATTATCGAGGCGGGTCAGGCGATCACAAAAGCCGCGCTAACAGCGTTTGGCGCCGGATTTTAACCCCTGAAGTAAACCTGACTTAGCCATCCTGCCAATGGAAGGTGGATTGTCAGGCTGAGTTCACCAGGGTGTATCAACAAGGATTGCGCCATTGGTTAGTTTATATCGCTGGATTTCCAGCGATTTTCAAGCATTTTGCCGCTAAGCGCGTTCAGCGATAATTATCGCTACGTGTTGATAATATGCCCCTTAGGGGCATATTAACAACGGCTTCATCTCCATTTTTTTGGCTTTAAAAGCCAAAAAAGCGGAGATAAAACTATCGCCCTATTTACAAGAGGGTGCTAACATGCATAATCGCATATTAGCACCCTTTTTCCCGACGCCTCCCTTTGCATCTCTAATGAGATGCAAAGTGGGCGTCAATGGGCAGTACAGCCTTGCAAATATCGCTGATGTGCACATCGTGATATTTACAAGGCTGCCCCACCATTTTAGCAGATTTGGGGGCATATTATCAAGCACGGCGTTAAAATTACTGCCGCATTAGCGGCAGAAAACTGCCGCTAAAGTGGCAATAATGGGCTTGATAATATGCCGCAGAGAATTCCCATAGAAGCCCATGTTGACACCAGAACATGGGCTTCTATGGGAATTCTCAAGGGCATATTAACAAGCCCACTATCGCCGCTTTAGCGGCAGTTTTCTGCCGCTAAAGCGGCGATAATTTTAACGCAGTTTCTTGATAATATGCCCTGTTATTTTTTGGAGAAAACCTCTGTTTTCTCCAAAAACTAAGGGGCATATCAACAAGGGCTTTATCTCTCCTTTTTTGGCTTTAAAACCCAAAAAAGGAGAGATAAAACTAGCGCCCTATCAACAACAGGGTGCTAACATGCAAATTTGCAAGTTAGCACCCTTTTACTCTACGCTTACCCTTGCATCTCTAATGAGATGCAAAGGGGGCGTTCCAGAGTAAAATAATAGGAGAAATGTCGCTAAGCGACATTTCTCCTATTATCAAGAACGTCGCTAACCCTGTCAGAGACAAAAAAAGCAGCGCTAACCGCGGTTAACGCTGCTTTTTTACATCTGGTATTTTTCTGACTTAGCCATGATATCCTATGGAAGGAGGATATCATGGGTAAGTTTTACAAAAGAGGTCTAGGATATAGGTACAGCACTTATCACAGTCTTGGGAATATCAGTCAAAGTAAGGTGCAAGGATCAAGGAAGCAAGACCCCTTCACTTCCTGACGAGGTGGAAGAAACTTCCACTCAAAACAATTTATAGAATTTTAGATCCGCACTCAGATGAAAAATACAAGTCCATTCAGTTAGTGTATTTTTAAAATGTTCTTTATTTTCGTATTCTTTCTTTTAGTAGCCAACGCGTTTCGTCCTGTTTGGGGACTTCTTCAGGGCTCAATCCATGTTCTTCATATGAGAGTCTGAATAGTTCTCCATCTTCTTGCTGGATAGGCCTATCCAGCAAGAAGATGGAGTGATAGCTCTCACAAACTCACACTTACGATGCCTGTAATAGTGATTACCTAAAGAAAGCTTTCAGAATACATTTCGTCCTATACCTAGGATGGTCGTCTACCTGTCGTCACATAACTCAGTACGAATGAGCATTATCTAAGAGAGAAAAACGAGGTACAACCAACGAAAGGAGAACTATTCAGACTCTCATATGAAGAACATGGATTGAGCCCTGAAGAAGTCCCCAAACAGGACGAAACGCGTTGGCTACTAAAAGAATGAATACGAAAATAAAGAACATTTTAAAAATACACTAACTGAATGGACTTGTATTTTTCATCTGAGTGCGGATCTAAAATTCTATAAATCATGGCTAAGTTTGCCTGTCCCTATCAACAAGGTAACGTGAGATTATCGCTGGGTTTCCAGCGATAATCTCACGTTAGCCTGTTAGCGTGAGGATTTTTATCGCTATTGAGATAAGCATTGCTAATAGCACGCTATCTCAGCGATAAAAATTCACGCTAGCCGGCGATAATTATCCTAGCGCTAAGTGCGCTTAGAGATAATTATCGCCGGTTGTTGTTGATATGTATGCCCCTTAGGGTCATAATAACAAGGGCTTTATCTCACTTTTTTGGTTTTCAAAGCCAAAGAAGCGGAGATAAAAATATCGCCCTATCAACAACAGGGTGCTAACATGCAAAATCGCATGTTAGCACCCTTTTTCACTACGCTTCCCTTTGCATCTCTAATGAGATGCAAAGTGGGCGTTCCAGAGCAAAATAATAGGAGAAATGTTGCTAAGCGACATTTCTCCTATTATCAAGCTTCACGCTAACCCTGTTAGAGACAAAAAAAAGAAGCGCTAACCACGGTTAACGCTGCTTTTTTACACCTGCTAATTTTCAGACTTACACATGTAATCCAATGGGAGGTGGATTACATGGCTAAATCCACCATGGGCTATCAAGAAGGATATCCCTATCCTTGTAGTTTTATCGCTGCATTACCAGCGATAACCTCCCAAAATGCCGCTTTCGCTGGATTTTTTATCACGTAGGCGGTTAGCGTTGTTAATAACGCGATAACCAGGCGATATTATGCAGCGATAGCGGGCGTTAACAAAATTAATGCTAAGCGCCCTTAGCGTTAATTTTCCCTGTTCCTTGTTAATATGCCCCTAACGTCTGCTAAAATCCTGATTTATCCATCCCTAACATAGGGGGTGGATTATGCTGCTATGACCACAGGGTCGTATCAGCAAGGTTATCGCCCTTTTGCAGGGAACATCGCTGGAAACCCAGCGATGTTCCCTGCCAAACGGCGATTTCTCCCGCTATCTGTGGAATTTTTATCGCCCTGGAGTAACGTGTTGTTGATAAATTCCAGAGATAGACGGCGATGAATAACAAAGCGCTAAGCGCGCTTTGCGTTATTCATTGCCGTTCCTTGCTGATATGCCTGTGTTTCTTCTGATCAATGAATAGCGTTCTCACACCTGCTCGCTTTGATTAAGAACACCTCCGTTACCCCAGATAACCTGACGATCAGTTCTTTCACATACTAACTCACATTAAATGATACTATGGCCCTACATCCTGGATCTATGCCTATTTTTCCTTTTTTTCTTGTAGAAAAACCCCTGACGAAGGGCGAGTCCCGAAATGCATCGGGGACATCTGAAAAATGTTGTTTGCTAAACCTACGAATATGTAACTGCGATGTCTATCATCACTTGAATTCAGTCTCTAAAGTATGAGAATTATCATACCCTTCGACTTTTTCACATGAATTAAACAAAGTATAATTGCCACGAGAACGTTTGTACCTTTCTTCAAAGCGGAAATCCGCCGTTCGAGTGCTATTGTGAGGACGTCTTTCCCAAAGGCGCTACTTAACATTTCTTCTGATCAAAGCATGAATTGAGCACACGTGTTCCCTCAAAGTAAATCTTGTAGTACTACCACTCTTTTTTTTAACAGTAACACAACTTCACCTGATTATAAATGTGTTCTAAAGCGAAACAAACAAGCCCCCTATCAGTAGTGCTTCTTAAAAAATGTTCTTGCGACCACTTAAGATACTTCTTTACAGCTCAGGCCTAACGAGGAAACAGCGAGTTGCAGTAAAATAAACCTTGCAACAGTGGATTATGAGGTAATAACCTGCGAGAACCACCAAGTGGCAGCAAAGTAAAAGAAATGTTCCAGAGTTTCTTCGCCGACTGATGGAATACCACATGCATTAAAGACCGGGCGTGAATAAAAATATGGTGCCTCGTCTATAATACAGACTATTAAACCTACTTTCCTCCCAGTGAACTGTTATCCAACTACCCTTCAAAAATAAATGTTTTTGGTGTGGAGTGTTCGGGTTCAACATGTACAGGTGCTGGCTTACAGGCTGTCTCCTCAGTAATATAAATACGTGAAAGCTGTGTTCGACTGCACCCGAATAACCTAATGAAACAACTGCCACTGCTTGTTCGTCACAGGCTCGGGTATTTATTTATTAATAAACCTACCTCATGATGTCATGTCGTGAGGACTGCTTACCTGTCAACATCTTGACTCAAAAATAGGGGTCAAGTCAGACATACATATTTTGAAGGGTGATAAACATTTGAAAAGTGGATGACCCATTAAGGTCAATTGAGGCATTTTGTTTGTCAGACATTGGACAGAAATAAAATGAGGGTGAACGCCCATTCTACAGATAACCTGTCATGTATATATTAACACATAAAAAAGAAAGTGTTTGAAGTACTAAAACATTTCCTCCCCCACAAACAACTATAGCCTCTGTGCTGTATTCAAACGCACAGGCAGAACTGATGCATAACAAGGTTACACTACAGAAAAAACACAGCGCATTACAATAGGTTGTTGATGTGCATGGCATTAGAAAATATTAGGATAGAGAACATTCGATCTGTCGTATTAAAATGTGGATCAATCGCAAATGTTCATTATGAAAGTAGGATGCACGCCTCGTATTACAAACTTTATAACACTTGTCCAGTTTTTTCAAAGAATGCGTGCAGATTGCTATTTAGTGCCATGCCCAAGTCGCACTAGGGTAATCAAGATTATTGTTTGTGACTGTGTTTTTTTATGATTATTTATAGTGACCCCCGAAGAAGGGCGCTGAGCCCGCAATGCATTGGGTATCTGTTATCGAATAAACGCTGCCTGAAATGAATTATGCTTCAGTCATGTTCTTGCAAAAGGTCTGGATAGACACAGTTGGAACGGTAGAAATTTGGAAATGGCATGTACACTCCGCGTGTGGATTTGAATAAAAAGTTGGAGAAAAGTGACAAAAATTTGGAAAACAAGGAGTACTTTGATTACTACTGATTACTATGAAGGGATACATTATTGCCAATGAGGCATAATTAGCTGTGCATTTGCTTGGGGCGAGATGACGCCTCAGTCGCAAATGTAACATGTTCTGATTCACATGCATCTGATAGCACAAGTCCTGAGCTCCAAGCCAAGGGGGAATGCAGCTCTGAATTGACTGCTGCAGCGTACACCCAACGCCCAGTGCTCTCAACTGACTTCTGTAAAGATTGCATTTTAGTGCCTGTGCCTTCAGCTGGAGAGCCATAAAGTTCTGAACTCACTCTTGTCAGCAGGCACTACGGGCACAGAGTGCGAATCTAGAGCCATGTAGTTCTGATTGCCTGCTGGCCGGGCACACAGTGGACCCTGAAACACCAGCGAGAAAGCCATGCAGCTCTGAACTGACTGCTACCGGCTTGTGTGGGGACCATCTGGCATCCTGCACCTCCTCCAGTTAGGTTGGCAGTATTTCTGAATATGTGGGCATGCTGGACACAAAGCCCACTTGAAAAATCTGCTCTTCCAGGATAATGTGAAGATATGCATTGCAAATTATCCAGAACTTCAAAGATTCAGCGTCCTGGTTCTTTGCGGAAAAGCAATGCTGGTCAGTAATTTTAGGAAGCTAGGTAGTGTGGTAGAAGATCTTAAGAAATCTGAATGGATTGAGATGTAAGATGAGGAAAGGAAGGTAAAGAGAACAGGCACAGTGTGAGGGAAGATAGGAGTGGAAGGGCTGAGGTGAGATGATTTTCTGGCAGGTGATGGCTGAGGGAAAAGGCAGCTTGTGTAGTGTAAGATATGGGGAAATGCCTGATGGGAGAAAAATGTAGGGGGACTGTCTAAGGTAGATGGATGAGGGTAAGAAATTCCTATGTTGATGAGGGGCAGGAAAGGGGCTTGGTGAAACATGTGGGGCATAAGAGTAACCATTGTGTGGTGTAACACAAGGAGTTGGTGTACTGCATGGTTTAGGCATCGGAAGAAGGAAAGAGGAGTGAGAAAGTGATATGTGATTAGAGGAAATGAAGCACTGTTTGGTTGAGATTGTATATTCCTTTTCATTGTCTCCTACATATGAAAAAATTGCTGTCCATCATGAGGCCCAATCAGGGATAGAGGGAAAGAGTGAAAGAAAGATCCAGAGAGAAAGACAGAAAGAATCCCAGAAAGAGAGATATCCAGAGAGACACTGTAAGACTGAAAGAGGGAGGCCAAAAGACAGGTACTTACCTCCAGTAACACATTATCTGGTAGAGAGAAGATCTAGCCGCAGATTCCTTACCTATGCATTTCCCAGGTGTAACACTGGATCTGGAAGATTTTTGTGGTAGCAGTTCTCCTGTACACCGGTAGGTGGAGTCAATCAGCTCCGCATGTGGTCGTCCATGCCAGAAGTGACAGCTGCGTCACATATACAGGCGCCACCTCAGCACGCTGACGTCAGTTCTTCTCTTTCCGTGACAGTTAGCGCTGATCCAGAGAAAGAGCTACCACTCTGTCGGTTTTTGACAGACTTTGTTTGATGTTTTATTTAGTCTTTTTTGAGGAAATACTTCCTCCTGGTGTTTTGAGGGATGTCTACAAGGAAGACAGGTTTTAAATGGTGTGGCATCAGTCCTCGCGCCATATCGGAACAAGCTCCACCATCTGCTTTTGTAAGAGGAGGTTTACGTCCGTCCGTGGCAATGGGAGATGGAAATTTGACGGTTTCGGAGGTATGAACGATGGTGAACTGGTGAATCTGAGAAAATATCCAGTTTGTACAATATTCAGAACATAGGCATCTGGTGTTATGTTTTCCACTCTGCAAGATAATCAGAAATGCTTCCCTCCAGAGGAGCGGGTAACAGAAGTGGGGCAATAAATTATTCAGGGTTTAGATCCTGGTGGTTGTTTGCCGCCTTGAGCAGCCTGCTGGGTGGATCTTCCCCTAGTCTGTTTTCGTTGGTGTTGCTGATAGGGCCGTTGGTGCTGTTGTTGGTGAGCCTGATACTATTGAGAGGTTTGAACTCTCTGAGTATAGAAATGGCATTGATATGGCCTGAAAGTTTTCTGTTGTTATTTGGGTTTCTCTAAGCCCACTGCCTTAAGAGTCTCCATTTCAGCCTTCATGCTTGCCATCTCATCATCAGTATGGTTTACGAAGAGGGCAGAACTGGAGAATGGGAGATTAGTATTCTCTGTTAAGACTCTGGTTTGAGGGGTGTGAGGCGGAGCCTAGAATGCCTCCTCAGAGTGACAGAGTGGCTGTTTTCATGTGCTGATAAGAGGGAAGCGTCTGTTGCAGCACTTATGACTTGGTTGGAAACCATTCAGTCTTCATTAAGAATTTCGATGAAGACTTCCTGTTTATGTCTGTGGAGATGTTCTGCAAACTGCTGCATGGATTCCCATAGTGCCCTATCATACCTGGCGAGAAGGGCAGATGCACTGGCAGCTTTCATGGTGGTTGCCGCAGTGCTGCAAACTTTACGACCTACCCAGTCTAGCTTTTGACTCTCCTTATCAGGAAGCACTGTAGAAGTAGGAGTAGTGGCATGGGGCTTTTTTGCTGCTACTACAACAACACTGAGTCTGGAGATGGGTCAACAGTGAGGAAGACAGGATCTTGCTACAGAGGACGATACCTCTTTTGAAGTCTCAACGGTGCCGGTCTAACTGTAGCTGGAGGCAGAAAAAGATCCATAGCCAGTTCTAGGAGACTGGGCACCAGTGGCAGTAATGATCTTGATGCTGACCAGTGTTGGAAAGTTTCAAAGATCACTGATGTTGAGGGGGTCAGAGCCAACATGGGTATGTTCAGCTTTGCAGCTCTGCAAACACAAGGAGATGATGGACGTAGCACTGAAACTTTTCAGACACTCACTCCAGTAACTATTAGATCTGGGTTGAATCCATCATCGTTCTTTAGCTCACTTCGCCACCCCAGTTCAGACTCAGCCATTTGCAAATTAGTCTTGACCCTGTTCCTCATGGGAACAGTCAAGCCCGAACTGCCAAGACAGGCCTTCCCTGGACGGGAAACAAGCATCCTGGAACTGGTTTCGGTGTAACACACCTCCTCAGCCAGGCTAGCTTGAATCCAGTGTCAAAGTGAGGAAGGGAACCACGTCTTGGCATACCCTATCAACTTAGGGCGAGCAAAGCAAACACAAGGAGATGATAGACGGAGTGCTGAAACTTTTCTGACATTCACCCCCAATCACTATTAGATCTGGGTTGAATCCATCATCATTCTTTAGCTCACTTCGCCACCCCAGTTCAGACCCAGTTATATGCAGCTCCCCTCACCAAGACCTCCTGTAGCGTGATGATAGTATCCACAGCTGAAATGCGAGGTGGTGGGGAATTCGAAAGAGTTGGAGAGTATCGTCGGGTAGAAGTGGAGGAAGTATCAATTGGACAATGCTGAGATCTTGAACGGGACCATCGTGAATAGTGACAATGGCGGGAGTACCTGGTAGATGGAGATGAGCGTCTTGAGCTGTGACGGTGATGACTTGAACAATGGCGAGTTCTGGACCAAGATCTGGGTCTCTGTATGGGAGTGTCTACTGGTCACGTGATTGGTGCCAGGATAGTAGACACAGGAGGCATTGGGGGAGGTGGAGAGGGTAGTGGCGGAGTTGGAAGAGGAGGTGGTGGAGGAGGAGATGACCCTGGTGGTGGGGAACTTGATTCAACCCTTGAAGAAGGGGAGTATGTCCTGTAATAATCTGAGTCTGGGGATGAATAAATGTGTCTCCTCTTTTTCCTTGCCTCCTGTAGTCTTGTCATTGAAAGACTTCTTGACGACTTCTTGACATCGACCTCCTTCGACGCCTTGATCAACTTCTAGATGGTGATCTTCTGTGGCACCTCGAAGTCGATATGGTAGCTGACAAGGTCCTTTGATGGCACCTCGACATCGATCTGGCCCTTAACGGCGACTATTGTCGGTGCCTCATAGTCAATAGACTTCTTGATGTTGAATGAAGTCTGTGCGTCGACGTTGTGTGTGTCTTAGATGTCGATCCACCTTGCTTCGATGATAATCTTTGGCCCTTCCTCAATGTCGAACTGGCTGTTCATGGCAAACAGTTAGGCACCGTACCTCGCTTCGAAGTCGATCTTCACGATGCCGACTGGGAAAAATAGCATTTTTCTGCAGTTTTCTTCCTTACACCCCCTCCAGGGACAGATGACAGAGCACTAGTAGAGGACTGGTCCTCTTCTTGCTCTGAGGTTCAACCTTCAGACTGCGTCTGTTGTTTTTGCCGCTCCTCGGTGCCATTGAGGCCAATTTGCTCCCTGTCCCTCACGGTATGTCTTGAAAAGTTCCTGCAGTGGTGAAAAGACTCAGGAACATGACTTCCTAGAGAGACAGATGATACAAACCTCATGAAGGTCTGTTTTAGCTTTCTTTCTCCCACAGGCTGGGCATTTGTCAAACAAAGAAGGCATTTTATCTGACTAAATACCTTAAATTTCTGTCAGAAAAAAAACAGAAAAAGTGAAGGAGAGACCAAAATTGTTGAGTGAAATGGTTGTCTACAAAAGTCTGCAAATTTTGTGGGAAAAAACCCAAAATTTGGCCAAGCACAATGCTCTAAGATCCTGTCATCAGGAGCAGAAAAAAATAACTAAAGCACCTGCCACTCCTATAGGCTGCATAATCTTTTTCCTTCTTAAGTGACTCCGCAGGCCTCTCTGAAGAAAGGCGAACATCTATACTTAAGAAAATATATTGTGAAAAAGTTATCCGGTGTCCCCCCTTGTGGGCGAGACTATTCAGTGCTCATGAATATCAAAGGAGATCCCCTACGAGAGAACCAAGAAATTGTGAAACTTTATAGATACTCTTACTTTCACCACTAGCAGAGGGCCACGTTTTGCAACACTTTATTTGTTTCTACGAGTAAGGTGAATAGGAACTGTTTTATGTCAGGAAACTAATACCGTACACTCATAGGACCCCTAAACAGCAAGAACTGAAGTATGTTAGCAACAGTAATCTTTCAAATGACCTCCCTGATCACTAATGGTTAATTTTTTCAAGTATCTCTAGATTATGCATTTAAGAATGGTGGGAATGTAATGCCGTGTTTTTGAATATAATGTCTCATAATTATTTGTTTTAACAATTCTTTGTATAATATTTTCTTTAATTTGTAGCGTTCTGTTTGAGTGTGTAACTAATAAAAGAATATATATTTGCTACTTCCTTGTTAACATATATTCTACTAATTTCCATGAGTTTTCAAGTGGTATTTAACTGTGAAAGCTTCGAATTTGGAATTTCTAAAACTGCTCAGTGATCAGCACATGTCTACGACTACTATGTAAAACAAAATTTGTTATCTCTTAATTTTCAGCCCTGAAAACGCGCCACATGACGCCGTGTAACACATGTTGCCTGAAAACTTGTAATGTTGACAACTGTTGAAGTTCTCTTCTCTTTTGTTATTATTAATCATTGCATTGTTTAAGTGGAATCATTTCAATTGTGGATTTAAATGTACTGAAGCTTTTTCACACTGTGATATAAAATAAGAAAGGAAGTGATGTAAAAATCCTTTTGAGATGTTTAAATAAAACTTCTGAGAATAAAGGACATTGTACGTTCTTTTATAATATTGATATTTTTTTTAATTGCGCCCTACGAATACGATTATATTACACTTACTCATTCGGCCATTGCAGGTGCAAGAGTATTCACCCCAAACAGCTCATGCTCCGTGGGCAAACCCATAACCACAGTCGAGCTATGCACCAAGGTGCTAATACACCAAGTAGTTGGTGAAGGTGTGCTAAATAATAACAGTGTTACATTAATGTGGTAGCTCAGGACTGCCGCCCAGTGTTCTTTAGTTCAACCTTTCTGTTGACTGTAGAGTTTATGCAATGTTTTTCATTGTATAGAGCCTGCAGGCCTGCTGCTGGAGACCACCAAGGAAGCTCAATGTGAGTGGACTCTTGTTTGCATTGAAGTTAAATCCCTTTCTGACATTTACCTAACGTTTGCTACTGTCTCAGTATGTAATAAATGCATTATAGAATTATTCAACTTTACCATACACATTGTATTAACGTCAGAAGGAAGAGATGTTAAGTTAGTCTCACTGTAACCCGAATCATGCACCTGTAGGTTGCAGAAAGACTTGTTCTATACAGTACAATACAATAGTGTTTCAATTACATGACCTGTGGATGTACAGGTGTTACCAAAGTATATGGTTTCCTAAGTGTTGCAAGAATTCTACTTCCTACGTGTTTTTGTCTCTTGTAATGCTGCACACTGGCAGGTATTTTGATTGTCTCTCAAATTATCCTTGCAGAATGCAGAGGCCGAAGTACTGTGATCTGTGGTAAATGATGTGCCTATACTTTTTTTTAATTTAACAAAAGCAGTTTCCCTGCTTTTCAGTTAAAGACAATTGTCCCGGGATGGTTAACTCTGACAGTTGAGCGGCCTAGGCTGGAATGGAAAGGAGAGAGTCTCCAATGTTGTGAAGCCAAGAGATGGACAGAGAGCTAAACTGTAAACATTCTTGCCAAGGTTCCTGATCCCTGAAAGAAAGTATACATGTGAACTTGATTAATGAGCAAATGTAAAGAGAGTTTGGAAGCTAGTATTGGCTTTAATTGATGGTATAACTTGAAGGTTCGTAATGAAAAGATTTATCATGTTGAGAAGTATTGTAGGGGTGTTACAACTTAGTTCTTGAGTGTGTGCTTTTGATGGACACATAAAAAATGTTAGCACCTGGTAGTCTAATTGCACATTATTAAAATCTATATTTCAAAAGCACTTTTTTTCTTAAGCCTAAATCTTTTGGACATTAGGCGGAAACCTATCTTATACTGTATATAATGCAAGTTTAGAATAAGGACTAATCTATTCACAAAGCTTTCTCTAATAGGCTTGGATGTCCTGGTTACACACGCAGACATCTGCAGTGATCGCATTAAGCAATAGAGGTTTCATAACCTAAATTAGGGCATTTCTCACTAATTAGTGTAACTTGCATTATTTTTAGGTCTCGCCTAGAGACGCAGCGCATGCGTTGCTCGCCTTGGCGAGATCTATTGTTGTGGGTTTTGCGTCCGAAGGGGGACAGGAGAGGTGCACGCGTCGGACAAGAGATGTGCACGCGCGGCGTCTCTTCTCTTCTCTGGCGATCTCAGCACTTTTGTATGCTCCGACAAGAGATATGCATGCGCGGTGTCTCTTCTCTGGCGATCTCAGGATCTGGGGCAATTAATTGAGAGGCACATAGTTATCAGCAAAAGACGAACAGGGTGCTGCCAGCACGCCGCAATTGTGAAGAACCGTCCAAAATCGAACTCTTCCCAGGGTGACCAGTTGCCATCTTGAGGCCCCAGGTCTGAGTAATGAAGTGGTCGGAAGGCTCCAGTTGGTCCCACAGTCATGTCACGGCACAAGTTCAAACGCTAGACGCAACAATAAAATAATTGACGCATGTGCTGAGAGTAGACACTGGTCATGATCAGAGTTGGTAATCTTCCCACGCGTGCCGGCATTATCATCCCCAGAGAACAAAATGCCACGTAGTCAGTCAGTTTTCAAGTTCAACAAAATGTGTGACAATACATGCATCAACCAGTGGAGGGAGTTATCGCATCAGAAAATGAGCCTATGAATAGCGTACAACTTTCGAGCCTGCTCATTGCATTTGTCAGTTCAGTGCTAGGAAGTAGTGTCTCAGCCTGCTCAGTATATGGCAAAGATGAATTGTAATCCCATGGATGCAAAAGACGCCGGCTACAGGAGCTGTTTTGTTTGTAGTAATATTATTTAAAACAATCTGTGTGCTTGGGTGGCACCTGCATCGGAAGGTCCATAGGAGAGGTGTGTTTGCCCCTGGGTCTTCATCTTCCAAGCAATCACAGCTCAGAAGCTGTGCATTCACCTGGAAAAATACTATGAAATCAGAAGGGGGATGTCCCAACAGGATTCTGAGGAGGTGAGTAATGATCTGTTGTTTCTTAGACCCATGTGTACAAGTGGAAAGCCATTACAGCTCATCTGATCATAAATAACATCCAGTGCTTAACCTGTAAAAAACCTAAGTGCCAGGGGCCCCCCATAATTCTCGAGAGGCCAAAGCAGCTTCCCCACACACAGTCCCTGCCACCGTTTTCAAATTTATTTTATTTTATGTAGTTTGTAGAGCGCACAGCTACCCCCGAAGGGGTGTCCCGGCGCTAGAACCTGAACCTCCAGAGGAGAGGAGAGGAGCAAGAAGGGGAAGTAGCGTAGTAAATCAGAGTCCAGAGAAGAGCCAAGTTTTGAGTCTGGCCCGGAAGATGGATTCGGAGGGACAAAATCTAAGATCGACTGGCAGCGCGTTCCATAGTTTTGCCGCAATGACACTGAACCCTCTGCCACCCATTCTGGATAGTCTGAAACGGGGAGAAATCAGAAGGCGTAGGTCATTGGATCTCAAAGATCTGATGGAACGGGATATTGAGACACGTTTTTTCAAGTAGTTTGGTCCGCGATCGTTGATGGCTCGGTGAGTCAGAGTGAGGATCTTGAACTGGATACGGCTGGCCACAGGTAGCCAGTGCAGTTCCTTACGATATGCGGTTACTGATTGACGGTAGGGAATATTGCCAATCAGTCTGGCCGCCGCATTCTGAACAATCTGCAACCGGTCAATCAGGTATTGGGGAGCACCAGCATAGAGGCTATTAGCATAGTCCAGGTGGGACGTGATGAGGGCATGGGTAACTGTACGGCGGGAGTCCAGAGGGAGATAGGGAAGTATTTTTCTAATCATGCGCAACTTCAGGAAGCAGGCAGAGGTCACTTTATTAATCTGAGTCTTGCATGAGAGGGAGTCGTCAAACTGGAAACCCAGGTTGCGGGCCGAGTGGACGGGAGAGGGAGCGGGATCAAGTGCCGCGGGCCACCACCAGGAGGATGGGATGGAGTTTTTCTGGTTAAAAAACAGCACCTCTGTCTTGTCTGCATTGAGTCTTAGATGGTTTTCAGACATCCAACCACTGATGTTATTGAGGCACAGGCGGAAGTTGGAGAACGCGGAGTCAGAGTGGTCTCTGAAGGAAAACACTAGCTGGGTATCATCAGCATAGGAGACCACCCTGACTCCGTAGGACTCCACCAGGCCGGCCAGTGGGGCAAGATAGATGTTAAAAAACAGAGGGCTGAGGGCAGAGCCCTGTGGCACACCGCAAGACAGGGGTTTTTCCTCCGATTTAAAAGGCCGCAACAATACCCTCTGACTTCTTCCTGAGAGGAAGGACTCGATCCAGCTAAAGGCAGTGCCGCCAATGCCAATCTGTTTTAGTCGGTCAAGGAGGATGGGGTGAGAGACCGTATCGAATGCAGCGGACAGGTCGAGGAGGACTAGCATGGCCTCCTCGCCCCTGTCCACGCACTCCCGGATTGTCTCCGATACTTCCAGCAGAGCCGTCTCTGTGCTGTATCCCGCCCGAAATCCAGATTGTGAGTCGTGCAGTAGTGAGTTGCTTTCCAAGTACTCCGTGAGTTGCAACTGCACGGCTTTTTCCAAGACCTTTGCGGGTTTCGGGAGAAGGGAAATGGGGCGGTAGTTGGAGAAGACAGTGGGATCAGCATCTGCCTTTTTTAGAATGGGGATCACCAAGGCTTCCTTCCAAGTGGTAGGGAAAAAGCCATGGTGCAGGGAGGCGTTCCAGATGGTGAGGAAGGAGTCGGCTAACGAGGGGGCCAGCTCACCCACGAGTTTGGCAGGGACAGGGTCAGAGGGTGCACCAGACTTGCAATGAATGAGTAGTCTGATGGCATCCTCCTGGGTGAGTTTATTAAAAGCGAGAAAGGACGGTAAAGCAGGGGGACTTGTGGACGGAGGCCGGGATATTGGCCCTTTAGGGAAGGAGATGCATAGCTTGTTGATTTTTTCAAGGAAGAAGTCCGACAGTCCTTCGCACAGGGTCTGACTAGCTGAGTTCTGAGTGGCCCTGGCCGGAGGATTGATGAAATCTTTAACGATGGTGAAGAGGGTTTTTGAAGAGTTTTTGGCCTTGGCAATTTGAAGCGAGAAATAATCTTTCATGGTGATTTTTTTATGTTTGAGAATTTTTTTCAGGGCAGCTTTGTAGGCAAGCTTAGCTTCAGGGTCGTAATTTAGTCTCCACATCCGTTCGAGTGCTTTGCATCTGCTTTTTTCCTCACGGAGAGAGGTGGAGAACCAAGGAGCAGAGGGGCGAGATCTAGTAGAGGCAATGATTTTCTGGGGAGCAATGTGGTCGATAGCATTGATGAGGGCGGTATTAAGCCTGGCGATATTTCCGTCGATATCAGAGGATAGATGATCCGTCTGGAAGTGGAATACCGGGTCCAGGGTGGCGCATGTTACTTTGTGCCACTTCCTTCCCAGCTCCTTCCTGGGTGCAGGAGGAACAGATTTCCGGTCTAAGGCCAAAGAAAAGGGGATGAGGTAGTGGTCGGACCACGTAAGGGGGAGGGGAGGGGAGACAGTGATAGTGGAGAAATTGGCGAAAATAAGATCTAAGGTGTGACCAGCCACATGAGTAGGACCGGTGACTAGTTGAGTGAGGTTAAGACTACCCATGATTTCCAGCAGATTATTCGCTTTCGCGCAGAGAGGGTTGTCAACGTGGAGGTTAAAATCACCTAAAACTAGAAAGCATTGATGTTTAAGGGATAGATCGGCCAGCTGGTGGGTGAGAGCGGTAAGAGAAAGGGAAGCAGCAGTGGGGGGGTTATAGATTAGTGAACCAGCCAGTATAACTGCCGCAGAATCGGATACAGAGAAGTATAGGGCTTCAATTATACCAATGTTGGTAAGTTTGGTGGTGGTCAGCTGAAGATGAGATTTGAAAATGACTGCTAGTCCGCCTCCCGATTTACCCCCAGCCCGGTTAATACATTTTATGTCATAGCCTGGTGGGATGGCCAGATAGATGTCCGGAGAGGAGGAATCAGTTATCCAGGACTCAGTGAGAAATAAAATATCCCACTCGTCGGAGGAAATCGACAGCCAGATGTCGTTGGCATGACGGGGGAGAGACCGGCAGTTGACCAAGCCTGCTTTCAGCATCCGGTGGTTAGATGCGGGGAGCTGCGGCGTGGGATGAGAAGGAAAATGAAAAGGATAGGGCGGGAGAGTAAAGTTGCATTGAGGGCAATGAAAAGGAGCGGATTCTAAGTGGTTAGGGTTGCAGGGGGTTGTGGCCGCGCAGTGGGAGGGATTGAGTGAATGAAGTTGGGAATTGGTCCAGCACGTGCGAGCGGAATCAGCGGAACAGACAGGGGGACTGGCCCTGGGCCCGGTCCAGGCCCGGACGGGCCCAGACGGGCTTGCCTTTGGCGCGCCTTCGGCGCGCTGACGGCGCGCCCGCTGTGCCCGTCCGCTGCGCTTCCTAGCGAGGCACATAGTTTATGCCTGAGGGGGGGGGCGTCACGAGGGCGTGGCCAGCTGAGGTGGGCGTGTCAAATGGCTGTTCCAGCGCTACCTATTAACCACCCTCCTCCTCTCCATACGTGACGATATAAAAAGTGCCTAGACATTCTAGCACTGTTAGTTGTTTTTTTAAAGTGTACACTTAAACCTTGGTAAACGCTCTGCTGATGTGCTCTGTTGGCTAAAGAGCAGACATCGCCACCGTGTGGTGGACTGGGATAGTTGTGAGCCGGTGTTAAAAAGACAATCCCTGCCGGTGCCAAGCACCATCAAAGACTGGCACAAATTAAGCACTGGAACCCTCCATTAAGTATTAATAATCCCTACCATTATACAACTTTTATTGATGTTTACAGAAAATGACATTTTAGGAAGCCTCGGACAAGGGTGAGGGCGACCCTTTCATTAATCATGAAATGTGTAAAGTCAAATGACGTTTTACGTTCTCAATAAATGTGCGTATCCAAGATCCATAAATGAGGTTTTTTTCTTGTTCCTGATGTCTGCCATTATAAATCCGGCAGAATTTTATCGACTTTTGTGACATCACACCACTGTACAGCTAAATTGATGGTACTCAGCAATGTCTTCGTATTGGCTGTACCTTTCATTCATGGTCTTCTTCCTCATGTTTTCAGAACCTAAAGGGAAGTCTGAAAGGGCTGCCACAAAGCACCCCATATGTCTTCCACCAATTAAAAACAAGCATTTGCAATGCAATGGGTCTCGCATTTACGCTAGTTTAAGCTATTGGCATTGGAAATGGAGAAGTGTAGCTCACTGGTTAGAGGAGGCATACCCTGAAGCAGAGATCAGACCCGGGACCTGGGTTCGATTCCCGACGTGGCAGGGTCCAGAGCCCAATCGTCCACGGACTCGATAATTCTCGCTTCGGTGCCCACTCTAAGCATGAGTTCACACTATGCAGCTCTGGGCAACAAGCCTGCTTAATCTCCACAACGGCCCCCCGCGGCGGGATGCCTGGCTTTCACCTTGGGGATGCCCAGTACGGGTTATCTTACAGGGAAAAACCAGGACGGGTTCCCAATGCAAGCGCCAAGATGCCCGTAGGGTGACAGCTGCGCTCTATAAGTACATCAATCAATCAATCAAATGACAATGCCTTTTATTTGTGTTTTAAAAACCAAAACATAAAATAAAAGGCATTGTCATTTACAAAGCCAATAGATCAAACTTGTGTAAATGCGAGACCTATTGCATTGCAAATGCTTGTTGTTTAAGGTGTGTGCATTGATTTTTATGCAGTTTCTTGAAAGGGAAATACCAATAAAATATCTACTTTTTCTTTTTAGCCACGCCTTTGACCAATGTCCACACACTCACTGTGCACTCCCCCATTGCACACAGGATCTCAATTGCCTTACTTATTTTACACACTTCAACCACTGAGATCTTGTTCTCCTCTTCAAGACGTCTGAAGTCTATCAATTGTCACACCGATGTTCCTTGTTTCCTTTTGCCTGGGGCAATGTATGAGGAAATGTAGCTCATTTTCAAAAGGCCATGTTCACATTGTTTACAACTACGACATGGCTTGGATTTCAAAGTCTGTCTGTGCACTTTATTTATGTATTGTTTGCACAGCACTTGTGCTGTGCTTCCAAAATCACTTGTGAAGAAAAACAAATCTTAAAAGGGGCTCGGAGCCCACCCATTACTTACCTTTAATGTCCATTGGTTGGCTCCCAAGTCACTCTCATTGTCATGCTTCCTGTTGGTTGGCTCCTCCTCCTCGCCTCCAGCTTCCTCGTGGGCTTCAGTCTTCATCCCTGCTGCGGAGCATGGAGCAAGTACTGCTTCCTGGGACCAGTGTTCTTCCACTGGCTGCAGGCTCCTTCATGTACTCTTTTTTATTTACTTTTTGGCATCTCCGTCCCTCCTTGATGCCAATATCTTTAACCCACTCACCCTACTGCTTCCCCTACACATTCTTATTTTCCACCCTCCTCCCAGTTCGTAGCTTTTTTTGTGCATATTTATTTAGTGCAAACTCATCACAAAGCTATTGGAGTACTTTACATAAGCACCAATTACATTACACAAGGATGCAATGGTTATGTTACACAAGGACACGATCATTTTAGTTTTTTAGGGACATGGGGAGAGCAAGTGATTTGCCCAAAAACCCAGAATGTTGAGTTGACATCGAGAATCAAACCTGGTTCCCCAGCTGTCAGCTCTGGCCTTTACGCCACACTCTCCTCCCCACGCAGAGGGTTGCTGCCTCCCCCGAACCCTCTGCACTGTTTTAAGGCAAATTTCACAGCAGCACGGGCTGCTGTGCAACATTGTTCAAAGTAAATAAAACCATAGCGCTATGACTCGGTCAACACTGGCAGCACCCATAGCGCTTTGTTTTTATTTGCTTTGAGCCATGTTGCACGGCAGCCCGCACTGCTATACAACATATTTGAAAGACATTGACAACATCAATTGGCCTGTTGTAAGCGAAACTTAATGACTTTTGTCAATGCTTGTTTCCAGGTATGCTTTCTGTTCCACAAAAGCGATACCTAGGCAGTTCACCAAGCATACGTTTTTTTGTTCTTTGCAATCATAGCCAAACCTAGTCTAACTGATATTAACCTGATGAATCCCAGGAGAGGGCAGCAAAGACCACTCACAGAACACTTTAACTACCAAACATTTAATTATAAATAAATAAATAAATAAATAATTACTACGTTTTTCACAGAGGACCGCCCTGTCTTCTTTGACAACCCATGGGTTGCATGCTGATGGAGGAGCGGAGTAATTAGAATCACGCTACAGAGTCAAACTAGACATGCACATGCCCGGGGTTTAATTTGTCAAAGAATAAATACTGGGCCCAAATCTCTGCTCAGAAGCTTTCTATTGGCATGGGCACACCGAATACCAAGACTGTGTAGACTGGAATCCAGACAATCCATGCCCCTTTATCCCCACTTGCAGGTTCCTGCTTTCTCCCTTTGTGAGGTGTTTTCCGTCTTTCCCTTTCTCCTTCTTTCCGCTCTGTGCGTTTTCCATCTGTACGTGTGTACGTGTGTGAAACCTATGGTTTTTTCAGTGAATATATATATATATATATTCACTGAAAAAACCATAGGTTTCACACACGTTATAGTTAGGAATTAGCATTTAAAAAACCTTAGAAATTCAGTGAAAAAACCATAGGTTTCACACATGTTATAGTTAGCTGGACATTTTACTCGTAAAAAACCAATGAAATTGCCCCGTTATAGTTAGTTCAGCTAACTATAACTCGCGCGCCCGCAATGCACTGCTGATGACGTCACATATTACATCACTCATGACATGGTCAGTGACATCACTCATGACATCACTGATGACATCTCAAATGACATCACTGATGACCTCACTGATGACATCATCCAGTGAATGTGTGTTTTTCTGAAAATTAAATATGTTTTATATATGTATATCTCAAGGTCAATGGAAGAATAAATGGGTATATAAGTGTCTAAATGGATGATTTGTTTTTGAAAAATTGATTGTGTAACTGACTGATTAAGTGTATCTCTCACTTTGTGTATAAGTGGCTGCATGGGTTGGTGAGTAGCTACATGGGTGTCTATATAGGTTATTAGTTGTTTTTTTGAGTATCAGTCTGAGTGTCTGTATGGTACGGTGGGGGGTATTACGTAGTGCATAGATGCATGAATGAGTGACTCACTGTTTGTATGTGTTGAAGACAGCATGTGTGCAGGACTGTATGGGTGGATGAGTGTGTGTATGGGTGTGTTAGTGAGTGAATGACTGTCTCAATAGTGTCTTTATGAGTAACTACATATGTTTAAAACTAGTATATGTGACTATTGGTGTATATATGTGAGTATATGCAAGGGTGAGAGATTGGAAGAGTTCCTGTATGAATAAGTATGTGTTTCTATAAGTGATTGTTTAAAAGACTAAGTATGTGTAAGTTTCCGTAGAAGTAAGTATGGTGGTGTGTGTATAACTGTATATGCAAGTAAATGTATGTTTGATTCTTTATTAGCACGAGTGACTATGTGTGTGAGTAACTCTATGCATGAGTGGCATTGTGTAACAGGATGTATAGGTGTATGAGTACATATGATGAGTGAGTACATGTATGAGTGACTGTATTGGACTGTTGGTGAATGAGTGGATGTGTATGTGGATCTTAGAATTACTGAAGAGGTTGTTGTAACTGGTATTGGTATGTCCATTGTTTTGAAATTTTTAGTCTCTATTTTTGAATGTGTGTATCAAAGCTTATAGTAAGGTGAGAGGAGGTCTGCCACTCTATCACAAGGATGATGTCATCAGTGAGGTCATCAGTGATGTCATTTGAGATGTCATCAGTGATGTCATGAGTGATGTCACTGACCATGTCATGAGTGATGTAATATGTGACGTCATCAGCAGTGCATTGCGGGTGCGCGAGTTATAGTTAGCTGAACTAACTATAACGGGGCAATTTCATTGGTTTTTTACGAGTAAAATGTCCAGCTAACTATAACATGTGTGAAACCTATGGTTTTTTCACTGAATTTCTAAGGTTTTTTAAATGCCAATTCCTAACTATAACGTGTGTGAAACCTATGGTTTTTTCAGTGAATTTCTAAGGTTTTTTAAATGCTAATTCCTAACTATAACGTGTGTGAAACCCATGGTTTTTTCAGTGAATTTGCAAGGTTTTTTAAATGCTAATTCCTAACTATAACGTGTGTGAAACCCATGGTTTTTTCAGTGAATTTGCAAGGTTTTTTAAATGCTATTTTTTTTTTTATTCTTCATTTTTTTCAAACATATTTTTAATTTAGTTTTCTTATCTTTTATAAAGACTATGCTTAAATTTTTAAAATCCTTAAATATTTTTTTTATATATATTTGTTAAAATAAACATGTAAAATTTATTTCCAGATTTTTTTTTTTTTTTTTTTTTATAGTACGCGTACCGTAAGCTCACGGTAAGCGTACGGTTTACGCAACGTCCGTAATCTATCTACGCTGCTTGCGCATAGTTACGTACTTTGCGTAGCCGCGCGTACTGCGCGTGGGACGCGTGCGCGCTTACGCAACACGCGCACGTTACGCGGAAGTGCCGGGAAATGACTGTTATGCGCATGCGCGCAAGCGCGTGTCTTTTTTACGCGCACGCGTACTTTTTGCCGTAAGCGCTCCGTAAGCGTACCGTAAGCGTACGGTAGGTCATGTGATCATGAAACACAACTTTTGATTGGTGGAAACTACTTTCAGTTCTAGAACTCTCCTACACCACACCCATTCCCCTCATTTCTGCTTGTGATCCCTTGGAAGAAGGAGCTGGTTTGTCTTTGGGATACGATGGCAGAACAGCAGAGCCCTTCTGAGAGTGTGGCTAGCACCAGCAGCACTGTCTTGAGGCAGAGAGCGAGGAAAGTAAAGCCTTCTTATGTTTGGGATTATTTTACTTTTCCAGAAGGCCAGCAAAAGGTGAATGCACCCTTAGTTACTTGCAGGCTGTGTCAGCGTGTACTTTCTAGAGGTAATCCTGACAGGAAGTATTCCTTTGGGAATCATACCATGATCAGACACCTCAAGGATGTACACAAAAGGACACATGGTCATCTTTTTGGAGGTAACTCTTCAGAAAGACGAGCCAGTACATCCACAGCAGCTCAGCCTGGACCATCATCTGCAGGGCAGACTCCTTCTTCTGCAGGTCAGGTGAGCCCTTCATCTGTGGGGGGAGAATCTCCTTTTGCTGGCCCTCTGGAAATTAACCCTCGGTTTGCGAGGGTTGAAGTACGGTGCGCCACTTGTCACGATCTAATTACTTATAGGGAGACCAGTATTTCCCTAGTGAACAATAAAATAGATCAGCACACTTGTCGTACCGTCTAATATTCCCAATCTTTCTTTCCTCTGTCCCTGCATGAACACAACGGCTCTTTTAAGAGCCAACCTTATCTTTCATCTTTTTTTTACATATGTTTTTAAAAACTTTTTTTTATTTTTTTTTTACCGTACGCGCACGGTAAGCGTACCTTTTTTATTTTTTTTAAAAAAAACACTAAAAATCATTTATCACATTACATTGACTTACCATACTCACTCAAAAAAATATTTATTCATTTGTTTTTTTAAAAAATAGTTTTTAAAATGGTTGTAGTTTTCGAAAATTTTCTATATCGATCTGAAAAAAAAGAAAAAAGTATTAATATTTTTATAACAATTTATAATACAGTACACATATTTACATTTTTTTCCCAAAAATATTTTTGCCTCTTTTAACAATTGGAAATCACTTTTACAGACTGACACATTATGAAACCACTATTTTTGATTTATTTAATTGCACGTGTCCAAGCTGTTTTTTTTTCAGACCACCACCATGTGCATTCTCTGTGACTGCCTACACTCCACCAAGGGCAACCAGCCTTAGTGATGCTGAATGTATTTGCATTACAGACTTAAACCTGAAAACCCCACTGGCTTGTAAATACTGTGCATGACTATACACGGCAAGGACATGGGTGTGTGCTAACCCTCTGCTTATTCCCCCAAAAATTCGCTCCCCCTTTCCATCTAATGCAACTGTGAAATCACCAGAGCAAGACGCAATAAATCTCTGCCTATAATTCTTCTATGCACACAGAGTCATATTTTCACATTAGTCCCAAAACGAAATTTCTTTGCCAATTTGAAAGCACACTTACTGCTCTTTTTTTTTTCAGGGGCAAGTGTAAATCACTTTTACACACTGACACATTATGAAACCACCATGTGTAACTACAACAAAAACAATTCCCATTTCTATTATTCATTTCTTAAGTTACCACATACATACCCTCTCAAACTGTAAACTCACCTTTAAAATTAGTTAGTTGTGAAAGAAATGTGACACTCAAACAGCAGATTATCAGAGCCAGGATCTCTGTTGTGTTCACCTCTCTCCTCTCAGCAGAACCAGATAATGGCAAACTTTCCCTCTATTTTTCCACACATATACATGTAAGTTTCAAATCTCAGTGCTTCCCCCTTTTTTTCACATGTAATCACACATTTCTATTGGTTGAAAACGAACCCTTTTCCAAAAGTACCCTTCCCCCACCTTGACTTCTGCCTAGTACCCTTCCCCCAACTTGACTTCTGCCTGCTACCATAGCAACAGCTCATGGAACACTGCTGTGTGCAGTTAGGTCAGAAGTTCGACACACAATGTTTCAATTCCACAGAGCAAGAGTGCTTGACTTTTCAAACCTAACAGCAAATCCATAGTACTGTTCTTTGGTTACACATTTTTTTGTACCAATACAAAACATGCTTCTATTAATTTACACATACAGCCTAGTTTTTATTCTAGAATGGTATGAAACAGCCAATCAGTTCTTTTTGTTTTGAAAAAAATATGTATGCCTCCATTTCCAAACTGTCTTTCTTTGCATATTGCCATTCTACTGAAAGACACCTCCTGAGTGCATCCAGATCTCCTTTGAAGATGTTCACAGTGTGGATTGTAGGGCACAGCTATGTCTTCTGGAGTGAAAAGTTTGCAGAGAAAACAGATATGGTGAGAGACCTTGCTTTGCCAAATGTAGACATTAAATGGATTGGTCAGAGAGGGTTAAAGTGGCACCAATTGATGCCATTGGTGAAATCCTTCATGCAAATCCAACACCCTGACCTCATAATAGTGCACTGTGGTGGCAATGACCTAGGCACTTTGACTGGGGTAGGTCTGGAAATGCTTATGAAGGACACCTTTGCACAACTGTTTTCACTTTTCCCTAAAACTGCCTTTGTGTTTTCCAACATATGCCAAAGGCAAAAATGGAACTGGTCCAATCATTTCTGTCCACAGATTGACAAAGCAAGAAAGCACGTCAACAAATCTGTTTCTGCTTTCCTCCGTGACTATGGTATGGGTGCCATTTACCACAACAACTTGCGTTATGACATGCAAGACATTTATAGAGGAGATGGTGTGCACTTCAATGATGAAGGGAACAGAGTCTTCCTCTTGAACCTTAGACTCTGCATCGGTACTTACTTGTAGGTACCACTAAAAAAATGACTCCATAAACACAACAGCTCTTTTTAGAGCTCCCTAATTTCTAAACTCTTAAATCTGCTTTTCATTTATTTATTTTTATTTTTTTTACCGTACGCTTACCGTAAGCTTACCGTACGCGTACCCCGTGATTTTTTTTAAAATCAATAAATATTTTTTTTGTACTTTTCTGTCCATCTTTGACCCCCTTACAATTGTTAGGGGGTCTGTAACTCTCCTCATTGCCCCCTTTCCTTGTTTTCACTCTTTTTTTTCAGAGTGAAATACACAAAATGGCGGCCGCCGCTTCCTGGTTTCGGCCGATTCGAATGTTTACTAAGATCTAAGAGCCAATCAGAATCGCGCTCGCGCACGCCACCGTACGCTTACCGTAAGCGTACGGTAAGCGTACCGTAAGCTGGCTCAGATATATATATTGATTTAAAGGCTATTTTCTCAGAATCTACTGAACAGATTTACACCAAACCTACAAAAGGCACTTCCTTGACCTAGGGACTACCTCTCTGCCAAATTTTGAGTAATTCTGTTCAGCCGTTCGGGCTGTAGCTCGTTCTAAAGGTCCTATGGAAAAATGCATGGGAAAAACACGTTTTGGGACCCCCCTTTTATCTCAGCCCCCGCTTGACGGATCCCCCCGAGACTTTCAGGGTAGGAGCGGAGCGTAGCGCCCCACCTATTTTGAGAAATTCGCGAGGATTCGTCGACCGGCGCCAAAGTTATTCAAAATAGAATGTTGAGGTTTTCCTATGGAAACGTGGTCCTAACTATAACTACCTACTGGCGACCGCCAGTAGGTAATATATATATATTATCTACTGGCGGTAGGAAATCTCAAAATTCTATTTGGAATTACTTTGGCGCCGGTTGACGAATCCTCGCGAAATTTTCAAAACTAATGGGGCGCTCCGCTTAGCTCCTACCCTGAAAGTCTCGGGGTGATTCGTCAAGCGGGGGCCGAGAAAAAGGGGGGGTCCCAAAACGCGTTTTCCCCATGCATTTTTCCATAGGACCTTTAGACAAAGCTACAGCCCGAACTGCTGAACAGAATTACGTGAAATTTGGCAGAGAGGTAGCCATAAGGTCAAGGAAGTGCCTTTTGCAGGTCTGGTGTAAATCTGTTCAGTATTTCCTGAGAAAATAGCATTTAAAAGCATATCAATATCTATACGCGCGCACCGTGTGCGCACTGTGCGCGCACCCTGTCGTGCGCGAGGGCAATTCTGATTGGTTGTTAGATGTCGGTAAACATTCGAATCGGTCGAAACCAGGAAGTGTCGGCCGCCATTTTGTCTCTCGCAGTCTGAGGGGGTGAAAAAAAAAGGTGGAGAACTTGACAAGGGGGCAGAGTGGACAGTTCCTGACCCCCTAGCCTTGGTCAGGGGTCACAGAAGGACCCCCAAGGGAGAAAAAAACTATTTTTTTTAAAATAATAAATCACGAGGTGCGTGCACCCTGCGTGCACGGTACGCACTGCGAACCGTGGGTGCTCGGTACGCGATGTGCACCGAGCGCCCACAGCGCTCGCAGGGTGCGCGCACCTCGCGATTTAAAAAAAAAATAATAATTTCATGGTGCACGCACGGTGAAAAACCTGAAAAAAAAAATATTATTAAATACATAATTTAGCATTTAAAAAAACGTACAAATTCACTGAAAAAACCATAGGTTTCACACACGTTATAGTTACGAATTAGCATTTAAAAAACCTTGCAAATTCACTTACAAAACCATAGGTTTCACACATGTTATAGTTAGCTGGACATTTCACTCGTAAAAAACCAATGAAATTCCCCCGTTATAGTTACTGCAGGCAACTATAACTCACGCGACCGCAATCCTCTGCTGATGACGTCAGATATTACATCACTGATGACATATGTGTCTTTATCAAAAACTAAATATTTGTAATATATGTATAGCTAAAGATTAATGGAAGAAGACATGGGTAAATAAGTGTCTAAATACAGTGATGTAATATCTGACGTCATCAGCAGAGGATTGCGGTCGCGTGAGTTATAGTTGCCTGCAGTAACTATAACGGGGGAATTTCATTGGTTTTTTACGAGTGAAATGTCCAGCTAACTATAACATGTGTGAAACCTATGGTTTTGTAAGTGAATTTGCAAGGTTTTTTAAATGCTAATTCGTAACTATAACGTGTGTGAAACCTATGGTTTTTTCAGTGCATATAAATATATATATATATATATATATATATATATATATATATATATATATATAAATACATATATATATATGTATGTATATATATGTATATATGTATATATGTATATATGTATTATATATATATATATATATATATATATATATATACATATATATATATATATATCAGGAACTACTGAACGGATTTACACCATTTAAAAAAAAAAGGTCGCTCTCTGAACCACGATCTACCTTTTTGCCAAACTTGGTGTAATTCCGTTCAGCAGTGCGGGCTGTAGCTTTGTCTAAATTTTCCAATGGAAATTAACATGGGGAAAACGCGTTTTGGGACTCCCCTTTTTTCTCGGCCCCCGCTTGATGTATCACCCCGAAACTTTCAAAAAAGGAGCTGACCGGAGCGCCCCACTAGTTTTGAAAATTTCATGAAGATTCATCAAACGGCGCAAAAGTTATTGGTTATTGGTTAATAAAAAACGCTTTTCATATGGAAACTAGGTCCTAACTATAACTATATTCACTGAAAAAACCATAGGTTTCAGGGGTGTTATAGTTAGCTGGACTTTTCACTTGTACAAAACCATTGAAATTCCCCCGTTATAGTTAGTTCAGCTAACTATAACTCGCGCGCCCGCAATGCACTGCTGATGACGTCACATATTACATCACTCATGACATGGTCAGTGACATCACTCATGACATCACTGATGACATCTCAAATGACATCACTGATGACATCACTGATGACATCATCCAGTGAATGTGTGTTATTCTGAAAATTAAATATGTTTTATATATGTATATCTCAAGGTCGATGGAAGAATAAATGGGTATATAAGTGTCTAAATGGATGATTTGTTTTTGAAAAATTGATTGTGTAACTGACTGATTAAGTGTATCATAGTGAATACATGGCTTAGTGAGTAATGTTTAAATATGTAAATATCTGTATCAGTCTCTCACTTTGTGTATAAGTGGCTGCATGGGTTGGTGAGTAGCTACATGGGTGTCTATATAGGTTATTAGTTGGTTTTTTGAGTATCAGTCTGAGTGTCTGCATGGTTCGGTGGGGGTATTACGTAGTGCATAGGTGCATGAATGAGTGACTCACTGTTTGTATGTGTTGAACACAGTATGTGTGCAGGACTGTATGGGTGGATGAGTGTGTGTATGGGTGTGTTAGTGAGTGAATGACTGTCTCAATAGTGTCTTTATGAGTAAATACATATGTTTTAAACTAGTATATGTGACCATTGGTGTATATATGTGAGTATATGTGAGAGTGAGAGATTGAAAGAGTTCCTGTATGAATAATTATGTGTTTCTATAAGTGATTGTTTAAAAGACTAAGTATGTGTAAGTTTCCGTAGAAGTAAGTGTGGTGGTGTGTGTATAACTGTATATGCAAGTAAATGTATGTTTGATTCTTTATTAGCATGAGTGACTATGTGTGTGAGTAACTCTATGGATGAGTGGCATTGTGTAACAGGATGTATAGGTGTATGAGTACATATGATGAGTGAGTACATGTATGAGTGACTGTATTGGACTGTTGGTGAATGAGTGGATGTGTATGTGGATCTTAGAATTACTGAAGAGGTTGTTGTAACTGGTATTGGTATGTCCATTGTTTTGAAAATTTTAGTCTCTATTTTTGAATGTGTGTATCAAAGGTTATATTAGGGAGAGAGGAGGTCTGCCACTCTATCACAAGGATGATGTCATCAGTGATGTCATCAGTGATGTCATTTGAGATGTCATCAGTGATGTCATGAGTGATGTCACTGACCATGTCATGAGTGATGTAATATGTGACGTCATCAGCAGTGCATTGCGGGCGCGCGAGTTATAGTTAGCTGAACTAACTATAACGGGGGAATTTCAATGGTTTTGTACAAGTGAAAAGTCCAGCTAACTATAACACCCCTGAAACCTATGGTTTTTTCAGTGAATTTCTGAGGTTTTTTAAATGCTAATTCCTAACTATAACGTGCCTGAAACCTATGGTTTTTTCTGTTAATTTCAAAGGTTTTTTAAATGCTAATTTCTAACTATGCCTACAGAGATAGGACATGTGAAGAAAGAAGAAAAAATGCACAGAAAGAAACAAAAGAAGTGCAGAAAGAAGCAACAGAAGTCCTCAAATACGAAGATAAGTGCAGGAAGAAGGGTAACGTGCAGAAAGAACAAAAAGAAGAGCAGAAAGAAGCCTTGTTGCAAAATCATCCTGTACCCTCAACTTTTTCTGACGGATACTGGTGGTAACTGAGTCTGACTAACCAGTCCTAGAGCCAGTGCTATGTTCAAAGACACTTAGAATACAGTGAAAACACCTACATACACTAGGGAACATTATGCGTTGGGGTCCCCCTGTGATTAGCCTTACCTCCTCTATAAGCCCCTAGTATATAATAGGGCATGGGGATTAAAACTACCTCTTAAAACAGGCCACAGGGCGTTTTTGCACACGTTAACTCAGGCCCCGTCCCCTCCTTTCACCATTGTGTAAACACGCCCTGTGTCCGTTTTTAGTTGGGAGATTAAGTTCATTTGAGTCCTGAGGGTCCCTAGGGTCCAACTAGCCCACTAGGTACCTCCAGTAAGTGCCACAGAGCTGCGTTGCAGAGAGGTGTAAAACGTGGCACGGCCTGGACCACCTCTCTGCAATGCAGCTCAGTGGCGCTTACTGGAAGCACTTGGTGGGCTAGTTAGCCCCCAGGGGCCCTCAGTATTGAAGGGAAATTAATCCCCAATTTAAAACGTGCCATGGTGCGTGTTTGCACACGTCACCTCAGGCCCCGTCCCCTCCCTTCACCACTGTGTAAACGCGCCCTGTGGCTGTTCTAAGTTGAGAGATTAAGTCCCCTTGAATCCTAAGGGTCCCTAGGGTCACACTAGACCACTAGGTACCTCCAGTAAGCGCCACAGAGCTGCGTTGCAGAGAGGTGTAAAAAGGGGCTTGGCCTCAGAACACCTGTCTGCAGCGCAGCTCCCTGGCGCATACTGGAGATGCCTGTTGGGGGCGCGTTTGCAGAGTGCTGCATGGAGGGGGCATGGCCTCCGGGACGATGCCAGTCTTTTATTTATTTTATTTTTTTAAGAAGGGGGGCTGTGTGGTTCCCCTTCTTATTCTAATTTATTGGCCCTGATGACCCCATCCCCCAGGGCCTGTCTCCTAATTATATTTTTTTGACCCCAATCCCCAGGGCCGGCCACTGTTTTTTATTATTTTTAAAAAATATATATTTATAGACATACCTAGGACATGCTGGACAAACCGTACGTACCTATCACCATGACGATTTGCGTGATATTCATTAAAAGGCGACTATGCATGCAATTAATCCACGTGGAATGTATTTACACCACTAGTGAAGCTCTGACATGTCTGATGCTCTACCGTGCCTAATCCCGGTAGACACCCTTGTCGTTTATTTATACAAACATGGGTAGCTATTGACAGGCACATTTAATACACATGCACACTAAGCCATTCAAAGGGGATTCGACAAAAATTCGACCAAAACAATGCAAGAACCCCCCCTCACAGTTAATAAAACACACATCCACTGCCGGATGTGTAATACTTTTTATTTTACTCTCTGGAAAGGGGACGAACATCACTTGCGAGTCACAGCGCGCTCCTGACAGAGCCCAATGCTGTGTTACACCCACCATTGCCTGCCGAGTGCCACACACCTCTGTATTGTATTCCACTAGCTAGTGCATATGCTATGACACTCTCTAGCCCATGTGCACTGTAACACCACCCCGTGAAAATGTCATGCCACACTTGTCTTCGCACGGGTTATATTGCCCTATCTAACGTGCCTTCCTCGATGCCTATGTTATAACGCACAGTGCTATGCCATACATATTACAATTTGGGATCCATATCTTTGTCACAGTGCATATGCAACGTTACACTCCCCAGCACATATTTTATATTACAACTTTAGAGACTAGTTAGGTTACACAACACTGCCCTGTGCATATTACACTCCAAGGCGCATATCGCATAGCACGCGCTAGTGCCTGTGCTATCTCGCGCTCTCCAATGAATCTGTCATTGCGCACAATGTATTGCATATTATATTTCACGCCTGGTTCATCTTATATCACACTTTTTGGTGCATAGTTTATACCATACACTATATCTAGTTTTCATTTTCAATCGTGCTCTCAGGACTATGTTCTATATAACACTGTGTTCACCTACCCTTTTCACGGGCATTACATTTTGCGATAGGGGGTGGAGGGTCAGGGGGTGTTTTTGCCAAGTGAGCCCGGAGTCACAGTCACTAACGTCTTCTTCTTCCTGAATAAAAGTGAGATTATGCTGCATACTTGTTCATATTTTAAGTAGTTTGCACAGACAAAATGTTTTAAAAACAATAAAGTTTCTAATACCCGCCTTCTCTGAACAGTTAGCTTGCTGCCCCATCCCCCTCCTCCCTATCCTCTGTTGTGTGAATCCATGGACTAGCCTCCTCCCTCCTGCCATGCATGGTCTGATGTGCTGCCACTGCCCTCAATTTAGTATGATGTACCAGTCCACTCCTCCTGCCCTCCATTGCCCAATTCTATGCCCCATCATTGACCTCCTGCTTAAACTCTGTGCTTAGCTTGCTGCCCCTATTCTCCTTCCCCCTGCCCTCCGATGTCTTTGTGCATGCCCCTGCTCCATCCTTTTTGCCCACCATGTCCCATGGACCTGCCACTCCTATCTACTCTGAGTGTTCTGTTGAGCTGCCACTCCCCTTCCACCTGCCTAGCATTGTCAGATGACTGTAACCTGTCCCTGCCACCTCCACCCTGCCTGTCCACATGTCATGCCTCTATCCTCTTCCTCCTGTCCTACATGGTCCATTGTACTGCCACACCCTTCTGCCCTCCCTGGTCTGTTGTGCTGCAACTGCTCCTCCTGCCTGCCCCGTGTGGTCTGTTGTGAGGCCCCTTCCCCTGAACTTGTCTGTGCACAGGTCCTGACCCTCCCTTCTATCCTCCATCGTCCTTTGTGCATGCCCCTGCACCCTCCTTCTTGCCCATCATAGCCATTGTGCTGCCACTAACACTCCCACTTGCCATGCATGGTCTTCTGTGCTGCCATGGCCCCTCCCACCTTCCCTGTGTGGTCAGTTAGCTGCCCCTGACCCCCTCCCACCTTCCCTCCATGGTCTGTGTGTATGCCATCACAGTCTCACTGTTGCTCTTCATGTTGTGTCTTGCTTCTAGTGCCCATCCTGCCTGACCTCCATGGCTATCTTGCTGCTCCTGCCCTGCCCCCTTGCCCCCAGCCCTCTGTTTACATGTGCAGACCCCTACTCCCTCCCTCCTGGCTTGTCTGTTCCATTGTAATGCCCCTGATCCGTCCCTCCTGCCCTTTATGGTCTGTTATGCTGCAGCCTTCTCTCCTGTCTGTCCATTATGGTCAGCTAGCTACCATTGCCTCTTGCCCCTCTGTTCTCTGTTGTCCATGTGCATGGTCCTGTCCCCTCCCTCTTGCTTTCTATGGATTGTTGTGCTGCACTCCCGTCCTGCATGCCCTGTGTGGTGTATTGTGCTGCTGCAAACCCTGATGCCTGCCCTGCAGGGTCAGTTTGGTGCACCTCTCCATGTCTCTCCTGTCCTCTGTTATCCAAGTCCATGTCCCTATCCCATTTCCTTCCATGATCCAATGTACCATACTTGCGAACATTTTGAACTTGGTAAGAGGGAGATTTTGAAAAAAAACTGGGGTATTGATTTTCCCCTTTGAGTTACATTGAAAAAGAGGATATTGTAGACAGGAGACAGATCAAATAAAGCCCATTTGAGCTTAAAAACATTGGACGTTTCCTGGCTGTATCGGGTCTGTTGGCATGTATGGTTGTACTACCATTGCCTCTTCCTTCTGCCCACAATGGTCTATTACATTGCCACAGCCTTGAAGGAGGGTAGATTTTGTATCACAGGGGGCCCCTGGCCCGTTCTGTCCACACCTGAAGTATGAGACCCTTGTCCTTGCCCTGCCAGCCGCATTTGTAGGCCGTATTAAATTGACCAGCGGGTCCTGTGTTGCTATATAATTATCCTGAGACATCCTTACCACTCAGCCAGCATAAAACCCCTGTGTAGGCCCTTCTGTTCAATATGTAGGCCTCTTTGTTAAATTGACCATAGCTCTGCAATTTTAGTGTATAGCAGTCTGAAGGCAGGTCTGCGAGGCCTTCTGCTCCAAACTAGTAGCCCCCACCCTACCCGAGTGCTCCGTGCTCGGTATCAAAGTTCAACATCCCCCTGAAGCTGTCGACATACAGTAGGCTGCATCCTGGACTGGTACTTGCTTCCTGGGCAGGTTTCCCGCTTTTAAGGAAGTGGCAACCGCAGAGCGTCAAGTTAGGAGAACTGAGGAGATTTTATACATGAATATATTGAATTCCTGTACAATACCCATTATTTTCTGCTTGCTCTATGGAACTTACGATAAGCGATTGGCCTGAGAGACTGACCTTTTCACCCAGTCCATTGTCAGCATTAAGTGGGTAAATGACGAAATGTCTGGTAAAATCTGCAGACGAAGCTTTTGGGTAGCATACGTAGGTAGATGTAGCGTGCAAAGGAGCCCACAAAATGATATAAAAAGGGAGCACCCACAGATATCGACGGACAACCTCGCCGTCTGTATGTAGGTTAACAGGCTGTGCAGGTTTTCCCCAAGAACTGGGAGCTCTTGTCTTCCTTTGCTTAAAATGTCTTGCTCTGCTTTGCTTGAAGTATCTTATTCTATTTTACCTATATGAAATGTCATGTTATGTTTAACCATTGTTCTCTTTACTTTTGCATTTAAAAGATGTTGTATTGTAATTGCAGGAATGCTTGCTCTAAGAGTAAATGTGAGTGTCCCTAGGTAACATTTTCCTTGGTGTAACTTGTTTCTCATGATGCATTTATAGATGTGTTTTCTCTCTCTCTCTGTCAGTCCATTAATTGAGATACAGAGAATATCATGACAGCTGTATGATTATCTGGATTCTGTATTTTGTACTTTATGTCTCTATTCTGCGGTTTCTTTGAAGTTGCATCTTCTCATTAAACTGCCATTGTATTCTGCCTCCAATTCCATGTCTCATATGTCTGTTTTCTTCATTTTTGGAGCAAGCGTTCCTAGGCACCCCGGCTCAAATTAAGGTGCCCCTTTTGTCCCTGACTCACTCTCCTGCTCAGTTCTGTGGTGGCTCCCGGGGCTCTGGGGACCGCCCCTAGCTTCCTTGACCCGTAATAGATCTTCCCTCCAACAGCCTCTCTTGCAAGTCCTGTATTGTTGGTTTGTTGCCCCTGCCCCCCTTTCCACTGCCCTCCATAGTCTGTTGTGCTTCCACGGCCCTTCCTGCCTGCTCAGTGTGGTTAAATTGTTGCCTTTGCACCCTCCTACCTGCCTTCAATTTTCAGAGTCCGTGCCCCTGGCCTCTGCCTCTCAACAGTATCCTAATGAACAACTAGATTGATAACATTCTATATTTATTACAAAAGTGTGGAACGCCTGACATCATCCTAATGTAATCAAAACTGTAATACCTAGAGCATTCCTTTAGAAATTACATATATGAGAGGGTCTTATTGGCTTCAAAATTATGGTTAGTGCTCTAAAAGACTAAAATAAGGACATATTTTCTGAGTTTTCAAATAGCGACAAAGCACTTTTAAATTATTTGTTATCTTTATGTTTTTTTATCTAGTTGACAACTTGATTAAATGTTGCACATAGGGGAGAGGATGTGGTGTTACTTCCAGAACTGCAGACTTTGCAACTGGGGAACCAGGTTGAAGTTTCTGCTTCAGCTCGACATTCTGTGATTCTGGTCAAATCACTTAGTCTCCCCATGTCTACAACCAAAATGAATTTGTTCTTGTGTAATGTAACCAATGCTCATGTAAAGCACTCCAATACCTGACAAGTCTGCACTATATAACACTGCAAAAACACAAAATAATAAGTGTTTTGCACACTTCTGTCATTGGGCTATATTTGGGCTATATCTGGGTGATTTTGGGCTACATTTGGGCTCTTTTGTCTCCGGTGGCCATCTTGGGAGATTTATTTGTTATGAAGTTTCCTAATTTCCTCATGTACTGCAGTCTCCTCAGTCGGAAATGCTTTCAGTTTTTTACTTTGATTCCATCATGAAGGTATTCAGATATGTCACACATTTGCCATACATTCTGAATGTTAGCACTCTAGTTGCTCATTAGATCACTGTAGTAAAACTACTGTTCACCATGGAAGTCTGCTCCTGGTATTAAAAGTGCATGTTTCAGTCTGCATGTCAGAATTTTTTAATGAAATAGAAGAGGATTTGAGAAGTCACTCAAAATGTGCCCTCATTTTCTTTCTTCAGCATTAATCATAATTTCTATGGCAAAATGAACCCCCTCATTGTGTTCCTTTTTAAATTAAATGTTTTAAGTGTTACCAGTTTATTCCAATCAAGATGGCTTCAGGTGTGCCATACTTTTGTCATAATGAAGACAGTAAGTGCTCTAGTTGTTTTTAAGAACATTCTTGGACATTCTGTCATTGGGCTATACTTGGGCTACATCTGGGTGATATTTGGGCTACATTTGGGCTCTTTTGTCTCTGGTGGCCATCTTGGGAGACTTATTTGTTATGAAGTTTCCTAATTTCCTCATTTACTGCAGTCTCCTCAGTAGGAAATACTTTCAGTTTTTTACTTTGATTCCATCAAGAAGGCATTCAAATGTGTCACACATTTGCCATAAAATCAGAATGTTAGCACTCTTTTTGCTCATTAGATCACTGTAGTAAAGCTACTGCTCACCAGGGAAAACTGCTGCTGGTATTGAAAGTGCATGTTTCAGTCTGCATGTCAGAATTTTTTAATGAAATAGAAGAGGATTTGAGAAGTCACTCAAAATGTGCCCTAATTTTTCTTTCTGCAGCACTAATCATACTTTTTATGGAAAAATGAACCCCCTCATTTTGTTCCTTTTTAAATTAAATGTTTTAAGAGTTACCACTTTAATCCAAGCAAGATGGCTTCAGGTGTGCCATACATTTATCATAAGTAGGACGGTTAGCGCTCTAGTAGTTCTTTGGAACACTCTGGAAAGCTGCAGTAGAACACAAAGGAATCAACTGACAGTCTCTGCCCTTGTTGGATGTACATGTTTTACTGAGAATGTCAGACTTCATTCTCACATGACTGAGAAAGATAATGTGAATTTACAGAAAATAAGCTCTCAGTTTAGCTTATAGATCACCTTCCAAACCTCTGTGGTAAAAGCATGAGAAAATATTTTTCTCTCAATCATGATATCCCAGCAGAAGGCTTTTTCACATGGTGAAATCACCTTAGAACATACCACAATTCCTAAAATGAGTATGGTACCATCAACAAATGATTTATAATGTAACTAAAGTCTTAAAACCTTCTATTAACTGCAATGCTTTTTAATGAGGTGCTATCATGTATATTGGTCCCAAGATGGCTGCCAACACTTCTTGGATGAAGTGCTGACAGCCAATCAGATCTCAGGATGAGATGTGTGGTTAGGCTCCGCCCACATATATATATTGATTTAAATGCTATTTTCTCAGGAACTACTGAACAGATTTACACCAGACCTACAAAAGGCACTTCCTTGACCTGAGGACTACCTCTCTGCCAAATTTCAAGTAACTCTGTTCAGCCGTTCGGGCTGTAGCTGTGTCTAAAGGTCCTATGGAAAAATGCATGGGAAAAACGCGTTTTGGGACCCCCCTTTTTTCTCAGCCCCCGCTTGACGAATCCCCCCGAGACTTTCAGGGTAGGAGCGGAGCGTAGCGCCCCACCTATTTTGAAAATTTTGCGAGGATTCATCGACCGGCGCCAAAGTTATTCCAAATAGAATGTTGCGGATTTCCTATGGAAACAGGGTCCTAACTATAACTATCTACTGGCGACCGCCAGTAGATAATATATATATATATATATATATATATATATATATATATATATATATATATATATATATATATATATATATATATATTACCTACTGGCGGTCGCCAGTAGGTAGTTATAGTTAGGACCCTCTTACCATAGGAAATCCGCAACATTCTATTTTGAATAACTTTGGCGCCGGTCGACGAATCCTCGCCAAATTTTCAAAATAGGTGGGGCGCTGCGCTCCGCTCCTACCCTGAAAGTCTCGGGGGGATTCGTCAAGCGGGGGCTGAGATAAAAGGGGGGTCCCAAAACGCGTTTTTCCCATGCATTTTTCCATAGGACCTTTAGACACAGCTACAGCCCGAACGGCTGAACAGAGTTCCTTGAAATTTGGCAGAGAGGTAGTCTACAGGTCAAGGAAGTGCCTTTTGTAGGTTTGGTGTAAATCTGTTCAGTAGATTCTGAGAAAATAGCCTTTAAATCAATATATATATCTGAGCCAGCTCACGGTGCGCTTACGGTGCGCTTACCGTACGCGTACGGTGACGTGCGCGATTCTGATTGGCTGTTAGATCTTAGTAAACATTCGAATCAGTCGAAACCAGGAAGTGGCGGCCGCCATTTTCTCTCTCGCACTCAGAGTGTGGATTAAAAAACAAAGGACAAAAACATGTAAAGGGGCTGTTTAGACAGCTCCTAAGCACCTAGCCATGTTGAGGGAGTCCCCAAAGATCCCCCAAGGCCAAAAACTGAATTTTAATTTTTTCGATAATTTCGCCGATTACGCTTACCGTACGTGTACGGTAAAAATTATTTTAACAAAAAAATTATCCATACTCTCCCCACCCCATGTGCAAATGGCGCCCAAAGGGCACCATTTGTGCATGGCATATTACAGATATGAAAAATTAAAATATTACCTTTCACAACGAAGCGCATCATATGTCCTCCATGTGCGCACGGTGCGCGAAGCGCATCGTGCGTACATGGCCCATCTAGCGTAACGTGGGCACGCGGTGCGCGTAGCGCACCGCGTGCCCACCGTGCGTGCACGGCACTAACTGCGTAAAGTGGGCGCGCGGTGCGCGAAGCACACCGTGCGTGCACGGAACGAACTGCGTTAAGTGGGCGCGCACGCCACGAATGGCGTAGAGTAACTTAGCATTTAAAAACCGTACAAATTCACTGAAAAAACCATAGGTTTCACACACGTTATAGTTAGGAATTAGCATTTAAAAAACCTTGCAAATTCACTGAAAAAACCATAGGTTTCACACATGTTATAGTTAGCGGAAATTTTACTGATAAAAAACCAATGAAATTCCCCCGTTATAGTTAGTGCAGGCAACTATAACTCACGCGACCGCAATCTTCTGCTGATGACATATGTGTCTTTATGAAAAAAAAATATTTGTAATATATGTATAGCTAAAAATTTATGGAAGAAGACATGGGCAAATAAGTGTCTAAATACAGTATTAGCATCAGCAGAGGATTGCGGTCGCGTGAGTTATAGTTGCCTGCACTAACTATAACGGGGGAATTTCATTGGTTTTTTATCAGTAAAATTTCCGCTAACTATAACATGTGTGAAACCTATGGTTTTTTCAGTGAATATATATATATATATATATATATTTTGCACAACAATCCTCCTGGAGGGGAGGAGAAACGGGCCGCACTCCCAAGGTATCAGTTGCAAACGTTTTTATTCCTTTACATCAGGGCCGTAGCAGAGCTAGATCTACGCGTTTCGACGCCGCCTGGCACCTTGCTCACGATCAACTCGCTCTCGGACAAAAGTCTCGTTAAAAAGCAAACCACTTGCTCTGACGTCATTTCCTGTTTGTTTACAGGCTCAATGGCTCATGGTCGTTGTAGTCTGTCAGCGATATTTCTCTGAAACGAAGGGTTTCTTTCCTTGCTTTTTTTTAGGCTTTGATAACTCAAATGTCTTTTGAAACCTTGATGGGTTAGTGAAGTGTACTCATTTCGTTCATGTATGGGCTTCCCCTGATCTGCTCCTTCTCTCGCATCGATGTTGGCATGGTGTCTTGCTTTACGCGGGAAACGGGTTCCCTTCCCATTTAGATTGTGCTGTTGTTTCTCATTTTGTCAATAAAGTTATTCTGTTACTTGTTCGTTGTTTCTTTTTATCTTTTTTTTCTCTTTTTTCAGTTCCTTATTGCTTTGTTTGCTGATTCTGCCCCAATCCTCTATGTTGAGTTTATCCTTTATTTGTGAAGTTACTGAGTTTCTCATGTCGGGGCTTCCCCTGATCTGGTGCTCCTCTCACATCGATGTTGCCAGAGTAATTTGCGATTCGCAGTGATTAGTTTCCCATTTTTTAATTTTTGATTTGTTATTTTTCATTTTCGCAAGAGGATTGTTCTGCTTCTTTGTCTTTTTGTTTTCTCCTTCTGCTCTTCTTATGTGTGTTAAGTTTTTGCTGGGGGTCGCATAACTAACTTCATTTGTATGTTGTCTTGCTCCATCAATTTTCGTTTTTTGTTTTCTGATGTCTGATTTAGAGGTGAATGTATAACTCCTCTGATTGATTCAGGCCATGGGGAGTGAGAGTTCTCAGATTTATGATGTAGCGCGACTCCTTCTGGCGCAACATTTTCTCACGATCTCCTCCGCGTTCTCTTTTTGGAATTGTCTCTATTCCAAAAAATTTCAGTTTCTTCCAGTCTCCTTGGTGCTTCTGTTCCATATGTTTGGATACTGCGTTGGATCTGTCTTTGTGGATGGTTGCCCTGACATGCTCCATTATTCTCTTTTTTAATTCACAGATGGTGCTCCCCACGTACCTGAGTGGGCAGGGGCATTCCATCACATAAATTGTATATTGCGTCTTGCAGGTGATAAGTTGGCGAATTTCCCAGGTTTTATTGTTGGCCAATTTCACCTCTTTAGTTGGTTTCGCTATTTGGCACATCTTGCAAGAATGGCATTTTACAAATCCTTTAGTCTTTAGCCATGTTTGTTCTTTCTTTTTGGCTTTGAAATGGCTGTGGATCAGATGGTCCTTCAAATTTTTAGCTCTTCTGTAGGTTACCGTGGGATGTTTTCCCACTATCTCTTTGACCGTACTGTCCAGTTGCAGTATCTTCCAGCAACAAATGCTACCCTAGAGGCGACCAGCTTTCATCAAAGCTCCCTCATCTCCAGCATCCCATATGGAGAATTCCTCAGAATCCGTAGGATCTGCAGTGAAGAAACAGAATGGCAAACCCACAGTGCGAGAACAGTAAAACGTTTCAGGAGGAGACAATACAATCCTGGTATAATAGCCCGCTGTTTGAAAAGAACCAACGAAAAAACTCGAGGGGAATGCCTGGCGGCAAAACAAACAAACAATAATGAGAAACAAGAACCGATAAGGATGATCATGGACTTTTCTCAAGAAAGCACTCAAGTCACAAAAATATTGAGGAAAAATTGGAAGATACTGCAACTGGACAGTACGGTCAAAGAGATAGTGGGAAAACATCCCACGGTAACCTACAGAAGAGCTAAAAATTTGAAGGACCATCTGATCCACAGCCATTTCAAAGCCAAAAAGAAAGAACAAACATGGCTAAAGACTAAAGGATTTGTAAAATGCCATTCTTGCAAGATGTGCCAAATAGCGAAACCAACTAAAGAGGTGAAATTGGCCAACAATAAAACCTGGGAAATTCGCCAACTTATCACCTGCAAGACGCAATATACAATTTATGTGATGGAATGCCCCTGCCCACTCAGGTACGTGGGGAGCACCATCTGTGAATTAAAAAAGAGAATAATGGAGCATGTCAGGGCAACCATCCACAAAGACAGATCCAACGCAGTATCCAAACATATGGAACAGAAGCACCAAGGAGACTGGAAGAAACTGAAATTTTTTGGAATAGAGACAATTCCAAAAAGAGAACGCGGAGGAGATCGTGAGAAAATGTTGCGCCAGAAGGAGTCGCGCTACATCATAAATCTGAGAACTCTCACTCCCCATGGCCTGAATCAATCAGAGGAGTTATACATTCACCTCTAAATCAGACATCAGAAAACAAAAAACGAAAATTGATGGAGCAAGACAACATACAAATGAAGTTAGTTATGCGACCCCCAGCAAAAACTTAACACACATAAGAAGAGCAGAAGGAGAAAACAAAAAGACAAAGAAGCAGAACAATCCTCTTGCGAAAATGAAAAATAACAAATCAAAAATTAAAAAATGGGAAACTAATCACTGCGAATCGCAAATTACTCTGGCAACATCGATGTGAGAGGAGCACCAGATCAGGGGAAGCCCCGACATGAGAAACTCAGTAACTTCACAAATAAAGGATAAACTCAACATAGAGGATTGGGGCAGAATCAGCAAACAAAGCAATAAGGAACTGAAAAAAGGGAAAAAAAAGATAAAAAGAAACAACGAACAAGTAACAGAATAACTTTATTGACAAAATGAGAAACAACAGCACAATCTAAATGGGAAGGGAACCCGTTTCCCGCGTAAAGCAAGACACCATGCCAACATCGATGCGAGAGAAGGAGCAGATCAGGGGAAGCCCATACATGAACGAAATGAGTAAACTTCACTAACCCATCAAGGTTTCAAAAGACATTTGAGTTATCAAAGCCTAAAAAAAAGCAAGGAAAGAAACCCTTCGTTTCAGAGAAATATCGCTGACAGACTACAACGACCATGAGCCATTGAGCCTGTAAACAAACAGGAAATGACGTCAGAGCAAGTGGTTTGCTTTTTAACGAGACTTTTGTCCGAGAGCAAGTTGATCGTGAGCAAGGTGCCAGGCGGCATCGAAACGCGTAGATCTAGCTCTGCTACGGCCCTGATGTAAAGGAATAAAAACGTTTGCAACTGATACCTTGGGAGTGCGGCCCGTTTCTCCTCCCCTCCAGGAGGATTGTTGTGCAAATTATTAGCGGTATGGTTCAACCGCGGGGCAACGCACCCACGAAGAGCGCTGCGAGTAACCGGCAAAAAGGAACCTTTGGGGTGGAGATATATATATATATATATATATATATATATATATATATATATATATATATATATTCACTGAAAAAACCATAGGTTTCACACATGTTATAGTTAGCGGAAATTTTACTGATAAAAAACCAATGAAATTCCCCCGTTATAGTTAGTGCAGGCAACTATAACTCACGCGACCGCAATCTTCTGCTGATGCTAATACTGTATTTAGACACTTATTTGCCCATGTCTTCTTCCATACATTTTTAGCTATACATATATTACAAATATTTTTTTTTCATAAAGACACATATGTCATCAGCAGAAGATTGCGGTCGCGTGAGTTATAGTTGCCTGCACTAACTATAACGGGGGAATTTCATTGGTTTTTTATCAGTAAAATTTCCGCTAACTATAACATGTGTGAAACCTATGGTTTTTTCAGTGAATTTGCAAGGTTTTTTAAATGCTAATTCCTAACTATAACGTGTGTGAAACCTATGGTTTTTTCAGTGAATTTGTACGTTTTTTTAAATGCTAAGTTACTTTACGCCATTCGTGGCGTGCGCGCCCACTTAACGCAGTTTGTTCCGTGCGCGCACGGTGAGCACGCGGTGCGCTTCGCGCACCGCGCGCCCACTTTACGCAGTTAGTGCCGTGCACGCACGGTGGGCACGCGGTGCGCTACGCGCACCGCGTGCCCACGTTACGCTAGATGGGCCATGTACGCACGATGCGCTTCGCGCACCGTGCGCACATGGAGGACATATGATGCACTTCGTTTTGAAAGGTAATATTTTAATTTTTCGTATATTTTATAAGCCATGCACAAATGGTGCCCTTCGGGCACCATTTGCACACGGGGTGGAGAGAGTGTGGATAATTTTTTTTTTAATTATTTTTTTTTTAAATATTTTAGTTTATCTCAGGTGTAATAAGCCATGCACACTTGGTGCCCTTCGGGCACCAATTGCACACGGGGTGGAGAGAGTGTGGATAATTTTTTTTTTTTTTACATTTTTTACCGTACGCGTACGGTAAGCGTAATCGGCGAAATTACCGAAAACATAAAAATTCCGTTTTTGGCCTTGGGGGATCTTTGGGGACTCCCTCAACATGGCTATGTGTGTGGGAGCTGTCTAAACAGCCCCTTTACATGTTTTTGGGCTTTATATTTTAAAAATCACTCTCAGTGCGAGAGAGAAAATGGCGGCCGCCGCTTCCTGGTTTCGGCCGATTCGAATGTTTACTAAGATCTAAGAGCCAATCAGAATCGCGCTCGCGCACGCCACCGTACGCGTACGGTAAGCGTACCGTAAGCGCACCGTAAGCTGGCTCAGATATATATATTGATTTAAAGGCTATTTTCTCAGAATCTACTGAACAGATTTACACCAAACCTACAAAAGGCACTTCCTTGACCTGAGGACTACCTCTCTGCCAAATTTCTAGTAATTCTGTTCAGCCGTTCGGGCTGTAGCCCTGTCTAAAGGTCCTATGGAAAAATGCATGGGAAAAACGCGTTTTGGGACCCCCCTTTTATCTCAGCCCCCGCTTGACGAATCCCCCCGAGACTTTCAGGGTAGGAGCGGAGCGTAGCGCCCCACCTATTTTGAAAAATTCGCGAGGATTCGTCAACCGGCGCCAAAGTTATTCAAAATAGAATGTTGCGGATTTCCTATGGAAACGTGGTCCTAACTATAACTACCTACTGGCGACCGCCAGTAGGTAATATATATATATATATATATATATATATATATATATATATATATATATATATATATATATATCTGTGCCCCTTGTATTGAAATACAAGTTTCTATAGTGTAGCTACATTTTGTTTTTATTGTGGTGTGTGCAGTATCCAATTTGAGCTGGTGGTAGTCGGTGAGGGGGACCAGCACTTATTTTTCCTCAAGGCCCTTTGATGCAGGCAACTATAACTCACGCGACCGCAAACCTCTGCTGATGACGTCAGATATTACATCACTGTATTTAGACACTTATTTACCCATGTCTTCTTCCATTAATCTTTAGCTATACATATATTACAAATATTTATTTTTCAGAAAGACACATATGTCATCAGTGATGTAATATCTGATGTCATCAGCAGAGGATTGCGGTCGCGTGAGTTATAGTTGCCTGCACTAACTATAACGGGGGAATTTCATTGGTTTTTTACAAGTGAAATGTCCAGCTAACTATAACATGTGTGAAACCTATCGTTTTTTAAGTGAATTTGCAAGGTTTTTTAAATGCTAATTCGTAACTATAACGTGTGTGAAACCTATGGTTTTTTCAGTGCATTTGTACGTTTTTTTAAATGCTAAGTTATGTATTTATTTATTTTATTTTTTTTCAGGTTTTACACCGTGCGCGCACCGTGCGCGCGTGGTGCGCTTCGGGCACCGTGCGCGCTCTGTGGGCACTCGCTACGCTTCGCGCATCGAGCACCCACGGTTCGCAGTGCGCGCAGGGTGCGCGCACCTCGCGATTTAAAAAAAAAATAATAATTAGTTTTTTTCTCCCTTGGGGGTCTTTCTGTGACCCCCTGACCAAGGCTAGGGGGTCAGGAACTGTCCACTCTGCCCCCTTTTCACGTTCTCCACCTTTGTTTTTCACCCCCTCAGACTGCGAGAGACAAAATGGCGGCCGACACTTCCTGGTTTCGACCGATTCGAATGTTTACCGACATCTAACAACCAATCAGAAATGCGCTCGCGCACGGCAGGGTGCGCGCACAATGCGCGCACGGTGCGCGCGTATAGATATTGATATGCTTTTAAATGCTATTTTCTCAGGAAATACTGAACAGATTTACACCAGACCTGCAAAAGGCACTTCCTTGACCTTATGGCTACCTCTCTGCCAAATTTCAAGTAATTCTGTTCAGCCGTTCGGGCTGTAGCTGCGTCTAAAGGTCCTATGGAAAAATGCATGGGGAAAACGCGTTTTGGGAACCCCCTTTTTTCTCGGCCCCCACTTGACGAATCACCCCGAGACTTTCAGGGTAGGAGCTGAGCGGAGCGCCCCATTAGTTTTGAAAATTTCGCGAGGATTCGTCAACCGGCGCCAAAGTTATTCAAAATAGAATTTTGAGATTTCCTATGGAAACTAGGTTGTAACTATAACTATCTACTGGCGACCGCCAGTAGATTATATATATATATATATATATATATATATATATATATATATATATATATATATATATATATATATATATAAAACAAACAAAATCCCCTCCAGTGGGAAAGGAGAAGAGGCCACTAGAGGAAACTTTGGGAGCTGTTTAATAAGGACAGCAAAGCAAGATGCATTTCGGCGTTGTAGCCTTCCTCAGTTGCCGCTGTTACTGCGATGTTACTCCACCCACGCCTTATGTGTGTCCTGCATTGCCCTCATTGGAAGGTGAGTGAGTTCCAACCCCAAGTCACATGGTCGTTCTCCCGATGTGGCCCAGATACGACTTCAACTACCCGAAAGCACCGCTCCCCGGTGAGTAATGCTTGGTGAAAGAACACAATGTTCAGGGTAAAGGCGAGGTAATAAAATGGAATTCCATGGTAAAAATGATGTCCACGAACTCCCTCAGGTCCTCTTTACGTTTCAGTCCCCAGTATCCAAGTCGTCCTGGTCTTGAGATGAAAATACAGTGATATCGCCTCCTCATGCAGTCATAAGCTGCACCTGGCAGCAGTTCCTGGATGACCTTGCACTTGAGGCGGACAGAAGTTGTTCTGATCCCTCTGGGAAACGAAAACAAGCTGAAATAGCTGATGTCAGCATCTCTCCTGCCACTTAGTGGAACGGGGCCTTCCAGCACACCTCTGGCTAGTGCGCAAATTATAACAAACGAAACCCCCTCCAGTAGGAAAGGAGAAGAGGCCACTCGAGGAAACTTTGGGAGCTGTTTAATAAGGACAGCAAAGCAAGATGCATTTCGGCGTTGTAGCCTTCCTCAGTTGCCGCTGTTACCGCGATGTTACTCCACCTACGCCTTATGTGTGTCCTGCATTGCCCTCATTGGAAGGTGAGTGAGTTCCAACCCCAAGTCACATGGTCGTTCTCCCGATGTGGCCCAGATACGACTTCAACTCCCAGAAAGCACCGCTTCCCGGTGAGTAATGCTTGGTGAAAGAACACAATGTTCAGGGTAAAGCCGTGGTAATAAAATGGAATTCCACGGTACAAATTATGTTTCGTGGTGATACGTCAAGCGGTGGCCGAGAAAAAAAGGGGAGTCCCAAAACGCGTTTTCCCCATGTTAATTTCCATTGGAAAATTTAGACAAAGCTACAGCCCGAACTGCTGAACGGAATTACACCAAGTTTGGCAAAAAGGTAGGTCATGGTTCAGAGAGCGACCTTTTTTTTAAATGGTGTACATCCGTTCAGTAGTTCCTGATTAGAGTAAAGGCTGCATGGTGTGTTTACAGTAACTATTTTGCTATTTTAGTGATTATAGTCTCAGGCTCGTGCAGTAATGATGGACAAAAAGGAACCGGTTCGGCCTTTCAAGGTTTTATTTCACTTACACGCATTGCATGATTTTGCATTTGTTAGAACTGGGGGTCTCTAGTTGGCAGAGGTAGGTACCTTTGAACATATAGGGACCCTTGCTTCTAAGTCAGGGAAAGGGGATTACACTACTGGATAACCCCTGCTCACCCCCTTGGTAGCTTGGCACGAGCAGACAGGCTTACGTCAGAGGCAGTGTGTTAAGCATTTGTGAACACATACAGTAATACAGTGAAAACACTACAGATGGACACCACACAGATTTTATAAAAATAAGTATTCTTTATATAGACTTAACACAAGACCACAAACGACAAAAATCCACAATACTGTACTCAAAATTTACTTAAAGATGGTAGGGTAGAGTTAACTTAATTCAAGTTGTTGGTAAATGCGACACAGTTCTCACAAAAGTACCTGGATGCGTGACGCAAAATAAACAAAAGGCTCGCAGCGTTGGAGATGCGTCGGTTCCTTGCTTTGGGGGAGACGATGCGTCGTGCTTCAATGCTTGCGCAGAGTAGGGGATGCGTCTTGATCCTTACTGGAGAGGAGGTGATGCATAGATTCTCGTGCTGCAGCCCGGTTGCGATGCGGCAAGAAGGAGACTCATTGCGATGCAACAATCCGGTGCGACGCGATAAGATGGCGCCTCGATGAGATGCGACAATCCGGTGCGATGCGATTAGATGGTGCCCTTGATGCGACAATGTTGAGATGATGCGACATGCGCTGGCAGCCTTGCGGTGACTCTGTACTTTGGAGCTGCGACAGGCCCTGCGACACGCTTCTCCGATGATGCGACCGTGACCCTCACGGTTGCGACGTGCTTCTCCGGTGATGCGACAGCAGACAGCTGCGACGAAGGCACGCTTCTGGGAGATGCGGCGGCGGCACGCTTCTCCAGCGAAGCGATGACTACAGCTGCGGCGGCGACACGCTTCTTCTCGTTGTGTCGCGCTTCCAGCTCCCAGCGACACGCAGGCTTCTGCAGATAGAATTCCCAGCAAAGAAATTCAGAGGGGAGCTGGTGGTGAAGTCTGTTGTCCCTGAGACTTCAGCAGGAGGCAAGCACAAGTTCAAGCCCTTGGAGAATATTCTGCAAGATGATGGAAGTTCTGTAAAAGTTCCTTCTCCTCTCCTTGGCAATGAAGACACCACTGCAGGTCAACCCAACAACACAGCACACTGGCAGGGGGGCAGGCCAACTCCTACAGCTTCCTTTGGTTCTTCTCCTTGGCAGAGGGTTATTCTTGTTGTTCCAGAAGAAATCTAAAGTCTTGGGGTTTGGTTCCCCATATTTATACTACTTTTCTCTTTGTTCTCTGAAGACAGAGAGGCCTTTGCCTAGTCCAAACCAGTTCTGGTCAGTCCTGGAGCACTTTTTTTTAGCTGACTCCTTCTTTCCTTTCAGAGTGCAGGGCAGACACATCAGACACACCACAGGAGGTGGAGCCATCATTGTGGAGGGAAGGCACAGCCCTATTCAGGTCCCAGGTGCAACACCTCCCACCCATCTATATGCAGATCTTCCTATTCAGCCCTGTGCTGACTCACCCTCTCCCCTGGAATTCCCAGCCCCTGTCACTCACAGAACCAGACACACAATACACAACCTAGCCGTGGCAGCCTTTGACAGTTAAGCAGGAAAATACCTACTTTCTAAAAGTAGTATTTTCAAACACAGAATGTTAAAACCAACTTTACTAAAAGATGTATTTTATCATTCTGAGTTCAGGCATACTAAATTCGAATTTCTACCATGTTCCCTGAGTCAGTTAGGATTATAAGATGTAATAATCAAACTGCCCATTCTGGCCAATGGAGAACAGGTAACCTTGTAATTCACTATTAGGACATGCCACACACAACAGGGCATGTCCTACCTTATACTTACAATGCACTCTGACCTTGGGCCTACCATAGAGGTGTCTGATACGAAGTTAAGGGAAGGTTAGGGACTGGCAAGTGGGTGCACTTGGCCAGTCAGCATGCCTAGTCCAAACCAGTTCTGGTCCGTCCTGGAGCACTTTGTTTACCTGTCTCCTTCTTTCCTTTCAGAGTGCAGGGCAGAAAAATCAGACACACCACAGGAGGTGGAGCCAGCATTGTGGAGGGAAGGCACAGCCCTATTCAGGTCCCAGTTGCAACTCCTCCCAGCCATCTACATGCAGATCTTCCTATTCAGCCCTGTGCTGACTCACCCTCTCCTCTGGAACCCCAGCCCCTGTCACTCACAGAACCAGACACACAATACACAACTTAGCAGAGGCAGGCTTGGACAGTTAAGCAGGAAAATACCTACTTTGTAAAAGTGGTATTTTCAAACACAGAATGTTAAAACCAACTTTACTAAAATATGTATTTATCATTCTGAGTTCAGGCATACTAAATTCGAATTTCTACCATATTCCCTGAGTCAGTTAGGATTATAAGATGTAATAATCTAACTGCCCATTTTGGCCTATGGAGAACAGGTGGCCTTACAATAGTAAAACACGAAAATGGCTGTAATACACTATTAGGACATGCCACACACACCATGGCATGTCCTACCTTATACTTACAATGCACCCTGCCCTTGGGCCTACCATAGGGGTGTCTGATATGAATTTAAGGGAAGGTTTAGGGACTGGCAAGTGGGTGCACTTGGCCAGTCAGCATGGCAGTACCAGACTGCACATAGGCTCTGCAATGGCAGACCTGAGACACACTTTACAAGCTGCTTCTGTGGGTGGCACAACCAGTGCTGCAAGCCCACCAGCAGCATTTGATTTACAAGCTCTGGGCACACATGGTGCAGTGTACTAGGGTCTGACAAGTAAATCAAATAACCCAATCATGGAGTCATTAATCAATACATCAATTTAACATAGTGAGCACTTGCACTGTGGCACTGAATAGCAGTGGTACAGTGCCCAAAGCAGCTAAACCAGCAAAACATATCAAAAACAGAGGAGGCAATCAGAAAAAATGGAAGGGAGGCTCACGCCAATGGTACCAGGTCTAACATGTGTACCCTTCAGCTGAAATGTGGGGAGAACTACCCTTCCCCTTGGGAGTTCTCTTCACTAAGGTGGAAAAATCTGGACAGACCATCAGCATTGGTGTGTTCTGTACCAGGGCGGTGTTCCACCGTAAAGCCCCTCCCCTGTAGGGAAATGTACCACTTCAACAACTTTGGGTTCTCACCTCTCATCTGCATCAACCATCTGAGGGGCCTGTGGTCTGTCTGAACCCGGAAGTGACTCACAAACTGGAATGGTCTCAACTTCTTCAGTGCCCAGACCACAGCAAATGCCTCACGCTCAATTGCACTCCACCTCTGTTCCCGTGGAAGTAACCTCCTACTGATGAAGGCTACAGGTTGGTCTAGGCCCTCTTCATTAATATGTGATAGAACAGCCCCCACACCATGCTCTGCAGCGTCCGTTTGACCAATGAATTCTTTTGAGAAGTTGGGCGTCTGAAGCACGGGTGCTGTGCACATGGCAGTCTTCAGGGTGTCAAAAGCCTTCTGACGGGTGTCAGTCTAGTTCACTTTCTTGGGCTGCTTCTTGGAGGTCAGCTCAGTCAAGGGTGGAACAATGTTGCCATACCCCTTGACAAACCTCCAGTAATACCCCGTGAGTCTTAAAAAGGCTCTCACCTGTGTCTGAGTTGTTGGGGGTTCCCATGCCAGGATGGTATCAATCTTGGGTTGCAGGGGCGCCACCTGGCCGCTCCCTACCTGGTGTCCCAAGTACACCATGGAACCCTGCCTGATCTGGCACTTATTCGCCTTGATCGTGAGGCCTGCCTTGCGCAGTGCCATCAACACTTCCCAGAGGTGGCGCAGATGTTCTTCCCAACTGGCGCTGAACACTGCAATGTCATCCAGGTAGGCTGCACTGAAATCTTCCAGTCCAGCCAACACCTGGTTGACCAACCTCTGAAAGGATGCAGGGGCATTCTTCATCTCAAAGGGCATAACCCGGAATTGGTAGTGCCCATCTGGTGTGGAGAATGCTGACCTCTTTTTGGCCCCATCAGTTAAGGCGATCTGCCAGTACCCAGACGTCAAATCAAACGTGCTGAGGTACCGTGCAGCCCCTAACCGATCAATGTGCTCATCAGCTCTGGGGATGGGGTGTGCGTCAGTCCTGGTGACTGAATTGAGTCCTCGGTAGTGCACACAGAACCTGAGTTCAGGTGTGGCACCAGGCGAGGCAGCCTTTGGGACCAAGACCACTGGGCTGGCCCAAGGACTGTTGGAGGACTCAATCACCCCTAAGGCAAACATCTTGGAGACCTCCTCCTTGATGTAAGTCCTGACCTTGTCAGTCACTCTGTAAGCCTTGTGCTTCACAGGAGGACTGTCCCCAGTGTCCACATCATGGAAGCACCACTCAGTGATGCCAGAAACCAAGGAAAACAAATCAGAGAATTGTCCCAACAGTTGGCGACAATCTTGCTGCTGATCAGGGGTCAGTGTGGCAGAGAGGCTGACACCATCCACTGACCCATCTTGCTCTGTTGCAGACAGGAGGTCAGGAAGAGGCTCTGTCTCCTCCTCCATTCCATCATTGTTGCTAGGAGCATGCCCACTTAGGACCTTTCTAAGTGGGGCTTCAGGCGGTTAACATGTAGGACCCGCAAAGGGTTCCTTGGAGACCGCAAGTTCACCAGGTAGGTGACATCACTCTTGCGCTCACCACCTCAAATGGACCGGTCCACCTGTCCTGGAGCGCACAAGGTTCTACAGGAACCATGACCCAAACTTTCTGTCCAGGTTGAAGCTCAATCAGAGTGGCATTGTGATCGTACCACCACTTCATCTCTTCCTGGCTGGCTTCCAGATTCGCCTGAGCGAGCTCTCTGAATCGCCGAGTCTGGTTCCTAAAGGCCAGCATGTAACTATATACATCCTGGGCAGGTTTCCTGGGAGATTGCTCCCAGCCTTCCTTGACCAGACTCAAAGGTTCTCTTACCGGGTGTCCATACAAAAGTTCAAAGGGACTGAACCCTAGGGACTTTTGTGGCACCTCACAGTAAGCAAACAGAAGGCATGGCAAGAGGACATCCCACTTACGCCTCATTGGTTCTTCAAGACCCATGATCATGCCTTTAAGGGTCCGGTTGAATCTTTCAACCAGCCCATTACCTTGGGGGTGGTAAGGAGTGGTGAACTTGTAGGTAACACCACACTCCTTCCACAGGGACTTCATATAAGTAGAAATTGGTATCATGGTCTGACACCACCTCTCTGGGGAACCCCACACGGGAGAAAATCCCCATCAGTGCACGTCCCACCACGGGGGCTGTCACTGTCCTGAGTGGGATAGCTTCCGGGTACCTAGTAGCATGGTCCACCAAGACCAGGATAAACCTGTTGCCCATGGCTGTCTTGGGGTCCAGCGGCCCCACAATGTCAATTTCCACCTGTTCAAAGGGGGTACTAACTACAGGGAAAGGTTGGAGAGGAGCCTTGTGCTTCCTTCCACTTTTCCCACTTGCCTGGCAAGTTTGACAGGTCCTACAATGAGTATCTGAACTCTTCTGCATCTGGAGCTAATAAAAGTGGGTGACAAGCCTTTCAAAGGTCTTTTCCTGCCCCAGGTGTTCATCTAAATGTACATCATAAGCCAACCCCAGTAGGAAGGCTCTGAAGCGCTGGGGTACCACCAGCACACGGACTGACCCAGGCTCAGCAACCTTAGGCTCTGTATACAGGAGGTTGTTCTCCCAGTAGATCCAATGTGATCCAGACTGATCACCTGCTGCCTGGTTTGTGGCCAATTGCCGCAAACCCACAAGAGAAGGGCACTTCTCCTGTTCTGCACAAAATTCCTCCCTGGAGGGTCCTCCTTCTTGCTGCCAATGGGTCAGCTCAGGCAGGCCCCCCAGTTCAGCAACTTGCTCCCCTGTAGGTTCCAGGGCATCCCCCTCAAGCTCTGCCTCCTCCTGTACCGTGGGAACAATGGGGGCTGGTTTCCCGCGCCTCCTGCCTCTTCTCTTTAAGGCAGGTCCCTGGGCCATACTTTCAGGCTCCAGGACCTCTTCAACACCCTTACTGGCTGCCATAGACGGAGTGGTAACACACTCCCACTCAGGCAGCCCCAACATCTCCAAATGAGTCTTCTTCTCCACCTTAGCCCAAGGGGAGCTCTCCAAATCATTGCCCAAGAGACAATCCACAGGCATGGCTGGCCTCACAGCTACCTGAAGAGTACCAGAGACCCCACCCCACTCAAAGGGAACCTGAGCCACCTTGCAGTGGCTCTCTGTGTTGTCAGCAGCAACAACTGGGTAAAATGCATTGGCGACAACCTGCTCTTGAGACACCAGGTGACACTTGACAGCTGTCACACTGGCTCCTGTATCTCTAAGAGCATCCACTCCATGGCCATTGATGGTCACCCACTGCCTGTATTCCTTAGTATTATCAGGCAGCGGAGCTTGAGGGACCATCTCAAAGTCTCCTAATGAGACAAGGGACATTTTTGCGGGACCCCACCCACCTTGGGCACACTTCTCCTCCACTCCCAGGGCTACACTGGCCATCTGACGGAGGGGTGCACGGGGTGGCACATACTGACCCTTTTGGGGACACTGGGGATCATACCAACGGTGTCCCACTTGCTTACACTGAAAGCAGGTAACTGGCCCCCTATGAACAGGTTTACCTGTTGGGGGCTCTGTCTTCTTTTCAGGGGGAGGCTGGGAACCCTTCCCTTGGTTCCCTAGGGAATTACTTTGGGGCCCTTTATAGAACTCCGTTTGTTTACCTTTGTCCCCCCCACTCTTCTGCTGGGGACCCTGCCCACCTTTGGCTGAGTCTCCCACATGACCCTTGTGGACCCTGGTACTGACCCAGCGGTCCGCCTCCTCAGCAAGCTTCCTAGGGTTAGTTAACTTGCTATCAATAAGGTGCTGGCGTAGCTCTGGAAAACAATTAGCAGACAAGTGCTCCCAGGCAAATAAATCATAGAGCGCTTCAAAAGTATCCACTTTGCTACCCTTCACCCTACCATCCATAGCTCTGCAAAAGAAAGACATATATTCTACCCAAGTGGTTCCCTCCAGTTTCTTACAATTCCTGAACCTCTGTCTATAGAGTTCTGGGGTCAAACCATACCTTGTCATCAGGGCTTCCTTCATGTGGGCATAAGACATCCTATGTTCACTGGGCAGGTCTAACAAAGTATCCCTCCCCTCACTCACAAAGCGGTCCCACAACCCAGTTCCCCAATCCTTCTCAGGGACCCGGTGGGCCAACATTGCTATTTCATAGGCTGCAAACCACTGCCCAATATCCTCATGGTTGTGGAAATATTTGATGACATCCTTGGGAATGTACACTCTGCTTTCTAAAGGCACAGATGGTGCACTGCCACCAGAGGGATTGATCTCTAAGCCCTTTGCCTTGATCTCTAACTCCCTCAACATCCTCTCATGCTCCATTCTCATTCTCTCTCTCTCCAAGGACAACTTGTTATTCTCCATTTCCCTTTGACCCTCCATCTTAAGCTTAGCCATCTCCAGCTTGTGTGCCCTATTTCTTTCCCTGTCTTCCAACTCTCTGGTGGACAGGTCTTTGGAAGAGACACTACTGCGAGGTGGGGACGGCACCCTTCCCCTGGCTGGAAACACTGGCCTATCCAGTTGCCCATCTGCATCCCCAGCTGGCTCCACCACTGACTCAGGGGCATTTCTTGCTTCTACCCAGGCCCTTAGCACCTTTTGGTAGTCATCCTTTTTAGAAATGCTTTGTGTAACAACTTTCAATTTCTTGCAGAGATGCTTGAGCTGTTTCAAAGTATAGGTTTCCAATCTATCTTCCTTAAAATCTAGATCCATGGATGCAACAGATGCTGGTCTACTCATGGCAGTAAGAATTGGCAGTTCTCAGGAAAAAATAACAGTCTAAGGAAAAATAAATTCTACCAAAAAAGTATGTGGTCGTGTTTTGTCTGCACTCACTAGTAGTGTACACCAATCACTGTATATGAGTCACAAATGCAGGTTCAAATCCTCACCGCTGACCACCAATATTAGAACTAGGGGTCTCTAGTTGGCAGAGGTAGGTACCTTTGACCAAATAGGGACCCTTGCTTCTAAGTCAGGGAAAGGGGATTACACTACTGGATAACCCCTGCTCACCCCCTTGGTAGCTTGGCACGAGCAGACAGGCTTATCTGAGAGGCAGTGTGTTAAGCATCTGTGAACACATACAGTAATACAGTGAAAACACTACAGATGGACACCACACAGGTTTTATAAAAATAAGTATTCTTTATATAGACTTAACACAAGAACACAAACGACAAAAATACACAATACTGTACTCAAAATTGACTTAAAGATGGTAGAGTTAACTTAGTTCAAGTTGTTGGTAAATGCAACACAGTTCTCACAAAAGTACCTGGATACGTAACGCAAAATAAACAAAAGGCTCGCAGCGTTGGAGATGCGTTGGTTCCTTGCTTCGGGGGAGAAGATGCGTCGCGCCTCAATGCTTGCGCAGAGTAGGGGATGCGTCTTGATCCTTACCGGAGAGGAGGTGATGCGTAGGTTCTCATGCTGCAGCCCGGTTGCGATGTGGCAAGATGGCGCCTTGATGCGATGTGACAATCCGGTGCGATGCAATAAGATGGCGCCCTTGATGTGACAATGTTGAGATGATGCGACACGCCCTGGCAGCCTTGCGGTGACTCTGTACTTTGGAGCCGCGACAGGCCCTGTGACACGCTTCTCCGATGATTCGACGGCGACCCACACGGTTGCAACGTGCTTCTCCGATGATGCGACAGCAGACAGCTGCGACAAAGGCACGCTTCTGGGAGATGCGGCGGCGGCACGCTTCTCTGGCGATGCGATGACTACAGCTGCGGTGGCGACACGCTTCTTCTCGTTGCGTCGCGCTTCCAGCTCCCAGCGACACACAGGCTTCTGCAGATAGAATTCCCAGCAAGGAAATTCAGAGGGGAGCTGGTGGTGAAGTCTGTTGTCCCTGAGACTTCAGCAGGAGGCAAGCACAAGTTCAAGCCCTTAGAGAATATTCTGCAAGATGATGAAAGTTCTGTAAAAGTTCCTTCTCCTCTCCTTGGCAATGAAGACACCACTGCAGGCCAACCCAACAACACAGAACACTGGCGGGGGGGGGGGGCAGTCCAACTCCTACAGCTTGCTTTAGTTCTTCTCCTTGGCAGAGGTTTCCTCTTGTTGTTCCAGAAGTGATCTAAAATCTTGGGGTTTGGGTCCCCATATTTATACTACTTTTCTCTTTGTTCTCTGAAGGCAGAGAGGCCTTTGCCTAGTCCAAACCAGTTCTGGTCAGTCCTGGAGCACTTTGTTTACCTGTCTCTTTCTTTCCTTTCAGAGTGCAGGGCAGAGACATCAGACACACCACAGGAGGTGGAGCCAGCATTGTGGAGGGAAGGCACAGTCCTATTCAGGTCCCAGTTGCAACTCCTCCCAGCCATCTACATGCAGATCTTCCTATTCAGCCCTGTGCTGACTCACCCTCTCCTCTGGAACCCCAGCCCCTGTCACTCACAGAACCAGACACACAATACACAACTTAGCAGAGGCAGGCTTGGACAGTAAAGCAGGAAAATACCTACTTTGTAAAAGTGGTATTTTCAAAGACAGAATGTTAAAACCAACTTTACTAAAATATGTATTTATCCTTCTGAGTTCAGGCATACTAAATTCGAATTTCTACCATGTTCCCTGAGTCAGTTAGGATTATAAGATGTAATAATCAAACTGCCCATTTTGGCCTATGGAGAACAAGTGGCCTTGCAATAGTAAAAAACGAAAATGGCTGTAATACACTATTAGGACATGCCACACACACCATGGCATGTCCTACCTTATACTTACAATGCACCCTGCCCTTGGGCCTACCATAGGGGTGTCTGATATGAAGTTAAGGGAAGGTTTAGGGACTGGTAAGTGGGTGCACTTGGCCAGTCAGCATGGCAGTACCAGACTGCACATAGGCTCTGCAATGGCAGACATGAGACACACTTTACAAGCTGCTTCTGTGGGTGGCACAACCAGTGCTGCAAGCCCACCAGCAGCATTTGATTTACAAGCCCTGGGCACACATGGTGCACTGTACTAGGGTTTGACAAGTAAATCAAATAAACCAATCATGGAGTCACTAATCAATACATCAATTTAACATAGTGAGCACTTGCACTGTGGCACTGAATAGCAGTGGCACAGTGCCCAAAGCAGCTAAACCAGCAAAACATATCAAAAACAGAGGAGGCAATCAGAAAAAGTGGAAGGGAGACTCACGCCAATGGTACCAGGTCTAACAGCATTTTACTATGTTTCATAATTGCTGGATAATTTAGCCAGTAATAGAAGTACTAAAATGGTGCCAGAATTGGGCTGATTCATGGCCTGGAAAGTAAGACTGTTAATACTTTTCACTACATCAGCATTTATTCTTGATATTGGCTATTCCAGCCGATACATTAAAGGTTGTGCGCCGATAATTTATATAAAGGAACTGGTTTTACCTCTTGATGGAACATTCACAAGCACTCATTATGTTGTATGTTACAGCCTACACTTTGAGCACTGAAATGCTAACTTTATTTATGACTTACAAAGAATTGTTCTGCCTTTATGAGGCTGTACTATCACCAGAGCTTATTTACGCTTTCAACTAATCTGGCAGAAGACAGGTGTTTCTGATATTTGTGTTTTAGGTATGCAATATTGCGCTCAGAATATGAAAATAAATGAGGACACTTGAGGTTAATAGATGTCCATGCCAAATTCTCGTTATTTCAGCTCGAAACGTCTAATGAAGTTGCTAGCATAAACCCGAAAGTATTTCGTTTATGTTTATTGTGAAAAAAGTGGAAATATAATGAGTGCAAAATGGCGCTCACCAGGTGATTAAGGCTGTTATACAGCCGAAACGCGTCCTGACCGGAGTGGCCCAATGGAATAAAAAATGGTGATTACGTTTCATCCCAGAGTGCTGTTTCTTTCTCTCTGATTGAGAAGGTTTTGTGGTGATATACATATACATATATATATTCACTGAAAAAACCATAGGTTTCAGGGGCGTTATAGTTAGTTGAACATTTCACTCATACAAAACCATAGAAATTCCCCCGTTATAGTTAGTTCAGCTAACTATAACTCGCGCGCCCGCAATGCATTGCTGATGACGTCACATATTACATTACTCATGACATGGTCAGTGACATCACTGATGACATCACTGATGACATCTCAAATGACATCACTGACAACATCACTAATGACATCATCTTTGTGATAGAGTGGCAGACCTCCTCTCACCCTAATATAACCTTTGATACACACACTCAAAAATACAAACGAACATTTTCAAAACAATGAACATACCAATACCAGTTACAACACACCTATTCAGTAATTCCAAGATTTACACACACATCCACTCATTCACCAACAGTCCCTATACAGTCACTCATACATGTACTCACTCATCATATGTACTTATACACCTATACATCCTGTCATACACCGCTACTCATCCATAGAGTTACTCACACACATAGTCACACATGCAAACAAAGTATCAAACATCCATTTACTTGCATATACATAGGCTATCTGGTTTTAGGTTTAAACCTATAATAACTGATAAAACCTCACCGAAAGGAAAATAGCCATCACTAGTGTAAACATATAAACACTGAAAAAACACCTTCACAACCACAAAATAAGTGCCAATCAAACAAAGGAAAAGATGAGTGAAAGAGTAATTGTATTTCTTCCTGAAGAGGCCAATATAGTGTAACTTTGTTATACAAGGCAGCAGCAAGAAATACTGGGCTAATATTGTTCTGCTTGGGTTTTGTTTTTAGGGATGTCACTAAAATATTGCTTCTTCTTCCTTCTGCTTTTTTCAGTTTTGTGGTCTTTGGTCCAAAGATGCAGTGTTTAGAAGCATGTTTTAGGTCTTATTTAGTTCTTTTATAAACTGTAGAGAATCGGGAAATATCAAATTCATATTTGATATTTTGGCTACAATTGATTTCACTGATCGGTAAAATGGCTGGATGGAACGCAGGGTCAATTGGAATGCTGCTGCAAAAAGTTCCTACCAAGTTCAATAAAGATTGGAGTGATATTGTTTGTATTTGCAGTAATTGAGCTATGCATATGAAAAAGGTGTATGATGACCTACCAAAATCAATAACTGAGCTGAAGTGCTTCCCTGTAAGAGATCCTTGTCACTTGCTAGATGGTTTGCTGAAAGCATCTTTACAATCTTCACAGTTAATGAAGAATGCTATTGGCTGAGTAGTCCATTCCGGTGCCCTGTTTCATTATGCCCAGGAACTAAAATGCAAATATTTTTCATTTTGTGCTTTGTGTGCCATCAAAAAAAGAGTAATCCTAACTGCGTAATTTAGCTGGTGGTTCTTCGTCCTAGAGGCTGTGAATACCATATATAATCCATCTGGCAACTGTATACAGAATCTTTGCTTAGTGATGATGCCAAAGACAAGAAATGTGATGATCTTTGGTCACATATTGATAGTGATGTAAAAAGTACAGTCTACTGCATGCTTACGTTTTTACAGGAAAACATTACTGATGTAGTGGACATAATCAAAATACTAGAGTCTGAAAACGCCCTTGTCTACCAAGTGTTCAGCGTAATTGGTGTAGATGTGAAACATCTCCTTGAGAGTGGGCTGGGTGACACTTTTAGAGACTTTGGCACTGCAACATGCTCCATGTTAGAATTCTTGCCACCTGGTAAACAAAGAAATGTTGAGGAGCAATTTAGGAAATTTTATTTTACAGTCTATGGGAAATGGCTTGCAATGATGCATAGAAATGTCCCTTCACCAACCATGGCGTTTGAAGTTAATGAAGCCTCACTGAGGTACTCTGCACAAGTTCTAGATCCCTTCTGATTTTTCTCCAGACTTTGAAAAGAACTTCTTCATTTTTGACCGCTTCAATAACTAAGGGCATATGTGCCCAATTTTACGCATATGTTGCAGAACATGTCCTAGAGAATCACAATCGTTAGGTGCTCCAGTATTGGTATGGAAAGCTATGTCATTTGCCAGTGTAAGCAAATTGTGTACTGGCTGTTTAGGTGTTGCCCGTCTCAAATGCCAATGTTGAGAGGGCCTTTTCACAGATAAACGTTTACATATGAAGGAAAGAGTGAGTGCACATGACAAAAGGCTCAGTAAAGAAGTATTGTATGGTGAACTACAATAAGTTTGATTTGTAAAAATGTATTTGGACCTCATATACCCTGTACACATGCTGTCTATACACATGCACTAACATTCTATAAACACCGGAAAAACACTGTTTCTGTTGTTTTTAATGGCGCGAAAAATGTGTAACCACTGATAACCACTCGTTTTTTGAGGTATTGAAAACACTGAAAAAACCCCACCAGAATTGACCAAAAATAGAAACTGAAAACAGGAAAGCCTACATATACAGTTATACACACACTACCACACTTACTTCTACAGAAACTTACACATACTTACTCTCTTAAACAATCACTTATAGAAACACCTACTTATTTGTACAGGAACTCTTCCAATCTCTCACTGTCACATATACTCACTTATATTATACACCAATGCTCACATATACTAGTTTAAAACATATTTAGTTACTCATAAAGACACTATTGAGACAGTCATTCACTCGCTAACACACCCATACACACACTCATCCACCTATACAGTCCTGCACACATGCTGTCTTCAACACATACAAACAGTGAGTCACTCATTCATGCATCTATGCACTAAGTAATACCCCCACCGAACCATACAGACACTCAGACACTCATACTGATACTCAAAAAACCAACTAAAACCCCATATAGACACTCATGTAGCTACTCACCAACCCATGCAGCCACTTATACACAAAGTGAGAGACTGATACAGATATTTATATATTTAAACATTACTCACTAACCCATGTAGTCACTAAGATACACTTAATCAGTCAGTTATACAATTAATTTTACAAAAAAAATCATCCATTTAGACACTTATATACCCATTTATTCTTCCATCGACCTTGAGATATACATATATAAAACATATTTAATTTTCAGAAAAACACACATTCACTGGATGATGTCATCAGTGATGTCATGAGTGATGTCACTGACCATGTCATGAGTGATGTAATATGTGACATCATCAGCAGTGCATTGGGGGCGCGCAAGTTATAACGGGGGAATTTCTATGGTTTTGAGTGAAATGTCCAACTAACTATAACGCCCCTGAAACCTATGTTTTTTTCAGCGAATTTCTAAGGTTTTTTTAAATGCTAATTTCTAACTATAACGTGCCTGAAACCTATGGTTTTTCAGTGAATATATATATATTTATTATACTATGTATATATGTGAAAATGTCTCGGTCCACCTGCTTGCCTCGGTGGCACAGAAAAAATGGGTGGAACTGACGTCAGCACGCCGACGAGGTCCTCTTATAGCTCCGATGACGTCATACGGTGTCGCGAGCGGAGCCGTGCTATTATGACGTCCTCGTCGATGTGGGAGAGCTAGAAAAGAATTTCCGTGGAATGCTGGTGCAGGGGATATTCACCTAAGTGTTCAGGCTAGTCCTTTGGGAGCAACTGTTTATGTTGCCACTCCAGAAACCGAAACCAGTGATCCGAGCGCAGAGGCCCTTTAGATGGCAGACAAGGTGGGGTGCCCAGTGGTGTGCACCAGCGGGGCACCGAAGTGACAAGCAACACAACCCACAAAAAAGGTAACGAGGGCACTGAATAACACAGGATCTTCTCTTTGTATCTGGCAGGAACAACAAAGTTAAAATGCCCTAGTACCAAAATGTAGAATTAGTGCTACAACGGTTTTCAAGATGTCGCTTCTGCCTCCCGTACCCTGGAGGCGGCACATGGGTCACACGGTACGGTCATATTGCGGTGGGACGCACACTCGTTGACCTCTCATGGCACTGCTCCACACTTCAGGGAGGATGCCTTCCATTAGCTATGTTTTCTGATGACGTGTCGCACCGGCCCCGTCCAACAACAGAACTCCTTTAGATCCAAACAGACTCTTCCACTTTCTGACCGGAAGTGAAACCAGGCCACACGGACACTTTCACAATACAACAGCTGGGAATGCCCTTTTCGGTAAAAAACCCCACATTCCTTCCTCCTAATTAATCAAATAAACATCTCACTGAAGAACAAGGGCCAGCTTCGATCGGTTAACAGCCGTTACAATGACTTTTTTACTTTGCGATACCATTAAAACGCATGCATTACCACGCATGCTTTGTACATCGCAAAGTCATTGCTACACATTTTTTTAGAACGCATGGTCATTTACCACGCATGCCTTTACAACAAATTTTGTTGTAAAGGTATGTATTGTAAATGACCATGCGTTCTAAAAAACCTGTAGACGATCCACGTTGTTGTAAGGAAACAGACGCTGTTCTGTTTCCTCACAACGACGTGCACCACCCCTCAGAGACGACGTGAAGCAGGAACCACGAGGAGAGAGGAACCACGAGGAGTGAGAGGTAAGGGGGATTGGACATGGGGTGTTTTTTTTCTCTAGGGTTTAGGGTAGTGCAGTGGTGTTTGGGTAGTGTAGATAGTCGTGCTGGGGTAGTGTTTAAGGGTTTAGGGTAGTGCAGTAGTGTAGGGGTCGTGCTGGGGGTAGTGTTTCAGGGTTTAGGGTAGTGCAGTGGTGTATGGGTAGTGTAGGGGGTCATGCTGGGGTAGTGGTTTAGGGTTTAGGGTAGTGCAGTGGTGTTTGAGTAGTGTAGGGGCTCATGCTGGTGGTAGTTTTTTAGGGTTTAGGGTAGTGCAGTGGTGTTTGTGTTGTGTAGGAGGTCATGCTGGGGGTAGTGTTTTATGGTTTAGGGTAGTGCAGTGGTGTTTGGGTAGTGTAGGGGGTCGTGCTGGGGGTATATTTAGGGTTTAGGGTAATGCAGTGGTGTTTGGGTAGTGTAGGAAGTCGTGCTGGGGGTAGTGTTTTAGGGTTTAGGGTAGTGCAGTGGTGTTTGTGTAGTGTAGGGGTTGTGCTGGGGATAGTGTTTTAGGGTTTATAGTAGTGCAGTGGTATTTGGGTAGTGTAGGGGGTAGTGCTGAGGTAGTGTTTTAGGGTTTAGGGTAGTGCAGTGGTGTTTGTGTAGTGTAGGGGGTAGTGCTGGGGGTAGTGTTTTAGGGTTTAGGGTAGTGCAGTGGTGTTTGTGTAGTGTAGGGGGTAGTGTTTTGGGGTTTAGGGTAGTGCAGTGGTGTTTGTGTACTGTAGGGGGACATGCTGGGTTCTAGTGTTTTAGGGTTTAGGGTAGTGGACTGGTGTTTGTGTAGTGTAGGGGGTCGTGTTTTAGGGTTTATGGTTGTGCAGTGGTGTTTGGGTAGTGAAGGGGTCGTGCTGGGGTAGTGTTTTAGGGTTTAGGGGAGTGCAGTTGTGTTTAGGTAGTGAAGGGGGTTGTGTGGGGGTAGTGTTTTAGGGTTTAGGGTAGTGCAGTGGTGTTTGTGTAGTGTAGGGGGTCATGCTGGGGGTGGATTTAGGGGCTTATTTACAAGGCCCTTGCGCCACTTTTGCGTCATTTTTAACATGGGAAAAGTGACGTAAAAGTGGCGCAAGGGGCTTGTAAATCTGCCCCTTAGTGTTTAGGCTAGTGCAGTGGTGTTTGTGTAGTGTAGGGGGTCGTGCTGGGGTAGTGTTTTAGGGTTTAAGGTAGTGCAGTGGTGTTGGTGTAGTGAAGGAGGGTCGTGCTGGGGGTAGTGTTTTAGGGTTTAGGGTAGTGCAGTGGTGTTTGTGTAGTGTAGGGGGTTGTGCTGGGGTTAGATTTAGGGTTTAGGGTAGTGCAGTGGTGTTTGGGTAGTGTAGGGAGTCGTGCTGGTGGTAGTGTTTTAGGGTTTAGGGTAGTGCAGTTATGTTTGGGTAGTGTAGGGTGTTGTGCTGGGGGTAGTGTTTAGGGTAGTGCAGTAGTGTAGGGGTCGTGCTGGGGGTAGTGTTTTAGGGTTTAGGGTAGTGCAGTGGTGTATGGGTAGTGTAGGGGGTCATGCTGGGGTAGTGTTTTAGGGTTTAGGGTAGTGCAGTGGTGTTTGTGTTGTGTAGGGGGTCATGCTGGGGGTAGTGTTTTATGGTTTAGGGTAGTGCAGTGGTGTTTGGGTAGTGGAGGGGGTAGTGTTTTAGGGTTTAGGGTAGTGCGCCCAACCAGCCACAATATCCGTGGACAAAGGGGATCCTGACTCTTTTGAACGCTCCGCTAATTAAATAATTTGGGTCAAGGGCCCTACCACGTCCAAGACCTATCAATTCCTTTCTTGGGATCCCTCATATACTTGGAGAAAAAGGTACATAGTTTCTCATCAATTTCAGGCGTGTGTGCCACCTTCCCCTTTAGTGAGGGCCTGGGGTATTCTCCCCTCATTCTATTCCTGACCTCCCTTTCAAGGGGTTGATGGATTTTCCCCACCACATACTCTGCCACTTTGGTGTCAGGGGTCCACTCTGCCGAGTTAGGATGGTAAATTTGGGTAGGCTCGAACATGTCCGAGTGGACCCCGTCCCCAGCCCGGGACTGAGAGGAGTGGGACTCTGGATGCCAGGGACGCCCCGAGTCCTTATCCTCATCGTAGGAGAAATCGTCCTCCGATACACCCTCTCCCTCTAAGGGAAACCCGCCGTCGGGGTCTACAATAGTGGTGACACCGTCACAATTTTCTCCGGACATCTCCTCCTCCCGGCAGGGTGCATGTTTTAGCGTTCGCGCACTCTTGAGGAAGGTCTCTGTAAGTTTATCAAATCCTTCCAAGTGCCCCGCGTTATGCTTAACGGCCCTTTTATTCCCCATCTGGGAGCTACTGGGACCCGCCACCACCAGATCTGGGTCACTGAACACCCCAGGTATGCTTTTCGCCAGCTTATCAACCTGATCCCTAAGAGGAGCCAGCGCCCTAGAAATAACCTGAGAGAGGGCTTGGTCCACTGCTGGAGGGAGAAGTTGGGGGGCCATTCCTCCTCCACTTCCTGGTAGGAGGAGTAAAAATGGTCTTCTGGAAAAGACATGATAGCAGAGGGTGTGAACAAATGCCCTTAAAATCCTTAAGGCAGCCCCCTCGACGGTGCTCCAACAGCTGGGCTTACCCCGAAGCTATTATAAGAATAGACTGAGGCGCAGTACCAATTACCACCACCAGGTGGCGCTGGTCACTAACGTGGCCGTGTGTGGAAATCACCGAGTAGCGGTGTCACAATTAGGCGAGGGTTGGTCGGGAATCAAGCGGACACTAAAGGAGTGACCGGATTCCCAAAAGCGCATAAAGACTAGCGGGAGCGCTCGACGGAGCTGCCTTGCTCAGACCAGACGTGCCTGACAGGATGTCACTGCGCGCAGAGCGCACAGCGGGAGATACTGCGAGGGGGAGAATGCTCTCAGGCAAGAGCCTGCTGCGCAGGGAATATGAAACAATACCAAGGCAAGAATGCTAATAACGTGCACAAGAAACCGCTATACAAACAGCAACAAAATCAGATTAAGCCAAGAATGTAAGGAATGCACTTAACTGACAAGCAGTGAAGAAAGAGAAAGCGGAAGGGACGTCACAATATTATATATGATGGACTGTGATATGATTGGACTATAGTTGCCTTGGAGACTACCCCCCTAATGGTTCATGGGTTGTGTAGTCTTTTGTTTAATGATTGTTGTGTTACGTTTTCTTTGAACTGCTATGCAAATAAAGTGAGGAAAGATATGCATAATCCTTGCCTCCGTCCTGCCATAGAATTAATTAAATTTTATTCCATCTGATTTAGAAACATAGATCATAAAAGTGTACATAAAAACAGTAAATCCTCTTTCCTAATACAATACAGTGAGAATTAATTAAAACCAGTAGGTAAAAACGGTGCTACAAAGCCCGGTTCAGAGCAACTTCAGGTTAACAGAATCGTAAAGTTCAATGTTTCGCAAGATCAATCTCATGTACTTCGTGCAAAATACGCAATAAGGGGTTCAAGTAAGATGTAACGCTCCAATACCTGACCAGTCTGCACTATATAAAACTGCAGAAAAACTAAAAATAAAAAGTGTTTTGCACACTTCTGTCATTGGGCTAAATGTGGGCTACATCTGGGTGATATTTGTGCTACATTTAGGCTCTTTTTTCTCTGGTGGCCATCTTGGGAGACTTATTTGTAATGAAGTTTCCTAACTTCCTCATTTACAGCAGTCTCCTCAGGAGGAAATGCTTTCAGTTTTTTACTTTGATTCCATCAAGGAGGCATTCAGATGTGTCACACATTTGCCATAAATTCAGAATGTTAGCACTCTAGTTGTTCATGAGAACACTGTAGTAAAGCTACCGCTCACCAGGGAGTTAACTGGAAGTCTACTGCTGGTATTGAAAGTGATTGTTTCAGTCTGCATGTCAGAATTTTCTAATGAAATAGAAGAGGATTTGAGATCTCACTTAAAACATGCCCTAAATTTTCTTTCTGCAGCACTAACCATAATTTCTATGGCAAAATGAACCCCCTCATTTCGTTCCTTTTTAAATTAAATGTTTTAAGTGTTACCAGTCTATTCCAATCAAGATGGCTTCAGGTGTGCCATAATTTTGTCATAAGTAAGACTGTTAGCTCTCTAGTTGTTCTTTAAAACACTCTGGGAAGCTGCAGTAGAACACAAAGGCATCAACTGACAGGCTGCTCCTGTTGAAATATAACAGGAAGATGTTTGAGATCTCACTTAAAACATGTCCTAATTTGTCTTTCTACAGCACTAACCATAATCTCCATGGCAAAATGAACCCCCTCATTTTGTTCCTTTTTAAATTAAATGTTTTAAGTGTTACCAGTTTATTCCAATCAAGATGGCTTCAGGTGTGCCATCATTTTGTCATAAGTAAGACTGTTAGCTCTCTAGTTGTTCTTTAGAACACTCGGAAGCTGCAGTAGAACACAAAGGCATTAACTGACAGGCTGCTCCTTTTGAAATATAATAGGAAGATATTTAAGATCTCACTTAAAACATGTCCTAATTTTTCTTTCTACAGCACTAATAATTTCTATGACAAAATGAACCCCCTCATTTTGTTCCCTTTTAAATTAAATGTTTTAAGAGTTACCAGTTTATTCCAATCAAGATGGCTTCAGGTGTGCCATAATTTTGTCATAGTTAAGCCTGTTAGCGCTCTAGTTGTTCTTTAGAACACTCTGGGAAGCTGCAGTAGAACACAAAGGCATCAACTGACAGGCTGCTCCTGTTGAAATATAACAGGAAGATATTTGAGATCACACTTGAAACAGGTCCTAATTTTTTTCCTACAGCACTAACTATAATTTCTATGACAAAATGAACCCCATCATTTTGTTCCTTTTTAAATTAAATGTTTTAAGTGTTACCAGTTTATTCCAATCAAGATGGCTTCAGGTGTGCCATACTTTTGTCATAAGTAAGGCTGTTAGCACTCTAGTTGTTCTTTAGAACACTCTGGGAAGCTGCAGAAGAACACAAAGGCATCAACTGACAGGCTGCTCCTGTTGAAATATAACAGGAAGATATTTGAGATCACACTTGAAACATGTCCTACTTTTTCTTTCTACAGCACTAACCATAATTTCTATGACAAAATGAACCCCATCATTTTGTTCCTTTTTAAATTAAATGTTTTAAGTGCTACCAGTTTATTCCAATCAAGATGGCTTCAGGTGTGCCATAATTTTGCCATAAGTAAGGCTGTTAGCGCTCTAGTTGTTCTTTAGAACACTCTGGGAAGCTGCAGTAGAACACAAAGGAATCAACTGACAGTCTATGCTCTTGTTGGATGTACATGATTTACTGAGAATGACAGACTTCATTCTCACATGACTGAGAAAGATAATGTGAATTTACAGAAAATATGCTCTCATTTTAGCTTCAGTTTTCTCTCAAACATGATTCATGATATCCCAGCAGAAGGTTTTTCACAGGGTAAAATCACCTTAGAACACACAACAATTCCTGAAATTATTATGGTACCATCAACAAATGAATTCTGATGTAACTAAAGTCTGTTATCACCCTTTATAGTTCTCTTTTTGGTAACCCTCAAAATCTTCGATTCACTACAATGCATTTCAATGGGGTACTATCATGTATATTGGTCCCAAGATGGCTGCCAGCAAGTCCAGGATGAAGTGCTGACAGCCAATCAGATCTCACGATGAGATGTGTTGTGAGGCTCCACACAGATATTGAAACTTTTTCTTTTTCTAATTTCTCATGAACTACTGAACGGATTTACACCATTTAACAAAAAGGGATCTTTCTGAACCAAGGGCTACCTTTTCGCCAAATGTAGTGTAATTCCGTTCAGCAGTTCGGGCTGTAGCCGTGTCTAAAGTTTCCTATGGGAATTAACATGGAGAAAACACGTTTTGGGACCCCTCTTTGTTCTCTGCCCCCGCTTGCCAAATCACCCCGAAACTTTAAAAATAGGAGCTGACCGGAGCGCCCCACGAGTTTTAAAAATTTCGCGAAGATTCATCAACCGACGCCAAAGTTATTGGGAAAAGAATATTACGATTTTCCTATGGATAATAGGTCCTAACTATAACTACCTACTGGCGACCGCCAGTAGGTAATATATATATAATATATATATATATATATATATATATATATATATATATATATATATATATATATGACGCTACCAGTATGCACCTAAAAGCCAAGGCATTCGCAGGCGGGTGCTTTTGCGTGGTGGTGCCCCACGTATAATCTTTGCGCTTCCCCAACTTCGTTGTTACTTGAAACAAAGTATAGCACTCGCGGGGGGGTCGTATCAGCTTGTCTTTATTCAGCAAACAAAACAGTCGTGTTTCGGAGATTCCTTCGTCAGTCTCAAATTTCGATCACCGCGAGAAGGCATTTAAATTAATTTACGTCACTGATACAACAACATAAATGACGGTGTATCAAGCTCGCGTTCCATTTTACATAGCGGCCATCTTGGAACAGTAAACTTTTTCATGTTACAATACTGACCAACAAAATAAAATAAATTCATTGTGATGCTGGATATGGTTTCAGGGAATATTGCACAAAATAAACAATACATACATATATATTGGATGTACTGTACAAATCTTGTACCCTTTCGACATTGATATATATCCAAAGTAATTCTCCTCCCATCAAGCAGAAAAGGGACACAGCGGGGCTTCAAAGACTTTTATTCAAAGATTTGGGCATGACGCGTTTCGGCGAACTGCCTTCCTCAGATGCCTCCATCTTTGCGCAGCCTCTCAGAATAGTGTCTTTTGTAGGCACCTCCTTCCCCAATGGTGAAGCGCACACCTGAACCGCGTTTACCTGCCGGATGACAACGGTAGTTCGAGTTGAAAAACTACCGGTCCCACAATGCCGCATGTTGTTAACAGAGTCTCCTGGCAGGTAAGAATTTCATCCATGGTTCAGGGAGAGGACTAGGCAAGAATTGGAATAAAAGTCATTTGTCCCCTACTTTCCAGCTCACTTTTCCCGCTGGACTCGAAAGATATATACCCACACACACACACACACACATATACTGGTTGCAACATTAATATTTTACCTCGAAGGAGGTTGCAAATTATTTACAAATAAGAAGGGGTCCTTAAGGTACCCCTTCCCATTTGAGAATTTTAAAACATAGATTTTGTAAAAGCAGGCAGTGGTCCAACTGCTAGAACTTATAGAAAGAAAAGGCCTACCATAGCTGAGGCACTCTAAGTGACACGGTAAAGGAATCTAGGCACCAGACCAACACCATTTATTACTGTAGCAAATGAAGGTGTCCGCAGCACTTGGAACTGAGCGAATGACCTTTATGTCAAGTGTCCATGAAATAGATATTTCCCACCCTTTGGAAAAGACTTTATTTTAAAATCTTCAAAATCACAAACCAAATCCAGTGGCGAAAAAAATTAACATCTTGCTATCTATACAGGAGCTGTAATCATACAAGCCTCGTCACTCCTGTAATGTCCGGCTGGACACGTTATAGTGTTCTGCCTGCTGTACCCCACACTTTACACCCACCCACCACAGGCGTCACCGGTCAGGTGACCCTGCAAATAAAAGGGGCCGGGCGCATGTGCCCTGGGCTAGTTGCACTACACCACTACCCGTGTCTGTGTGGTCAGTATTTTACAATGAGGGCCTAGCGCACGTCAACCTTACATTGGTGACGAGAGGGCTGTGCCCGTGCATGCGTGCAGCAGCCCAGCAGATTGGAAAAAGGGGGAGAGTGTTGCCTGTGTCTAGGGCCCCCCCTACGAGGAGGCGCCAGATGCGCCTGAAAACCCGCGAGGCGTGAGAAGAGCCCCGAGGTGGAAGAGGTGATCGGGAGCCCACCCCGCACCTGCGATGCCCGAGACCTTATGGCGGCATCTGATCCGGCCACAGTAAGGAAGATAAGAGGCCCGTGCGGCGTGTAAAGGAGCCCGTGGCATGCCCCTACAAGCAGCTTGCTGAGGCCCAACTGCAGTCGAGCGGGAGCCCACCCCGCATCGGAAGAGCCTGCTGTTCATGTATCCGGCGGCGGAAGGCCCTGTGAGGGCAGAAAATAAGGCGTGCGGGCCGGACTGCTGAGACGCCGGCCGCCGCTGCAGACTGCCGTGAGGCAGAGTGACACCCGACCAGGAGTGGGCAGAAGTTGAGCCGTGGCGTGCCTCCGCCACCAGCCTGCTGAGGCCCCATCTGAAGCGGGAGCCCACCCCGCGTCAGGGAGAGATAATGCCCGAATGGCTGCAGTGCGGCGGACCACACCTGGCACCGACGAGAGGCCACCAGCTGCAGTGAAAGAAAGATCCGCAGAAGAAAAAAGCTTCAGGCTGTGCATTGGGAGAGGAGAGCTTTCAAGACTGTCCCGAGGCCCCTCCCGCTCAGCCCGCGAAGCGAGAGGGCCTGCAGCACGGAGTACAGAGTGACGGAGTGCGGCGAGCGAGGTGAACCTGGTGCTGGCTGTCGTGTCCCATGTAGTAAACGTTCATCCAATAAAATCAGGAGAGTTATTACTTTGAAGGAAGTTGAAGTTTATTCACAACAAGACCCACGACCTCCTCCTTCCAGTTCCCCCAGTCTGTTATACCGTCAAACCCAAACATTCTCTAATGACCTAGGAAGAATTCTACACTCTACATTCCTTAAAGCTACAAACATTAAATAACACTTATCACCCCCTTTACCTAAGAAATTCACTTCCACATATTACACATCCCCCTTTCCATAAATCAAATGAGAAGTTAAAACAATTACACAAAAATATATATACAAATATACAATAAAAATGCAAACAATATACATAGACTCTAAAAATTGAAAATAGAAAATTAAACAGAGGAGATATACATATTTACAATTCATTAATAATATACAAAGTCCCTTGAATGAATAGGAGCAGATCTTATTCTAGAACTACTCCTGACTGAAGCATCTCCAGCACCTGTAGACTGGAAACTAGATGGCGGAGAAGAAACAACTATATTGTCACTGCTCCTCATACCATCTCCTTGATCCAAACTATCATGTACATCCCTACTGCTGCCTGCACATGTATGGGCATCTAAGTCAAACCAATCCTGTCTCACTTTGCTACCATATGCCTTCACCCTTTCATAAATGATGTCAGCTTGTTTAGGAGTAATTTTGACTAAAGCATTGCAATTCCACCACCCCCTATCTTGCAATAGAACTGCCGTCCTATTCATACTTACAACTTTTACAGGCTCAGAGAATTTTGACTGCCCCTTACTAACCCTATACGGTTTTTTTGATAAGGACCCAATCTCCCACACACAAAGTTCCTTCCTTAACATGCATCCTGGAATCATAGTATTTTTTATAACAATTTTGTTTTTCACGGACATGTTCTCTGAGACCCTGTAAGTCTACTTTTTGATAACGTTCCACCTTATCCAACAACCAATTTGGGCTAATGGCAGTAACTGGTTTCCTTCCTCTTAGCAAAATAAAAGGAGCCACATCTGTTGTACTCTGTGGTGTAATATTATAATTCCACACCTTGAACTGTAAGTAATCTTTTACATCAAGGTTATTGGCAATCGCCGTTTGAACACCTTCCTTAATCAATCTATTTGCCCTTTCAACTAAGCCATTGGAAGAGGGACTATATAAAGGTACCCTTATGTGTTTCACATCATTTTTGTCCAAAAAACTGGTGAACAACTCAGAAATAAAATGGGAGCCATTATCCGTCACAATCTCCTTAACTCTCCCTTCTATATAAAACAGATGTTTCAAAAATGTTAGGACAGACGCAGAATCAGCAGACTTAACAAACGAAAAGTACAACCATTTTGAAAAATAATCAATAGCTACAATCAAAAACCTTTTATCACAACCAACCATGTTAATAGGGCCCGAAAAATCTAACCCAATTTTTTCCCAAGCATTGTTGGGCAAAGTAACCGGACATAAAGGAACTGTAGAGGTCTTCCAATGCTTATCTGAACACAAGCATTCCGTGCAAGAATCAACAAACCTCCTAACCTGCCCATCAATTCCTGGCCACCAATATATTTGTTTAATTTTCTTTGATGTTGCCGAAATACCTAAATGTCCTTCATGTGCCAAAGCAATAATTTTCGGACGTAAAACACTAGGAGGGACAAACAAATCTTGTCGAACCAAGATGCCACCAACAATCGACATTTCTGAAGCAACCTGATGAAAACATCTCAACTCCATTGACATAGATCTTTCATTGGGCCAACCATCAATTAAAAACTTCTTCACTTTAGTCATACACTCATCTTTGTCACAATTCTCAACCCATTCTTTCTCAGAAATCCGAAATTGTTCATTTATATCTCCAATAGTAAACACGTACTCCAATCCCTCCCATTTTTTATCCTTGACATCCACCACATCATCGCATTCAACCGGTAGGCGTGACAAACAGTCCGCTCTGACATTTTTCCCACCGGGAATGTATTTTATGTCAAAGTTGAATTCCTGTAACCTGGCCAACAATCTAATCAGCCTAGATGAAGCTTTATTCGAGCAACTATCTCCCAACATGTATATTAAGGGTTTATGATCCGTATGCAATTCAAATTTGTTCCCCCAAATGTACATTTTAAATTTTTCAGAAGCCCAAGAGCACGCTAATGCTTCCCTTTCAATCGTACTGTAGTTTTTCTCAGCCACATTCAAAGTACGTGAGGCAAATGCAATGGTACATTCCTGACCATCAATCATTTGACTGAGGACTGCCCCTAAACCTTTCCCACTGGCATCAACTGTAATTATGCACTTCGCCCCATACATAAATGGCTTAATTGCAGAAGCAGAAATGATTAATTTTTTAACAGCTTCAAACGCCTCCTGACAATCCTTGGACCATATGAACTTCTCATTTTTTTTCAAGAGATTCCTTAAAGGTTGCACAATTACAGCATAACCTTGCACAAAACGTGCGTAGTATTCACTCAGGCCTAAAAACGCCCTAAGGGAATCTTTGTCACCAGGAACTGCCGCTTCATGTATACCTTTTAGCAAAGATTCTTTGGGTCTGATACCCTCACCCGAAATGTTGTGTCCTAAATAATTAACCTGTTGTGCTAGAAATTTACATTTCTCAAAATTTACTGTCATACCCCACGCACCCAATTTACCTAAGACCTCTTCTAAAAGTACAATGTGTTCATCTAAGCTTTCCGTGTGAACTAAAATATCATCTTGAAAAGTTTGTACACCCCCAAGATCTCCAAACATTTGATCCATCAATCGTTGAAAAACGCTGGCAGCAGATGCCAAGCCAAATGGCATGCGCCTGTACATATATACACCAAAAGGTGTCACAAACGTAGTCAAATGTTGTGAATTTTTAGCCAATGGAATCTGATGGTACGCAGAACGTAAATCAATTGTAGAAAAATATTTACTACCACCTAAACTTGCAAGCATTTCATGAATACGTGGGAGGGGATGACAATCTACAAGGATATTTCTATTAAGAACTCTTAGATCAGCACACAGGCGTATATCCCCATTGCCTTTTCGTGCGACAACTGCCGCAGAAACCCATTCAGATGATTCTACACGTTTAATAATGCCTTGAGTACACATATCATTAAGTAATTTCTTAAGATCATCTCTGGCTGACAAAGGAACAGGTCTTACTTTTTGAATTACTGGAACCGCGTTGCTCTTGAGTACAATATTATGTTCAAAATTTTTAATAACTCCTATCTTGCTAGAAAACACTTGGGGAAATTTATTTTGTAGCATCCTAGTGAAATTGTCACATATGTTTGTTTCCTGGATCGCTAAAATGGGCATCTCACCTAAAGTTACTGGCTCCTCATGACCCGGTCGTAACATAATACCCAACTTAGCTTGATCCTGCCAACCTAGAATATCCCGTCCGTTAACGGCTACATAAATCTTAGTAAAAATGTTCCTCCCCTTAAACAAAACACTATCCTCAAAGTATCCTCTCATGATAATGTCATACTCCCCAAAAGCCTTGGGATTAATAGTTGTAGATTTCAGTAATTTTTCAGACCAAAATTTATGAAATGTGTTCTCCGCTAAAATTGTAATTGGAGATCCAGAATCAGCCATCACGTTTAGGTCAATTACTCCAATTTTAACGTCACATATGGGACCCTTACATCTTTTTTCACATTCACCTATTGCACTAATTTCTAGTGATGACACGGATACATTATTAATGGCTTCAGCCAAAATGTCATTTTCAATGTCAAGTTGACTAACCTTGACCCTTGTTTTACTAGCATGACACACATTATAGAAATGTCCAATTTTCTTGCAATTATTGCATCTCTTGCCTTGAGCTGGACAATTCTGAAAATTCCCTAAATGGAATCTCGACCCACATCTGTAGCATGCTCCACTCACTCTCTTGTCCACATTCCTTCTCACATTACCCTTATGTGTGACCAAATGTATGTTAGCCTCATTACTGACAGGTGTGACCTCCACAGCAGAAACTTTAGCGATGTCAGAGGACACACTAATACTAGACTCCGATAAAATTTTTGATGATACCACAGAACGCTCAATACTTCTTGCTATATCCATGACCTCCTCTAAAGATGGATTCTTACACGTTACGATGCGTTCATGAATCTTTTTGTTAAAGCAGTTAAAAACTAATTGATCACATAGGGCAGTGTCTAGATAATTCCCAAAAACACATTTAGATGCTAATACACGCAAAACAGCCAAATAATCCTCAATAGATTCATCCGCAGATTGTTTGCGTTTAAAAAATGTGTGTCTTTCCACCATTACTGAAGGTTCATCCACGTACTGCCTTCCCATACGTGCCAGTGCTTCCTTGTAAACATCCCAAGAGTCATCCCGCGCAGGTGCTGGAACCACAGGTAAATTATCGTAGACTTCTTGTCCAGCATTACCCAAAAGATTAAAAAGAATGGCTTTTTTGCGAGCCGGAGAATATTTCAAACCATCTATGGCTTCCAGATAATTCTCAAAAATTCTTAACCATTTATGCCACGGTTTAACAGGTTTACCAGGAAGTTCCAAAAAAGGAGGTGGTTGCATGACATTTGAATTACTATTGTTGGCCATACTTTAATGCTACTTGAGCAAAAAAAAAAAAAAAAAAAAATATGAATTTTAATTCTCCCCTTTACCTTGTATACTTATTATTGTTTTGGCTGCATGCGCGAAGAAAAACAATAAAAACAGTCACCTTCCGTGTAAAATCTCCGAGTTTTACTTGCTTTAACTTGTTGCTAGGCAACCGGCAACAACACATCCAAGATGGAGGCACGCAGCGTCAATTACCGTGATGACGCATCACGCTGTGCCCGGAGAAAGATTGCATGCGTCACTGAGCTCACGAAGAACGAAGAGCGTGTGGCTGCCTGGAACGCTGCGCCCGCTTCAAACAATGCCGCTGCCTTCGTTAATGATGCAAGCGTTGGAGGCTTTCAACCCCTCACCATAATGCCACAGAGCAAATCGTAAGTCCAGACTAGCACAGAGTCACTGCACTTTCGAAACAGCTTGCTCACTTAATAGTGCACGCATCCGAACTGCCTTAGTCACTTTCACACGAACATCCCTGAGGTTCTTCGCGGTGCAAATCAATAACGAGTCAAACTCGTATGCTGCTCACCAGCTAGAAAACAACACCACGAAATGTTCAGTGTCTTCAATCAGACACGCAGGTGCCAAAAATATATCCAGAAACTCCTTGCTCCTTGAAAATCGTCGTCTTCAGCAATCAGCACTTTTGACGAGGTTTAAATCTTCACAGTCGGTGGGTCTCAATTAAAAGTCGTCGCCATAAATTGTAGTAAACGTTCATCCAATAAAATCAGGAGAGTTATTACTTTGAAGGAAGTTGAAGTTTATTCACAACAAGACCCACGACCTCCTCCTTCCAGTTCCCCCAGTCTGTTATACCGTCAAACCCAAACATTCTCTAATGACCTAGGAAGAATTCTACACTCTACATTCCTTAAAGCTACAAACATTAAATAACACTTATGACCCCCTTTACCTAAGAAATTCACTTCCACATATTACATCCCAGCAAAAGGGAAAAGAAGGGCTCGAGGAGAGGCTATGCCAACAGGTGCGAGGCCCAGCACAGCCAGGGGGTGAAGGCCCCGTTTCATTTCGCTCGCAGACAGTGGCTGCAACTAAAAGGTTTACCCCAAAGTTAGCTGTAGCTGTCGGACAGTGTTGCAGAAGCCGGCCTGAGAAGGAAATCCTCTGAGAGAGAGTGTACGAAGCACGCAGCATGAAGGAAGCTGCCGGGGCCGTTGAAGAAATGCAACAGCACCATCTAGTGGCCGTTTCCTCAAATGGCATCACATTAAAGGAAAGCACGGTAAGTCAATATTATATGGCCCTGCACTGCAGCCACAAACGTGTCAAAGTGAAGCAGGCCCCCAGTAAAGCACAAAATGCTGCCAAGAGCCTAAGCAGCAAGTAGGTGCATGAAGTAGCACAACACTGCAGATAGTATTGGACAAGTAGTGAAAAGAGAGAGCAGGTGTCCACACCCACTGAACAGATCACTGTGCAGCCCAACCACAAGGAGAGGAAAGAGTGGGAGGCACTGAGCTGCTCAAGACATCCCAGTAACAGACTGGTCAAGAGAGTGCCACATGTCCCCATGGACTGCCTGTCAGGTTTAGAGGGAGAGACTGCAAAATCCCCAGCAAAGAGACTGGTGTGGCAAGGACAGGCAGTGCTGCAGTGAATGTCTTTCCGTCTCAAATCTCACCACCATGACAGAGAGAGAGGGAACGCAGCGCCGATGAACGTGCTGCCCACAGAACTGAGAGTGCCAAGAAGCCCAAAGCTGACCCAGCACAGAGAAGCGTCAAGCGACCAAGAGCAGCAAGGCCTAAGAAGGCAGCAAGCCCCCCTTGAAGCACAAAAGGAGCGGGCACAGGGTGTGCAACTCCCAGTGGCTGTCCGATGCCACCACAATCAAGAAGGATTTTGCTACACACGCCCCAGTGGTGACCCGATGTCACCACAAGCCAAGGAAATGGGCACACCCAGCTCCAGTAGAGGACGCCCGAAAGAAGGTCCAAGAGCGCAAAGACTGAGGTGCGCCGACGCAGGCACCCAGAAGCTGACAACATGGACAAGCGCCCAGAAGAGAGAGACATCTCCACACAATTGCACTGCTGAAGACAGAAGGGAGATCCCCTAAGTCTCCACCATGCCAACGAAGCCCCGCAGTGGGCAGAAGACAGCAAAGAGTGTCCTCCCTCACACTGCCTCAAGACAGAGACGCCAGTAACCCAAGACAGGTAAGAGAGAGTCGCACACCTCACGTGGCAAGCCGCCATCACAACGTACGTTCCAACATCAGGCGACATGTGGCAGGATGCCACAGTCGCACCGCAAGCACGGAAGCATCACTCGCGGTGACTAACTCCGCCAAGCATGCTCGAAGAGAGGCAGGACCAAGTGCCACGACGGCGCAGCCTCGAGGCGCAAGCACGACGCCCTCGAGTGAAGAGAAGAGGAGCACAACAAAATCCCTGAGGAGGGGATGGTGCCCGTGCAAGGTCCCCAAGAGGAAGAAGCAAGTCCTACTGACAGGGCAGACCTGCGACAGGTTAGCAGAACAGTGAAGACCGTCCCAAGAACTGGACACAACCAGAATGATGTTCATGTGGTGCAAACATGAGACATGTGGCAGGACGCCACATACAAGTGAGGACCTGGTCGGAAAGAGGAACTGAGAGTGGCAGGACGCCACTCTGCAAAGGGAGAAAGATCAGTGGCACAACGCCACAGGGCAGACAACCACCACAGGCGCACAGAAGATAAAGGAGCAGAGCGACAGGACTGAGGACTCGTATCACCAAAAGATGAGCGCAGCCAGAGACACTAGACAGCCATCAAGCCGGACCGACGTCCCTGGGGATAGCCCAATGGGAGAACCAAATGTAAGCCGCAGCTAGCGTGAACCTCATCTCTCTCCAACGCTTCACAGTGTGACCGTCTAGTCCCGAAGCCAGACCGATGTCCCTGGAGACAGCCCAATGGGAGAATCAAGTGTAAGCCGCAGCCAGCGAGAACCTCCAATGCTTCCCAGCACGACCGTCCAGTCCCAAGCATCGGCAGTCCAAGTCGGACGGCATCCCTGCTTCTCACCGCAGATGGCACGGGTGAAGATCAGCCTCAGCAAGACGAAGACATGGGCTGCGAAGTCCCTCCAGTCCTCCTCATTCCCCGAGGTCACCAAAAGCCAGAGATCGCCGCCTGTTTGCCCAACTGATAGAAAATAATTATGTTCATCATCCAGGTGCATCATCACCAAGGAGCATCGCACCACCAGAGTGGATCCCCTCACTCCAGACAACCGGAGTTCAACAAGGCGAGCACCCAGGAACCTTCTGTGTGCCCCCGTCAACATGAAGCCTGCCGAAATAAAGCATACCCGACCATTGGAATATCCACCCTTGGGATTACGCAAGACCTGGCCGTGGCCCTGTTGGGAGTTTTACAGCGACCCCTCAGCGCGGCCTATGCAAAGGCCCGCACAGGCCACGTGGCCATGTGGCAATCCAGGGGCAAGGGCCTCGACGGAGTTCCTGTGAGAGGGGAATCCGAATAGGAGAGATGCGCCGGCAGCAGCTCCATGACAGGCACGGGGAGCATGGAGGTCACAGTCGAAGACTGGTCACCCAAAGACCATCAGAGGAAAGCACAGAACCTGAGTCCTGACGGCAAGAACATCTAGACGGAGACACCACCCTCTGCGGCTTTATGAGCGACTTGGCTGTGAGTCCTGTTGGCAGTTCCTCAGCGACGGCTTTGTGCGGCTTACACAAAGCCTGCACAATCCACACGATCCCAAGGCAGTCCGGCAGGAAGGCTCTCCAGGAAGCTCCAGTGAGAGAGGAGTCCAGGTGAGAGAGGCAAGTCTGAAGTTGCTCCGCTGTCAGGAGCAAGGAAGACCATCAAGCACGTTCGCCTCCAAGGAAAGGCCTCACACACCGAGATCATCTCCAACAGCTGTAGATTTGTCATCCACCGGAACCTGAGCGCCTGAGAGATCTCCGGAGGGGACTCCACCACCGCTACAGATGCACCGATACTTGAATTTTGTACATAGACTCCAACACCGCGAGACCAGGCCGGTCTAAAGTACATCGCCAAGGCGGACTAAAGCATCCTGACCATGCGGTCCAAAGCTCCAGTGCTGCCTGGCTGACGACCTGAAGAGACTAATTTGGTGCTATGTGTTGTTTATTTGTTTTTTTACAGGTTGGACTTTTGTTTGTTTCTTTTCATTAAAGTTTGAGAGGGATGTTATGTCCGGCTGGACAAGTTCTAGTGTTCTGCCTGCTGTACCCCACACTTTACACCCACCCACCACAGGCATCGCCGGTTAGGTGACCCTGCAAATAAAAGGGGCCAGGCACACGTGCCCTGGGCCAGTTGCACTACACCACTACCCGTTTCTGTGTGGTCAGTGTTTTACAATGATGGCCTAGTGCCCGCCAACCTTCCAACTCCCTGGACTGTGCCAAGAGGCTGGGCAAGGTGTGTCAAGCGCTTAACAAAATATTGTAACATAGTCTGGCCCAACAAAGGAGTTATGGTGTAAGTCCCAAGATACAACAAGTTCAATTTAATTTGGATTCAAGATATTTGTACAGTGCTGCAATCCAATAAACTGGAACAAGGAGTATTGATTGCGGACCACCGTAGGAAGGCTTTTGAGCAGCTTTGGGATTTTAAGATGTTTGAATCACTTGTAGGTGTTTGATACTCTAAAGTTATGGTGAGAGCTCCTTAAAGTGCTCTGCGGTCTGAAGGGAAAACAAACCCGACCTAGGCATGATTCAACCAAATTTCCAAGCAAGCATTGGTAAATGCATTTTCAATCAATCAATCAATCAGGGAATTTGTATAGCGCGCTACTTACCCGTGAGGGTCTCAAGGCGCTGAAGGGAGGGGGGAACCGCTACTGCTCGAAGAGCCAGGTCTTGAGATGTCTTCTGAAGGTGAGCAGGTCCTGGGTCTGCCGTAGGTGAGTGGGGAGGGTGTTCCATGTCTTGGCGGCGAGGTAGGAGAATGATCTGCTGCCGGTGGACTTTCGTTTGATGCGGGGGACAGCAGCGAGGGCAAGGTTTGCTGAGCGGAGCTGGCGGGTGGGGGTGTAGAAGTTGAGTCTGTTTTTCAGGTAGGCTGGACCGGTGTTGTGGAGTGCTTTGTGTGCATGGGTGAGGAGTTTGAAGGTGATCCTCTTGTCGACGGGGAGCCAGTGCAGGTCTTTCAGGTGGGGGGTGATGTGGCTGCGTCGGGGTACGTCGAGGATCAGATGCGTTGTAGTCGATGCAGGTGTTTGGCTGGGATTCCTGTGTAGAGTGCGTTGCCGTAGTCCAGCCTGCTGCTGACGAGGGCCTGTGTAACAGTTCTTCTTGTTTCGGACGGGATCCACTGGTAGATCCTGCGGAGCATGCGGAGGATGTTGTAACAGGAGGAGGAGACGGCGTTGATCTGCTTCGACATGGAGAGGGAGTAGTCGAGGACGAATCCGAGGTTGCGTGCGTGGTCGGTAGGTGTGGGTGCCGTTCCCAGCATTGTAGGCCACCACGAGTCGTCCCAGGCCGAGGGGGTGGAACCGAGGATGAGGACCTCCGTCTTGTCCGAGTTCAGTTTCAGACGGCTGCTCTGCATCCATTCGGCGACGGCCTTCATTCCCTCGTGGAGGTTCGTTTTGGTGGTGTGCGGGTCCTTGGTGAGGGAGAGGATGAGCTGAGTGTCGTCGGCGTAGGAGATGATGTTGAGGTTGTGCTGGCGGGTTACTTGTGCGAGGGGGGTCATGTAGATGTTGAACAGCATCGGGCTGAGTGATGATCCCTGGGGTACGCCGCAGATGATGTTGGTGGCTTCGGATAGGAAGGGTGGGAGTCAGACTCTCTGGGTTCTGTCGGAGAGGAAGGATGTGGTCCAGCTGAGGGCTTTCTCATGCATCCCGGCTTCTTGAAGGCATGTTTTTAGGGTGCGATGGCAGACTGTGTCGAAGGCGGCTGAAAGGTCCAGGAGGATGAGGGCTGAAGTTTCACCATTGTCGAGTTGTCGCCTGATGTCATCTGTGGCGGCGATGAGGGCTGTTTCCGTGCTGTGGTTTCGTCTGAACCCGGACTGGGACGGGTCCAGGATGTTGTTGTCTTCGAGGTGGCGGGTTAGTTGCGCGTTGACGATTTTCTCGATGACCTTCGTCGGGAACGGGAGGAGGGAGATGGGTCGGAAGTTCTTGAGGTCCTTGGGGTCCGCCTTGGGCTTCTTGAGGAGGGCGTTGATTTCGGCGTGCTTCCAGCTGTCCGGGAATGTAGCTGTCTCGAAGGAGGCATTGATAACCTTCCGTAGTTGGGGTGCGATGGTTGCGTCGTCTTTGTTGAACACGTGGTGAGGGCAAGGGTCTGACGGTGATCTAGAGTGGATGGAGTTCATGACCTTACGTGTTTCTTCATTGTTGACGTTGGTCCAGGAGGTCAGGTGGTTGGTCCAGGTGGTGTTCGCGGGGGAGGAGTCTGGTGCGATCGGGTTGATCGGGATGTTGAAGCTGTGGTGGATGTCTGCTATCTTCTGGTGGAAGAAGGTTGCCAGAGCGTTGCACAGTTTTTGTGAGGGCGGGACGTCGTTGGCGTTGGGGTTGGAGAGTTCCTTCACGATGCTGAAGAGCTCTTTGCTGTTTTGTGCGTTGTTGTCCAGTCTGTTTTTGAAGGAGGAGCTTTTGGCCATTCTGATGAGGTGGTGGTGTCTACGAGTGGTGTCCTTGTGAGCTGCGTGACTGTCAGGTGTGCGATCGTGGAGCTATTTCTTCTCCAGTTTCCGGCAGGCGCGTTTGGAGGTCTGTAGCTCGTCGGTGAACCAGGTGGCTTTCTTGCTGGCATGGTTGATGGGGGCATTCCTGAGTGGTGCGAGGGTGTTGGCGCAGTCTTCAATCCACTGTCTGAGGTTGCGGGCTGCTGTGTCTGGGTCGGTGGAGGCCTCCGGTGGGTTCTGGGCAAGGGTGGAGGTCAGTTGGTCTTCGGTGACTTTGCTCCAGCAGCGACGTGGGAGTTGTTGGGTGCGGTGGTGCGTGGTTGGCTTCTTGAAGGTGAAGTGGATGCAGCGGTGGTCGGTCCAGTGGAGTTTGGTGGTGTGGTTGAAGGAGACGTGGGTGCCTGTGGAGAAGATGGGGACCAGCGTGTGGCCGGCGGCGTGGGTGGGTGCGGTGACGAGCTGTCTGAGGCCGAGGTTTGCCAGGTTGACGATCAGGGTGGCAGAGTTGGCATCATTGTTGTTCTCGAGGTGGGAGTTCAGGTCCCCGAGGAGGATGTAGTTCGGGGAGGCGAGTGTGTGGGTGCTGGCGAGTTCGGCGATGGAGTCGCTGAACGGCTCCCTGGGTCCTGGGGGTCAGTAGATGAGCGTTCCTCTGAGGGTGGTGTTGGGGTCGGTGTGGATTTGGAAGTGCAGGTGTTTGGCGGTCTTGAGGGTGTCCTCTGCGTGGGTGGAGACCTTGAGGGTGGACTTGTGGACGATTCCGTTGGCGCGGTCTCTGCGGGTGATCTTGTAGCCGTCCGGGATGGCTATGGCGATGTCGGGCGCCGAGGAGTCGTTCCACCAGGTCTCGGTCAGGAAGGCCACGTCGGGGGCGGCGGTGTCGAGCAGGTCCCAGAGCTCGACGGCGTGTTTGCGTGCGGAGCGAGTGTTGAGGAGAATGCAGCGGAGGTGGTCGGGTCTGGTCTTTTAAGGTTTGGTAGCTCTGTCGCAGGTGAAGCTGCAGCTGCGGCAGGAGACAGGTCCGTGGGTGCGTTTCGGGGCGGCCTGGAAGCAGCTGTTGTTTCGGCTGGTGTTGAGTGCGTGGAGGGTGCTGGCGTCGTAGCGGAGTCTGGCGTAGTGGCGTTCGCGGGGTCCAGGGGGCCAGGCGCGGACGGGCGCAGACGGGCTTGCCTCTGGCGTGCCGGCGGCGTGCCTGCTGCGCGCGGCCGCACAGTGGCCTGCATTATGAGGGGGGATGAGGGAGCAAGGAGCAGCTGGCAGGGGGGAGCGGGACGAATCAGGACACAGGGGGGGCGGGGCCACATGGGAGGCAGCGGCGGGAATTGCGGGGCGGCGGGAGGGGGGAAACACAGTAAACAAGCGGACGGGGCACAGGGGGCAGAGAGAGCAGGATAACAGAGCAAGAGGGGGCACAGGGGCAACAAAGGGGGTACAGTGAGCAGAATAACAAATAGAGAAACGGAATAGACGGAACCTAAATGAAAGCAAAAACGCATGCAAACAGAGTCAGACAACAGTCAGCGGCAGACAGAAATACTCACGAGCCCACCACTGGGCCACCAGGGATGAGGCGCAGGCGGGAGCCTGCGGGTGGAGGAGGGCCTCAAACTCGCGGCAGTAGCGTCCAGGGACACGGCGCTAGCAGGGTGAGCTAGCGCAGTGGGGGAGCGGCCTGACCTGAAATCAGGGTCTAGGGTCATCTATGTGATTAATAATAAGCTGTTCGTTCAGGCGAATCCTGAAAACACAGCTATCCAACTTGGTATCCGAGTTGGCAACCAGTACTCGGTTCAGTACCCGAGCAACATAAAACCTCAAGGGAGAATGTATGCAGGGACAATTTTTTTATACAATTAAAAAAAAAACAGTAGATGGCAGTGTTGTTCAGTTCTTCCAATATGGGGAGAGACTTATGTGAGATCATCACACAGGTTCATCCATGCACACTAGCATAACTGCCCAAAACAAAGTTATAAAATTGAGTTCAAGAACTTAAGCCCACATAAAATGTAGAGTGAGATCAAATGAATACTCCTCGGTGGCATCCAAATGAAAAGATCTAGAATGTAATAAAGCTGTTTCAATGCTTGCAGCCAGGGAAAGTAAACAAAAAAAGTTACACACAACAGCGAATGAAGACAGTAATTCAGCGATGGGAACTGATAAGAGCCCCCTTTTAAGATCTATTAAATATAAGAGATTTCACTAGCACAGCGCAAGCGCTGTGCAGTCGAATCATAATTCACAAGCCCATCGCAAGCAATGTGCAGGCAAAACCTAAAAATTGAGAACTTGTGGTCATATCTTGTGATGGTGTTTTCTGTGCGCCACCGGAGAAGGGGGTCTGTGCACTTTTAGGCGTCTTGATCGCATACATTAACTCAAAACATCTACGGGTTAATGCATGTTTTTCTTATAGCAAATCTTGTAAACACAGGGGAGTAATTGCCTTTTTGCTTTCCAAATATGCTGTAACATAAAAAAAATTAACACAGAGATATATAGAGGTAATGTGTGTGTTCAAGATGCCAGAAAGAAGTGTATAGATCCCAACCGCACTAGCGAAGCACGGAAAACCGCATCTTGATACGGCCCGTGGTTTCAACACAGCCTGGATTCAACACACAACACATGAATGCAACCATGGTAAAAAATGAGCACTCAAAGAGCCATTTCCTTGTTCCTATGTATATGTACATGTGTACTGCTCGTATGGCTTTAACCGAACTTTAAAGCTATTTCTACAGTTCCTCCCTACATTGGAGCAGCGGTCCTGATGGATATGAGGATGTTGTTCCAGATCAACTGTTGGGGCAACTCTAGAGCAAAGATGTTCAGAGTCCAGCAAAATAACATTTCACTACTCCATCTTTCCAGAGGAGCATATTTGAGGCCTTTATTTACAACCTGGCTCCCATTTCTTGTGGTTTCCTAAGGCAGTTGCTTTGTAGCACATTAATATAACATTAGCCTGCTGTTGGGTCAGAGCCTAGATCGTTATTCACCCAACATATCATGTTCTTCAGTGCGAGCTTGCGAAAGAAGATAAACTGTCTTATTAAAAACACAAATGAGAAAACTGACGTGGTTGATTGGACGTGGTTGATTGGAAGTATCTTGAACAGACTGTGGTTTCGAGTGTAGCCCATTTAACTAGTAGATGAAACGATGGAAAAGCACTCAGTAGCAGAAAGGCACATTAACAGCGCCACAGTTCTCAGGTTTTCCAGATCCATGAGTGTTTTTTTTCTTTGCACTCTTGGGGGCATATTCTCAAGGAGCTATCGCCGAGTTAACGGCACCTTATCGCAGCCAAAGTCGCGATAAATTTATCACCCCATTCACAAGCTGGTGCTAACTGCCCATAGCACCAGTTTACCTGCGATAGCAGCCGCTAAAAACATCGGCACAGATGACCCCAGCAACTATCACTAATGAGATGCAGAGTAGGCGTTCCCGTGCAAAAAGCCATGACAACACCACTCCACAACATTCTCAACGACCAGCCACATCGGCAAAAAGACCACGAAACATGCGATAAGGCGCGTTAGCTGCAGGAAATTAACACCCGTTATGACCTGGTGCAAAGTCGGACAACAGCCTGCAAAAGAAAAGGGAGCCTAGTCCATTGCCACACCTAAAGAACAACAGATCACATGGAGCCACTGAACATGCGTGCCGGACCCCCAAGAGGGCCATAACAACCACCGCCACCACCCCCAGGACCACCCCCCTCCCCCCTCAGGCCCCACCCCGGGCACCCCCCACCTCCCCCGGACTAAGACACTGCACATCAACGGCACGAAAACATGAACAAAAGCACCCGCCTGATGTCGCACAATTGCAACAATCAGCATACATGTGAGCACTGAAACCTTGATCCATACATTCACCATTGAAAGACCAAACAAAATGTCACATTCTAATTTGTCACCAAACAACTATTTTGAAGATTCATGGCGGGGCATCCCTGGACAATCTGTGACTCACAGCCTGCAAGACAATATCCAAGATAAGAAGGTGTGTCAGGCACTCATCAAAGGACAGGGAGAGAGAGAGAAAGAGAGAGAAGGAGAGAGACTGAACAAGAAGCGCAAGGCCAATCGTGCCCTTGGCTCATGCAAACATGCCAACAGCTGTGTGTGTCTCGGAATCTGTGCACCCCAAATCATAGGCCTGGCATCAAAGTCAGCGTGAAGTCCACATCACATTTAGGAAATACAAGCAGTAGCCAGACTGAAATCAGGACTGAAAGCCCCTTTGTCTCAACACACAAGGCTGAAGCCCAACCGAACCCCCGACCTTGGTCCTGAATGCGGCTGGCACACCCTGCGTGAGATACCATACCAGCCTCCGACGACTCCCACACCACGAACTGCGCTAATGAAACACCAATGTGCCCACACCCCACACACACTTGTCCCTGCACGACCTACACCTAAACTCCCTAAACTGGCTAAAAACTCCCCATACGTCCAAATGTTGCACACACATACGACTCATTGCCCAGAGCTGTGGCATATCGTCCACCAAACTGCCGCCGGTATGAGGAGTGCTGGTGCCACGAGCCCAACAAACACAATGGCAGGCATTCCCAGGCATATGCACAACCCCTGTCACGTGGAACTGTACCGTGCACGAATGCTGCATCTGTTGGGATCCCTGCCACTGGCAGTTTTGTGAATCAGTTTCCGTCTGAGTTTCTGTCTTGCCTACGTCACCTGCATCCAGCCCTGGTTCCATTGTCGATCATGCACATTCAAGTGGCCCATGGAGGTCTGCCTATCCAACGCAACGGTAGCTGAATTGGATTATGACCTGACAGTGCGCCCCCTGTTGGCCCACGAACAGGAGTGTCACCGGGATAGCCGTACATAGGATGCACTGATCTTTGGCGTATGAGCTGGCAGTTGCGCTTGGGAGATTGCACAACTCCTCGTGTGCAGAGACCACATCGAGGCACTCCCCTTTTGGGCTGTGTTGCGGATTGGGGAAACGGCGTGGACTGGGCAACATCTGCCCGGACCAGTTAGTGGATTGGCTCACCCTGGTGTTCCGTAAACCCGACAACGACGTACTATTGGAACACATTGCACATGAAGCTGCGCTGGCATTTAGGGACGAGTAACTACGTTCCTGCATCCACATCGGATTGTCAACCACAGCACCGGTCCCAACACCTTGTTGCATCTTGGGGAATGCTCACATATCCCACCACAACAGAGGACATGTCTTCCTTCGTCTGGACTCTGAATGCATGTGAGTGGAACTACGGGTGTGTACACACACCTGTGCAAGGTGATGCAGTTCCATGGTCAGAGCAGCACAGCGTTGTTTGTCAACGTTAACAATTCGGACACTCTGCTGGGGGGAGAGCACACACATGGCAATGTAGCACGACATGTGACCTTGTCAGACCCTTTCACCTGATCGCTGTCAGCAGAACAGACAGTCTGCGCAGTCCGGTGGCAGAGCACTATGCAGACCCTATGGGCTGTAAGTCGGGCCCCCTCACACGGGGCAATGGGCAGATGCCAAACAACACATGACTCGTCCAGCAAGTTAAGGTGGGCTGAGACCTTTGCCATCCGTAATGATTGGTGTTCATTTCTGCCTCCCCATTTCCTGCAACTCGACATGTTCCCATGCTGCATGTAAGTGTCTTAAGCATGTCCCTGCATGTTGTGGCCGTTGCCTTGTCTGTACTGACACGCACATGCCAATAAAGTCTACTCAACTTCACTGGTGTCTAACTGAGTGTTGATTAGATTGACCACTCGTGTGCAACAATCAGCATCGTCCCTACACAGGGAGATGCTCACTGATGCATGTACAATGGAGGTGGGGCCCTTTTGACAGCTCCACCTCTGTGAGCCAGACATTGTCTTGGGATAGTTGCTGGCAGCCCTGTGCACTTACATGTCTTCAGGAATGTGAATATCATGTCCAACCTCTGACCATGTGGAGCAATGTCATAAATCATAACAGAATGTGTTCACACAGATGTGTGTGAGTAGGTATGCGACGTGAAGTTCTATTGATGTAGGACAACACTCCTGGCTTGCTACCAATTTTGTCATTCCTACACACAGCCCTATTCAGTACATGGACGTGTGCCTACGTTGGGGGGTTGTGAGATTGTTGTTAATGTGTAATGGGGACACAGCTAGTACTCACCTTCACAGTCATCCAATTGGCCATGTGTCTGAGGGATAAACATGCGCATTGATATCATTCACCAGGGTGTACCTTCTTGTGCAATCATAGTCCCTACATCCAGCCATACTTTCATACGTGCGTGAACATAGTCATGACACATCTGTGTGATTTCAAATGTTTTATTCACATTCTGGTGAATGACAGAGCTGTAGGTGTACCTGGCCATCCAAGCACACATAACATGGAAGCCCAGTGGTGGGCCAACCAGATTCCCTTGGGGATTGAAAAGTGATTTGGAAGAGGGAGAGTGCAGTCGGCAGCAGGATTGCTATGTAATTGTCAAGCAGTGAAGATGTGGCAGTCCATGTCGGGGTCCAGGTGGATGTCGCAGAATGTTCCGGGGGTCAGTGGAAGGTTGGAAGGTGTTGTCCCAGGGCATGATGCATAGGGCAGAACAAGGCAGGGACAGGTCATCTGGCGGTGATGGATGCTACTACCTCCTTCCTCACACAGTAATTACCATCCACATCTTACTCCTCTGATACTTCTTCTGTGTCCGGTGTGTCCGGTGTGTGTGGCGGTGTAATGGCTGCATCACTGGGTGCCACTGACACATCAGGGTGTGAAGGTGATGGGGCTGCATCACTGTGTGCCACTGGCACATCAGAGGTCGGAGATGTGTGTGTCGAAGTTCCCGCTGCAGTTATCTGGGACTGGCTCAATGGCAGCAATGGCAAGATGATGAACTGCAGGGCATGGAAGATCCCAGCTACATCTCACTGGTGTTCAGCCGTGGCAGCCATAATTCTGCATCTGCTCCATGGTCTCCATTGTCCTCCGCATCTGTGCCAACTCCTGTCTGACTAGACAGTTCCTATATCCGAGTAATGGCCCCAGCGAGGTCAGCCAAGGATTGTCGGTGAGCATGGTGCGGACAGGGGGTGTCCATTAGGGACTGTACGTGGTCCCTGATGGGACTCAGACACCCACGAATGGCATCAAGTTTGGCTGCCATGAGCTCGAAACCCACCTGCAGCTGATCCGTCAACTCCACCTGGCAACCCAACAAACGACATTGGAATTCCATGTACTGTTCGTGGGGGTCCTGGAGGACAGCCGTGGTGGTGTGTGTTTCCTGCTGAGTGGTCTGTGCAGGTGGTGGGGTCCCCTCGAGGCAGCTGGCCTGCCCTGCTCCTGGGATGGGGTGCGGAGGCTGTCCATTATCCATTGAAGGGTGTCTTGACATATGTGCAGGTTGTCCTCTACATCATCAATGATGGGATTTGTGGTCTGCTCTGCAGTAAGTGTTGATTGTCCCTCTACAATGTTAAGGGGAGATGCAGGTTAACCGTGTGTTCCATGTATGTTGATGCTTTGCAGATGTTTACATACAGACTGCATGACAAGGCACATTGTGACTGTTTTGGTGGAGCTGGCTATTTGATGGCAGACAGTGGGATTTTCGACTACATGACGGATGTGTGGTAGTACCCGTACATTATCATCACATAGCGTCAGGCAATGCCAGATGTGAGTGGACAGTTACTACGCAAAACCTGAACCTGTTGTGTCCTCTGTCCTGTGTTGTAGGTGTTGCACTTTGTACCACATTGCCGTTATTGCTGATGTTCTGTGATTGCGATGTGTGTGTGCTGCATTGTGGGGGAGTTGCCCCTGCATATCTGATTTTGTGTACCCTTATCCCTTTGAGGTGGTGTGCCTTTGAATTGTGTGCTTTTCGGGGGCTGAAATGTTTGCAACTTGAGTCATATGTGCTCTTGGACAGATTTTGTGGCCCTGTGCATTGTTCGTTTGCTGCGTGTACTGGACGGAATGGGTTGTGGGTGCACGTGGATATGTCAGAATGTGACCTGCTCCTTTACGGATGTGATCCGCACTGGGCCACCTCCATGTAGAATCGTGCACCATGCCATGTATTTTGGCTGCTGCCATACCATCGGTCATGCAGTGTTACTTGCATAGTCAGTGTGGCTCACACAGCCGCTGCTTTTCTGGATTCATCACATCTGCATGGCTCAGTTGTGTCGTTGGTGATTTGGAGGGGGCCCATATGTGCACATGGTGGACGGGGGCCGACTTGGTGTTTGTATGTGTGCTACAGTGTTGCAAGTGTATCAGGGACATGCTGCACAGTTATTGTGCGTGTGCAGTGTGCTACACATGATTGTGCATGTGTTCGATTGTGCCCATCTTCCCCCGTCCCCCAGTCCCTGGTGGTTACTCACCCTGTTGCTGTTGTGTCAGGTCATTTTGAGCTGTGTCCATGCCCCCAAACTCCTGCCACCTTCTCCACACTGATGACTGTGGCCGCCATTTCCTCCAACTCATCCAGGTCCTCCTGTGGTGCAGGACTCCCACCTCCAGTCGCCCTTGCTGCCTTCCTGTTGGTGGTGAGCTTCTCCTTGGTTTGGCTGTGCACTTCATGCCAGCGCCTCTTAACCTCCTCCATTGACCTCCTCGACACTCCGACTGCATTGATGTTGGTGACTATGGACTGCCATATTTCCGTTTGGGTTGCCAGTGCCGCAGTGGAGGTGACGAACAGTTGTTAATGGTGTTCTATCACCTCCGTGACAATGATCCGGTCTTCTTGAGGACTGAAACCCTTCTTCCTCTTCTCCTTGCCCTTCCCTGAACACGCATTTCCTGGCTGGTACTCCGTGGGGCTTGTAGAGTTTGGCTTGTCCTCTGCACTCGGTCCAGGTGCATCCATGGTGCTACGCAGTTTGAATTGGTTTTGGTGGGTTTTTTTTGTTGCTTTTATAGTGCGAATTGCAGGCCTGTCGCAGGTTTTCGCTGATTTTGGTAGCGCGCTTTGGGGCATGGCAGCTTTTTTTGCTTTCGTGTTTCGCAATTTTGCGGCGTGGCATTGATTTTAATGCGGTCAGTTGATGCGTTATCTGGAGACTATCGGCATGGTACCGCAGTGTTATGAATACTTGGTTAACATGGCGTAAATTTACCACGATGGACTGCGATGTTGAAGGTTGCATCAAGTTACTTTTGCGATGGTTATCACACGTTCTTGAGAATATCCCCCTTGGTCTTTTAATCTGATTTTACAAATGGTGAGCATGAATAAAAGTCCAATTATGCAGCTTGAAAAACTGGGACTGGATGAGCTACTCATGCATGAAGCTGGGGAACTTGGGAACACTGCAGTATTAATGAGTAGCGAAGCAAAATCGCTTAAATGTAGTTATTTTTATGGAATTTTTGCTTGGCCCTGTCTGCCACCCAACTACATACAGTGTGTAGTCAATACACATATGCTGCATAAAAACATCAACAGGATTCAGACACATACTCAGCAAAAGACACTCACTGAGCACAAATATGCAGGTAAATATACTTACATTTTAAAAGATAGGTATGCAACAAGAGACATTCATCACATACAATACATACGGAGTTCACGACATCCACAGCAAACAAAAAACGTTCTGAAGACATACACTTAGAAAGCCACTCTCAATGTACAAGATACACAGACCACAAACGGCAACAACCATCTATTACAATACATCTAAGCAGCAAAAGGCACCATAATGTACAAAAATACACTTATAAGGAAAAGACATCCACAGTGTGCAAGACACATGCAGCAAAAGGCATCCTCCTTGTACAAAAAGACCCATGTGCAGCAAAAGACGTCCACCTTGGACAACACACTTATGCAGCAAAACAACATCAGAAATGTGCATGCTACAAAACACAAATCTGGTACAACAATACACTTCTGCAGTAAAATGCACTTAAAGTATGCAAGAAACATATGCAGCAAAACTACTACCATGGATAACCAGGCTGTTATTCAGCACCCAATGTTTAAAAGAAACATACTTAACAAATCATACACATCTTACGATAACATATCTAGACAACAATCTAACTCTAGTATGTGCAAGACAATGAGCAAAACAGCCACTGTGTACAACATCTACATGCTGCAAAAGATACTCACAAAGTATAAGACACATATGTTGTAAAATACACACACCATGTACAACAAGTCTCTTGTGTGAATAAAGATATTCAGAGTGCACAAAAAACATGTGCAGCGAATGACAGCCACACTGCACTGCAAGACATGTATGCAGCAAAAGACACATTATGTATACAACTGAACAAGTGCAGCAAAAACAACCATTGTGTACAAGAATACATACATACAGCAAAATATACCCATCATCTACAAGACACAAATGAAGCAAATACAAACCTCACCGAATACAAGACATTTATGAAGCAGAAAACATTCAAAGTATGCAAGAAAGTTATGCAACAAAAGCTACTTGCAGCATACTACGAGACACATATGGAGCAAAAGACGGCACAGGATGCATACACAGCGAAAGACCCACAGTTTACTACAAGACATGTATGTGGCAAAATACATTCACATAGTAAAACAAGATACGAGGAGCAATGGACAATATGTAATAGATACGTATGCAGCAAAACACACAAAGAGCAACAATACACATGCAGTGGAAGACACCAAGGTACATCAATACATTTATGAAATAAAAAAACTCCCGCTGCTAAAAAAAAACACATAGATAGCAAAAGCAAAAACAACAAGGTGATGGATGGAATGCTAGCATTCTGGTTCAGTGAGGACCTGACCTGGCAGTTTGGGCTGGGCTGTTCCCATGAGGAGCAGGGTTAAGACTGATTTGCATATGGCTGGGTCCAAACTGAGTTGGCATGGTGGGCAAAAAATAATGGATTGCAATGTGGGCCTGTGTGATTGCCAGTGGCTGAGATGAATTTGAGCATTCCATCTATCACCCAGTTGTTTAGCATTTGACGTCTTAAGTGCGCCAGTTATGCCCAGATGCTCGTCCCGCACTCACTGTGCGACTGTAACCAATCTATAAATGGCTGAAGAGCTCTAACTAGGTTGAAACTGCTACTAGGTTACTTATGTTCCAGTTCAGATAGGACCTAGCTTAACAGTTCAGGCTGGACTGTTCCCATGAGGAGCAAGCTCAAGGCTGATTTGCATATGAATGGATCGAAACTGAGATGGCTTGGTAGGTGCAAAACGATGGGCTGGATGTGGCCTAAGTGATTGCCAGTGGCTGAGATTAATTTGAGCATTCTATCCATCACCCTGTTGTTTTTACATAAACAGCAAAAAGCATTCACCAGTGCAACAAGTCAAATTTACAGCAAAAGTAACGCAACATGCACAATCAGTTTTGCAGCAAAAGACACCCAAAGTGTACAAGGAAAACGAGTAATAAATCACCGACAGCTTACCAGGAGACATGCAACGAAGGAACTCATGTATGTAAGGCAAGGCAAACATAGAAATAACCACTGTGTACAATGAGACATGTAGGAAGGAAAAGACACCCACAAATTAAAAGACATATATGCAGTGAAATACATGCACACCGTGTGCTACATTATTCTTGTACTGCAAAAGACATTCAAGGTGCACAAGAAACATATGCCGCAAAAGGCAATTATAGTGTAAACAAGACACATGCATTAAAAGGCATCCATAGTTAACAATAAGTCCCTTATGGAGCAAAAGACAACTGCTAAAAACAAGGCATAGATGCAGCGAAAGACACTCACAGCATAGCACAAGACAGCTAAATAGCAAAGGACAGCCCCAGTGTACAAGTCAACTATGCAGAAAAAAGACACCCACACTGTTCAGGACCCATCACACATACAAGAACCATACAACAAAAGAAATGCACTTTGTACAACAAGACACACAAGCATCAAAAAAAAGATAGAAACTCTACAAGACCCATATGCACTAAAAAAAAACCCTCTGCATACCACTAATAAAGATATGTAGCAAACAATATTTTATTAACACAGCATAGGCGCTGGAAGTAGGGATACGGAGGTGCTGCAGCACCCCCAAAATTACCATGGTGGAGTTCAGATGGTGAATGAGCACTAAAGATGCTTTTAAATGTTATGCTTGCCTTGTAATCTTTGCTGTGTGATCAAATACAAAGTCAAATGTTGGTCTAGATATTCTGAAAAAATACTGCTTATTCTTTTAACAATGAAACAGGTGTTTACTTTTCTTTCCCTGACTACAAAGTGAGAGGATTTTGTGAAAGTGACCTAGGTGACAATCTTGCTGTGGTAAAGGGAGTAGGAAAGGAAAGACTGTAGGATGCCATTTTTTTTCTAACATAGAACAAAATGTAAATAACCGTAAACGGACTATACACATTTCAAAACCTGTCAGCAATTGGGAAAGCACAAATGAAGCAATGTTTTTGTAATTCTGAAGTGTGATGAAAACAACATCTTTTATAGGGTCAAACAAAGTCAAAAGATTTTTACTTGGTGATGCGCAAATGAGAAATATTTGCTGAAACCCGATTCCTACACATTATTGTTTGTCAGCTATATAGTTTTTACTAGTAAAACTGCATGACTGTGAAAAACGTGGGTCAATTTAAATAGAATATATGCTGTCTGTAAATTACAGTGCGCTATCACACCAGTGCTTGAAAATGCACCACTGGCTACATACGACAACCATACCACCCTCCTTCTGAATGGGCATGACACATTTGCTGTACTTGTTTTTTTCGAATTGCTTGGCTCTTTCGAAATCCCTATGACTTCAGTCATATAACATTAATGGCAGCACACCCACTCTGAAAATTGTGTCAGCTCCACTGACCCATAGAGAGAGAAATACATGTATACAGCAAAAGTCACCCACTGGATACGATAAGACACGTATGGGAAATGTGCCGGACATAACGAGAGATCATAGGGTTATTCTCAAGGCTGCTAGACCAGTGAAACTTGAAGGGTTGCTCTGCTGTTTGAAGTGCGAGTTCGTAAAACAATTATAACCTGAGAGACAGATCTGCTGACTGAGGCCTGAGCCTGTAAGACGAAGGTACTTTGATGGCTAGCCCTGCTGACTAAGACCTCAGTTTATAAAGTCTGTATAACTTGAAGGATATCTCTACCGACTAAGGCCTCAGTCTGTAAAATCTGTATAAAGCAGGCACATCTCTGTTATCTCAGACCTGATCTTGTATGATAACTCCACTGAGAGGGGTAGCTTTATTGTCTAACGCCTAATTTTGTTAGATCCATGTAACTTGATTAATTGTTATAGAGTCTGAAACCCAAACACACAACCTATGTCACCAGAGTGATAACTCTTCCATTTGAGGGATGGACGATATATGTTAAAGACGTGTGGGTCCTGAATATCGAGAAAGGAAATATTGTTATACCTTAATATCATAGCCATAATATTGAGGAATATAAACATCGACAGGTAAGTATGCAAAGATTTTCTATACCTAACTCCACAAACATGTACCCTGACATTATTTAGATCTTCAAGTTACATTGTAGATTTGGAATTAAGAATAGTAAAGCTATATTTACCTATATTCACTTACCTTTCAATATTTTTTGCTCTGGATATTTTGGCTACAATATTAAGGTATAACGATATTCCTGCCTCAGTATTACATGTCTACAATCTGTTACTGATGCTGAAGCTGCTGGTGGGATCTATGTAAGTTAAGGAACAGATCTTCTTTCTCCTGACTCAGCCTGTTAAATTTGTCAAAATGAAAAGATGGCTCTCTTGTGTGAGACCGAATCCCATAATATCTTTGTGACCAAGGGGAAGGTTCTGCTGTCAGCACCTGCAAGATCAGCTAAATCCAGTACTTCAAGTAGGATGAAAAAAGTGTGGGGGAGAAACTCTGAACGGGTGAGATCAAATAATTGTATCTAGGAATCATTTCCCAGAAGTGTGGCCTAGGTAAATAAGTGTTGTCTAAAACACCTGAAATAAAATCCTGTGCTTCACACAGCGGGTAACCTGACCGGTATTGGGCGCCTTTGTACGTTTTCTGCTATTGCGTCCAGTCATTTCACACAACTAACATATGTCTAAAACAAGATAGACTTATTTGTCTAGTCAATGCGTGTTTGTAGAATAAGCATGAAAAAAATGAGTAGCAACAATGATTTTGTTGTGAATAAATTAAATTATAAATGTTTCAGTTCTGACAATATGAGACGATGAATTAAGCATTACTTAGCCGTGGGAGAGGAAGTGTTCTTTAGAGTTTCTCAGCCACTCCTGTTCACCCCTTCACAACACTGTGCCTTAATCCCCGCCTCTCACTCTGTTCATCAATTAAGTTCTTTTTATCCCCACATCTCTTTAAAATCGACAGCCTGCATACCTCATGTGCCATCTCATTCTTCTTCATCACTGGCTTTTCACTTAGTCCTACTTCCAGTACCTCATTGCATCACCTCCCCTTCATCATGCCCTCCCCCTCTCGCAAACAGACCATCTCAGTCCCCTCACTTGTAACAGCATTTTCTTTTCCTTAGTGCTGTCAATATTTTGACAGCTTTGTACAGCTTTCTCACACTTATACATAAAATGGTAATTACAATTGGAACATACTTGACCACCACTGGCAAGCACTGTGAGAACCTCTCACTTCCTTCAACCTCAACTCCATAGCTCTAAATCGTGCTCCGTCATAAATACCCATCCACAACCTGAAGTTGCCCAGGCACCTAGAGGTGACTCGTTTCACAGTATGTATTATACAGTCTCGTCAAATGTTGCATGAAAAAATCTAAACTACAGAAACATCTGGAAAAAACAAATAATCTCAGGTAATATAAGAAAAAACAAAACATGTGACATGTAAATAGGGACTTCATTGCTGAAGTGGATAACCCTAAGGGTTTTTACAGTCATTGCTGAAGAATGGGTATGTTGTTTGCCTTTAAATTTAAGGAAACAAATATAGGGCCCGATAGGTGCTTGTTTTAAATTCAGTGGTAGATTTTCAAAATAGACATGCAGTGCAGCACCCAAAGAGGCTGCACGGCATTGCGAGTCAGGGCGGGAGCAGGAAAGCGCCATATCTACAGAGATATGGCTCTCTACTCCCCTCTCCCTAGCGCCGTGCTGATTTCAGATGCTGTGTGCCAGGCACACACCTTAGCGCCATAGCGCTAAGGTGCGTGCCTGAGTCTAGCATAGGTTTTGACAGGAAGGTTACCCTTCCTGTACAAAATACTATGCCTAGACAAGCGCAAACACTTTTCCCAGTTGGTATGTGGGCTGCACAGAGCAGCACGCATGCAAAGTAGGAAAAGAAAGGAGAAATTAAAACATTTCTTCTCTTAATGCCTCCTTTCAGATGGCATTAACTTTTGGTGCTAAACCCGGTCTACAATTGTTTGCAGAAAGGGTTTTGCGTCAAAGGGCATAGGTGGTTGCATGGGAACGCCCATGTACCACCCATGTAATGCCCCCTTGGCGCTAAATAATGCAAAGCAACACTTCACGCTGCTTTGTGTTTATTATAGGGTACTTTCCAACTCAAAACAAGTTTTGCGATGGAAAGAAAATTGGTAAAAAAACATTCATTTTGTACTCGTTGTGATGCTAACCCAGCGCAAAATGTTTGAAAATCTACCCTCAGTTTCTAATTAATGCTATGTCTGAGACCTAGCAGGGACCGACCAAGTTAAAACATAGATCTGAGAGATATTTCTAATGCCCGAATCTATAAAATCTGTATCATTCTAGATATATCTGTAGCCTGAGCCAAAATGATCTTGCTAGGATGGGAGATAATTGCTGTCAGACACCGATTCGTTTGTGATAGGTGTTACCTGGGTAAAAGCTCCATTTCCAGGCTCCGACTCTATGACCACTATAACATGAAAGATGAATAGTCTATTTAAGGCCTAAATCCGTTTGAACTATTTAATCTGTGAGATACCGCTGACTATAACACCCACATGACGAGATGAATGAACTTCACCCTGTCCGAGGCATGAACCTATGAGATCTGTGTAAGCCGAGAGAAAACTGGGATGCGCGTGGTTGGAGTCTGTGCTATCTGTAGAGCCAGAAGGATTGCTCGTCTCATTCTTCAATGCGTCTGCTGCTCTCCGCCTCCCTCCCCTATGACCCGTGCCTCCTTGTCCGCCTGGGGCGGGTGAAGGGCGGGCGGGGAAGTCAGTGGCATGGCATGCTTCTGGAATGGGATAGGGTGTAAAGGGGAGGAGGGATGGAGGCTGTGATATGGCTTCCCATATGTCCCCCTCTTCATTGTGGAAGCAGCTGTGGGCCTCACTCCCAAGTCTTTGTTTCCAGGGTACTCAGGAGAGTGGGGGCCCCGCCTGGGGGGCTGCGGCGTGGCACACGCGACCCATTGTCTGAGGACAATAGAGGTCCTCGGATGAGGCCTTTGTCCTGTCACAGCTCCTGCCCCCTGTCAGGACTGATGGAAGTGATGGGTACTCCCTGACTCCCTTCCCAAATACCACCAGAGACATCCCATTAATCCAGACCCCAGGCCTGATAGAAAACGGTTTTGCAGGAATACATTTGCAGATCAATTAAGCTCCCCTCCCTCTGACTCCATCTGAAAGTGCAGCCCCCACAGCTGCCTGCAGGATAGCTTTGCTGTCCTTCCTAACTTTTGTGATAAGCGTGCCGAGGGATAGCTCTGCTGTCTCATGGGTATGAGATCGCTGTAATCCGTTGCAGCATGCACAACGCTGTATTATTTATGGAAAACGAGGGATAGATCCGTTCCACGCGGCCTTTGCTGCTGAGAGGTGCATAATCAACGACTGCTTTTTTTGTCTCATGCCTGATCCGGTAATTTTTTTTTAAAACCTGAGGGACATCTCTGCCGATTGTGGCCCGAGTACAACACTGATGCCTGTGCAACGTGAGATCCACGTAACTTTGGTGGCAGGTCTGCTGTTTCATGCACGACTTAGCAGAGCACCTTGGGGATAGCTCTGCTGTCTGTAAGAAATACAGGTCGTTAAGGTCTTCGTAAGCTGACAAATAACTCTGCTGTCTACGGCTTTCTCAGTCTTTCACATTTGTGCAACCGCAGGGATAGTTTTTTGGTTTATCAGAGGCCTGCACTTGAAGGATCTCTGGAACCAGGGGCGTAGCTCTACTGTCTGAATACAGACATTGACTCGGCATTTGGTTAAATGTTACTGGGGATTTGAATAACACCGTGCTGCACGTCACCAGGCTTTTCCAACACTTTTAGAAAAAGAAACTTCAACAGTCAAGTAGTGAGAAGAGCTGTATTTTACTTTGGAATTGCAATTCTGTAGGTTTTCAGTTTCTCGTTGTAGGTTTTGAGTTGATTCGGAAGATTAATGGCTCTTTTCGGGTTCTGGTCTGCTGCTGCTAAGTTTTTCAAATTTACAAGACATGCAACCCATATAGGAAGTTGATAACCTATAATAAAAAGTCTCCTTTTTTTTAAATCAGAGAAATCCACGTAAATACCACATTTTGGCGACCAGATAAAATACTTGAAGACAGCCACTGGATGACCAGTGATTACTCGCTGAAGCATGGCTTGTTAAACCAGTAAGACCTAGGTGTTTGGTTGGTTGTGCGCTGTGAGTGAGTAATGGCCAACGTCAAAGCATCTGTTAGAGTAGGGGCACTGACCCCAGGTGTACTGCCCTGTACCTCCGTGTGAGGCACTGCAGAAGCCACAATACCTTGCGCCCATCAGCGCAGGACGAGGCTGGGCTGAACCACCTCTCTGATGAAGCAGTCAGATTGGGCACGCAAGTGAGCTTATCCCTCAAGTATCCTCCCAAAGCATGGAGAAACACAAAGCGGCTGGAGGACTTATACTTTCTCAGAAAGCCACGAGCATTGATACCATGCTGGAGAGGGCTATGGGGTCGAAAATAATGAGAGTGCACTTACAGAGTGCAGACTATCCTTTGGGCAAGGGGTTGGCTTAGGAGGAATAGCCCTTGGGATTGGTGAATCTACACCCGTCATTAATTTCCCCGTTCGAGGAAGTCGCTATTAGAGCTGCAGAGAAAACAACTTCTCCCTGTGCTGTATCAACCGCCCTGGCAAAAGATATTCCTTGTGTGTGCGCAACCCTTCTTAGTATTAATAGTTCCTCTGTATCCCCTGAACCAATAGTTAACCACAAAAGAATCAATAACTGCACCCGAAGGGCAAAATCCCAGCCAAAAATACTTTCAGCCAGAAAGGGATTGAGCATGTTCACTGGCAACACTAGTGCTGGGGAGATATATAATAAATGTACTATGATCCTGAAGGAACAATTAAACACATTCAAGGAACGCCAAGCTGTCATTGAAGCCCATTTAGCGGCGTTGCTCAGTTCTCACACTGCATCTGGTACTCACAAGAACCTTATTGAAGCCCCTGCTGTTCCCGCTCCCTGTATTGGGCCACAGTGGTGTGCTATAGGGGATTAATCTCATGCTATGGACATGGGTATCTGTGTGCACCCTACACAACACTGTCCCATTAATGGCACAGTGAGATCAACGTTTACCATACATAGCAATGGAGATGCTGGAGTTTTGCCTGCGGTAAGCACAAGTAACTGGTAGACCTGCTTGTCTACACAAGAGTGGGATGACAGAGAAATGGCTAATAATTCCAGCACAGTGATCCTATAGATACCCCCTGAGGCCTGCCCCTATGTCCTGGTAATCGCTGTTGTCCCTCCATCGACATGAATTGAGATGGAATCATAGGAACAGTTGCGAAACAAGTTTACCCATTGGCTTGGACTTCACAGAGGCCTCCACACCATTGAAGGTAATGGGATTCCAATAGTATAATGGGTAGGGTGGATTGGCCGTCATCAAAAACCATTGTTGATGACTGTAGTGTCATAAATTTCGGTTGCCCGTATAGTGTGGGGAAGAAGATTAGTTACTTACCTGTAACTGCAGTTATCCAGTATTGGTATTTTTCATAGATTCACATGCTTGAATCATCACTGTCGTCAAGGCAGGAGTCCCACAAAAGCAGTTAAAGACACAACCATAGGCTACAATGCAATGAAAAGGTCACTGCAATTGCCTATCCATATCATTTTATAAAATAGAACGAAAGTTCAGCTATAACCAATCCGAGGACACCACCTTCTAGAACTCTCCCAAGAGAGGCACAAGGGTGAGAATAGTATCCAAAATAAATAAGGGAAGCTTCTCAGAGGAGGAGTGTGGGTAGCATTGAATTTCTATGAAAGATGGGAATACAGGATAACTGCAGTTATAGCTAAGTAAATAAGTTTCTACTCCAGTATTGGATCTTTCACAGATTCAAATGCTTGAATCAGATTAGCAAGCAGTTGTTACAATTAACTGTCATATTACCTACTGGCGGTCGCTAGTAGGTAGTTATAGTTAGCACCTTGTTTCTATTCAAAGAGAGTTTTTTCTTTTGCCAATATCTTTAGCGCCGTTTGACGATTCCTCGTGAAATTTTCAAAACTAATTGTTGGCTTAGGTCGGCTCCTGTCTTAAAAGTTTTTGGGTGATTAGTCAAGTGGGGGCTGAGAAAAAATGGGGGTCCCAAAACACGTCTTCCCCAGTTAATTTCTGTAGGAACTTTAGATAAAGCTAAAAGCCCAAACTACTAAACTGAATTACACCAAATTTGGCAAAAAGATAGGTCTTGGTTCAGAAAGCCTGCTTGTTTTGAAAATGGTGAAAATCTGTTCAGCAGTTCCTGAGAAATTCCCCCCCAAAAAATATCGATATCTGAGGGCTGAGGAGGATTCACAAACCCTTTCGAGCACGAGCTTGATTCTGATTGGCCATCAACCCTCCAAACCAGGAAGTGTTGGCAGCCACTTACCGAGTCACAAGAAAACAAGAAAAAAAATGTGTCCGAATTCATGCTGGGGGCGCGAATCTGGCTGAAAAAATGTTTTAAAAAAATGAAACGCGGGCTCCCGCGCTTTGTTTTCTATAAGCTCCCGGGTGCACCAGATCCTGGGGGCAGTACCAAATTATGTAGCAGGGGCCCACGGAGGCCCCCACAGCCCTGGGCTTACCACCTCCCCAGGACTTAGTTTATCATATGTAGGGGGCATGTGGCCCCCCACAGCCCCGGGGACCGCCACCTCCCCTGGGCTTTTTTTTAAATGCTTAGGGGGGCATCTGCCCCCTCATGCTGGACAGGGGACTGCCACCTCCCCATGGTATTGTTATTTTAGGGCGGGGGCCTCGTGGGCCCTCCAAGCCCCAGGGTCCGCCTCCTCCCTGGGGCTCTAATATATTTAGGTTGGGGGTCTCGTGGGCCCCCCAAGCCCCGGGGACCACCACCTCCCCAGGGCTATATGATTTAAATGTGGGGGGCCACACGGCCCCCCACAGCCATGGGGACCGCCACCTCCCTGGGGCTACTTTATGAAAAACAAAGTGTGGTGGGGGCTCAAGCCCCCAACACTGCCTCGGGGACCACCACCTCCCCGGGGAACTCTTGATTAAAATGCGGGGGTCCATTGCGGTCCCCGGGACTACCACCTCCCCAGGGCTTTAAACAGTTGGGAGGGGGACCGCAGGGCCCTCCAGTCCCTAGGGTGGGTTCCTGCAATGTCCCGGGTGTCCCGGGTGCCCACCCCTGGGACATTGCTCCCGCCCTGCCATAGCAAACACTGCTTTGCTTCTTGGAAGCAAGAGCAGGAAACCTGCTCTCACTTCCAAGAAACAAAGCAGAATTGCTTTTGGGCTAGGGGAGCTGCATGTCAGCAGCTCCCTTTGTCCAAAAGCAATGCCAGCTCCCGCAGGAGGATGGGAGCCGACACTGCCCTTCTCACTTTTTTAATTTATAAAAAAAAAAAGAAAGCTGGGCCCCTCCAAAATAAAAAAATAAAAAGAAACTGGCAACTCGCTCTCTGCAAGACTCTGCAAACGCGCCTTCTGGCACGCTCTGCATTGGGAGATTAAGTCCCTGTTGCTAGTGAGGGTCCCTGCAAACGCGCCTCTTAGCTCACTGCTGGTGGGGGATGAGGCCCCCTTGTGTCCTGAGGATCTCAGGACTGAAGCAGACTTCGACCCCTGAGCAGCAGTGCACCAGGCGGCGCGTATGCAGAGTGGTGTAAAAAGGGTGTGTGGCCTCGGACCACTCTCTGCAATCCAGCTGTGTGTGGCTTACTGGAGGTAACAGGAGAGCTAATTGGCCCCCAGGGACCCTCAGGAGGCAAGGGGACTTCACCCCCTCAACCAAGAGTGCACCAGGAGGTGCGTTTGCAGAGTGGTAGTCAAAGGGGGTGTGGCCTGTGTTCACTTCTCAGCAATCCCACTGTGTGGGGCTTACTGGAGGTAACAGGTATGCTAGTTGACCCCTAAGGACCCCCAGCAGCAAAGTGGACTTTAATCCCCATGCAAGAGTGCGCCAGGAAGCGCGTTTGCAGAGTGGTGGGGAAAGGGGGCGTGGACTGCTATAAAAACTTAGCAATGCTGCTGTGTGGGACTTACTGGAGATAATAGGGGGTGTAGTTGGCCCACAAGGTTGTCCTTGGGGGCCAACAACTTCCCCTGTTACCTCCACTAAGTTCCACACAGTGTGATTGCTAAGAGGTCTTCGGACGCCATGCCCCCCCCCCTTTCTCCACTACTCTGCAACCTCGCTTCCTGGCACAGTACTGGTTGGGGATGAAGTCCACTTTACTCCTGAGGGACTTTGGAGGCCAAGAAGCCCTCCTGGTACCTCCTGTAAGTCCTACGCAGCGGAATTCCTGAGCGCTGGTTGGAGGCCCAGTCCCCTTTCTCCACCACTCTGCCAATGCCACAATGGTGTGCAAACCACTCTTGCTTCTTTCTGCACCTCTCTTGCCACTTTCTGCATTTCTGTTGCTTCTTTCTGCAACTTTCTTTTTTCCTGCACTTCTTTTGCCTCTTTCTGCTCATCTCTTCCACTTTCTGTACCTCTCTTGCCTCTTTCTGGACCTCTCTTGCTTCTTTCTGCACCTTTCTTGCTTCTTTCTACACCTCGCTTGCTTCTTCCTGTACCCCTTTTGCTTCTTTCTGCACCCATGGGCCCTCCTTCTGGACCTCTCCTGCCTGTTTCTGCACCTCTCTTGCCTCTTTCTACACTTCTCTTGCCTATTTCTGCACCTCTGTTGTTTCTTTCTGCATTTCTCTAGCCTCTTTCTGCACCTCTGTTGCAAATTTCTGCACCCCTCTTGCCTCTTTCTGCACCCTTCTTGCTTCCTTCCGCATGTACTTCTGTTGGTTCTTTCTGCACTGCTCTTCCTTCTTTCTGCACCTCTTTTGCCTGTTTCTGCAACTCTCTTGCCTCTAGCTGCACTTCTCTGGCCTCCTTCTGCACATATCTTGCTTTTTTTCACTTATCTTCCTCTTTCTGCACCCCTCTTGCCATTTCTGCACCTCTGTTGCTTCTTTCTGCACTTCTCTTGCATCTTTATGCACTTCTCTTGCTTCTTTCTGCACCCTTCTTGCCTCTTTCTGCACCTTTCATCCCTCTTTCAACACTTTTCTTACCTCTATCTGCACCCTTTTTGCCTCTTTCTGCACCACTGTTCCCTCTTTCTGCATATCTGTTGCCTATTTGCTGCAACTTTCTGGCCTCTTTCTAAACTTCTCCTGTCTCTGTCTGCAGCCCTGTTGCTTCTTTCTGCACTTCTCTTGCCTCTTTCTGCAACTCTCTTATATCTTTCTGCACCTCTCTTGGTTGTTTCTGTACTGCTCTTGTTTCTTTCTGCACCTGTCTTGCATATTTCTGCACCCCTCCTGCCTCCCTTTCTGCAACCCTTTTCCTTCTTTCTGCACCTCTCTTGCCTCTATCTGCACCCCCTTGCCTCTTTCTGCACCTCTGTTCCTATTTTCTGCACTTTTCTTGTTTCTTTCTGCACCACTCTTGTCTCTTTCTGCACCTCTGTTGCTTCTTTCTGCACTTCTCTTGCTTCTTTCTGCACCTCTCTTGCAAATTTCTGCACCCCTCGTGCCTCTGTGTGCACCTCTCTTGCCTCTTTCTGCCCCTCTCTTGCTTCTTTCTGCACTTCTATCGCCTCTTTCTGCACCCCTCTTCCCTCTTTCTGCAACTCTGTTGCTTCTTTCTGTACTTCTCTTGCTTCTTTCTGCACCTCTCTTGCTTCTTACTGCACCCCTCTTGTCTCTTTCTGCACCCTTGTTCCCTCTTTCTGCACCTCTCTTGCCTCTTCCTGTATCTCTCTTGCCTCTTTCTACACACACAGGGCTACTTTTCAACTGACCCCAGGCTCAGCATTGCACACAAGCAAGTGCAGAAAAGGGCTGCTGGCCTCTAAACTGCCATGCCCTATAATATGCTAGGGACTTAGAGGTAGTTTTAATCCACCTGCCCTATTATGTACTAGGGCCTTACAGGGGATGTCATGCCAATCACAGGGGCACCCCAACCCATAGTGTGCCCTAGTGTATGTAGGTGTTTTCACTGTATTCTAAGAATCGTTCAGCATAGCGGTGACTCCGGAACTTGTTAGGCAGAGCCCAGGGTTAGTCAGAGTCAGTTACCACCAGTACCAGTCAGCAAAAAGTTGGGGGTGTCCAGGGCACAGGATGACTTTGCAACAAGGCCTCTTTCTGCTCCTCTGTTGGTTCTTTCTGCATATCTCTTGCTTCTTTCTGCACCTTTCTTCCTCTTTCTGAACTTCTGTTGCCTCTTTCTGCATTTCTGCTGCTTCTTTCTGTGCCTTTATTCCTCTTTCTGCACATGTCCTTCCTCTGTAGGCATAGTTAGGAATTAGCATTTGAAAAACCTTAGAATTAGCATTTAAATAATCTTTGAAATTCACTGGAAAAACCATAGGTTTCAGGGGCATTATAGTTAGATATTAGCATTTAACAAACCTTTGAAATTCACTGAAAGAAAATAGGTTTCAGGGATGTTATAGTTAGAAATCATCACTTAAAAAACCTTAGAAATTATCTGAAAAAAAACATCGGTTTCAGGGACGTTATAGTTAGAAATTATCATTTAAATAAAACCATAGAAATTCACTGGAAAACCATAGGTTTCAGGGAAGCTATAGTTAGAAATGAGCATTTAAAAAAACATAGAAATTCACTGAAAAAACAGAGGTTTCGGGGACGTTATAGTTAGTTGGACATTTCACTTGAACAAAACCAAAGAAATTTGGCCATTATAGTTAGTTGAGCTAACTATAACTCAGGCCCCCACAATGCACTGATGATGAAGTCTCATATTACATCACCCATGACATGTTCAGTGACATCACTGATGACATCACTGATGACATGTCAAATGACATCACTGATGACATCATTCATGTGATCATATGATGCACCTTCTCACACCCTAATATAACCTTTGAAACACCAACATCGGACCCCAACAAAGCAGCCCGCAACTTCACGCAGTGGCTGACCGCCTGCGCCGACGACCTCGCACCACTGAAGAACCCTCCCAGCAGAACCAGAAGCAAGAAAGCCCCCTGGTTCACCGATGAACTCAAGGACTCCAAGAAGACCTGCCGCACCCTCGAGAAAGCCTGGCTCCTCGACCAGACCACCGACAACATGACCGCCCTCAAACACGCCACCCGCAAGCACCACCAGCTCATCCGCACCACCAAGAAGAAATTACTGAAGGAGCGACTGGACAACAACGCCCACGACAGCAAGGAACTCTTCAGCATCGTCAAGGAGTTCTCCAACCCCAGCACCGGCAACAACGACATCACCCCGTCACAAGATCTCTGCGACTCCCTCACCTCGTTCTTCCACCGCAAGATTGCCGACATCCACAACAGTTTCGGCGCACCATCCTCGCACCCAACCACCGAACCAACGCACCCCACCGCCACCCTCCGCACCTGGACCACGGTGACCACCGAGGACACAGCCCGCACGATGAACACCATCCACTCCGGTTCTCCAACCGACCCCTGCACCCACCACGTCTTCAACAAGGCCGACTCCACCATCGCACCCCAACTCCGGGACGTCATCAACACCTCCTTCAACACTGCCACCTTCCCGGAGAGCTGGAAGCATGCCGAGCTCAGCGCCCTACTGAAGAAACCAACAGCGGACCCCACCGACCTCAAAAACTTCCGCCCCATCTCGCTCCTCCCTTTTCCTGCCAAGGTCATCGAGAAGATCGCCAACAGACAGCTTGCCGCCTTGACCCCTCGCAGTCCGGTTTCAGAGCCAACCACAGCACCGAGACCGCCCTCATCGCAGCCACCGACGACATCCGAGCCCTGCTCGACAACGGGGAAACAGCAGCACTCATCCTCCTGGACCTCTCCGCAGCATTCGACACTGTCTGCCACCGCACCCTAGTCCAACGCCTCAGCAACACCGGCATCCAAGAGAAGGCACTGAAGTGGATCACCTCGTTCCTCGCCGGAAGAACACAGAGAGTCCGCCTCCCCCCGTTTCGATCCGAGGCCACCGAAGTCATCTGCGGCGTCCCGCAAGGATCATCACTCAGCCCCACCCTCTTCAACGTCTACATGAGACCTCTTGCAGCCATCGCACGCAAGCACAACCGCAACATCATCTCCTCGCCGACGACACCCAACTGATCCTCTCCCTCACCAGAGACCCCGCCACCGCCAGAACGAGCCTACACGAAGGGATGAAAAACGTCGCCGAGTGGATGAAGAATAGCCGCCTGAAACTGAACTCAGACAAGACGGAAGTACTCATCCGGGGACCATCAGCCTCCGCCTGGGACGACTCCTGGTGGCCCCTTGCCCTGGGCACCGCCCCCAAGCCAACAGACCACGCACGCAACCTGGGCTTCATCCTGGACTCCTCCCTCTCGATGACCAGACAAGTCAACGCCGTCTCCTCATCATGCTTTCACACCCTTCGCATGCTTCGCAAGATCTTCCGATGGATCCCGACCGAAGCCAGGAAGACGGTCACCCAGGCCCTCGTCACCAGCCGCCTGGACTACGGAAACACCCTCTACGCCGGAACAACAGCCAAGCTACAGAAAAGACTCCAACGCCTCCAGAACGCCTCCGCCCGACTCATCCTGGACATCCCCTGATGCAGCCACATCTCCGGCCACCTGAGGGACCTGCACTGGCTCCCCGTCAACAAGAGGATCACGTTCAGGCTCCTCACCCACGCACACAAGTCTCTCCACGACCTGGGCCCCAAGTACCTCAACGATCGCCTGACCTTCTACACACCCACCCGCCAGCTACGGTCTACCAGCCTCGCCCTCACCACCGTACTACGCATCCGAAGAGCCACCGCCTGTGGCAGATCCTTCTCCTACCTGGCGGCCAAGACATGGAACTCCCTCCCCATCCACCTTCGGCTGACCCAGGACCACCTCGCCTTCAGGAGACAACTCAAGACCTGGCTGTTCGAGCAGTAGCGGACCCCTCCCCCAAGCACCTTGAGACCCTTCCGGGTGAGTAGCGCGCTATACAAGTGTTATGATTGATTGATTGATTGATTGAACTCTAAAATACAGAATGCCATTCTCAAAGCCATAGACACACCATTACCAGTTAGTACATACCCACTCACTAATTCCTAGATCTGCACATACATCTACTCACTCACCCATACAGTCACTCATACATGCAGTCACTCATCAATACAGCCACTATCACATGCAGTCATACACCCATATGTACACTCACACACCGCCACTCACCCATAGAGATACTCACAAACCTAGTCAGTCATGCAAAGAATCAATTAGACTCCCATTTACTCATCTTTACAGTTGTACACACACCACCTCAGTTATTCATACAGATACTAACACTTACTTACTCTTATACAATCACTGACACAAGCACACACTCATGCATACAGCCACTCTCAAAATCACTCACTCTCACATATAGTTAGTTATATACTCCAACACTCACAGATACAGCCTTTCATGTATGTTGTTACTCACAAATAAATCACTGAGATATCCATTCACTCACTGACACAGCCATATGCACACTCACTCACCCATACAGCCCCTCGTAGATGCACCCACTAAATCACAAACTCACACATTCATGCAGGAAGTTACACCCCCACCCACCCACACAGACACTCAAGCATCCATACAGGTACTCCCACAACCAATCAATACCCATATGGACACTCATGTAGCTAGTCACCAACCCATGCAGCCACTTACACACTAACTGACAGACTGATACGGACATTCACACAGACTAGTCATTCACCCATGCCTTCACTAAGACATGTTTAATCACTCACTTATACAGTCAGACACGCACCCACAAAATCATCCATACAGACACTCATACACCCACTCATTTTTCGAATACACCTTGGCGTATATATAGATAACATTCTTAAACTTTTCAGAAATACTCAGTCACCAGATGATGTCATCAGTGATGTCATTTGAGAAGTCATCAGTGATATCACTGACCATGTCATGAGTGATGTAATATGTGACGTCATCAGCAGTGCATTGCGAGGGCGCGAATTATAGTTAGCTCCACAAACTATAACAGGTGAATTTCTCTGGTTTTGTACGAGTGAAATGTCCAACTAACTATAATGTTCCTGAAACCTGTGGTTTTTTCAGTGAAACTCCATGGTTTTTTAAAGGCTAATTTCTAACTATAATGTTCCTGAAACCTATGTTCTTTTCAGTGAATATATATATATATATACATATGTACTCTTAGAGGATGGTGGGTAACAATATAACACATATGTGTATAATTAGCATTGAATAAAGGTAAGTATGAAAGTCAAAAAAGAATAACATAACAACATGATGTGAAATTACACATAAAGCGAAAGAGAAATACCTCTATGACTAGAGGCTTACCTTATTGCAACAGATGACGTAAGACCGCTTGTCCCATCCACATCTGTTTCACTGCAGGTTGGCAAATCCAGGCAGTAAGGCTGCATGAAAGTGTGCGTGCTCTTCAACGTTGCAGCGTGGCATGTTTTAAAAGTGAAAAGAGCAGCACAGAAAGATACTGCTCTAGTGGAATGTGCCTTAGTCTTGACTGTAAGCGGTTTACCCGTTTTAACATGGCAGAGTTTAATGGTAGCTGCAATCCATAGTTCAATGGTTGCCTTCGTAACTGAAGTTCCTGGTCTTTGTGAAGCATAGGAGACCAGCAGTTGATCAGTCTTTCAAACCTGCTTTGTTTGTTGCAGATAAAACCTAAGACAGCGTTTGATGTATAGCGTGTGAAGAGATTTCTCAGCTGGTGAGGACGGATTTGGGTAGAAAGTGCGAAGAACCACAGGTTAACTGAGATCGAGTAGGGATGGAACTTCGGAATGAATACTGGATTCGTCCTGAGACAAAAATATTTGTCACTGAACAGTAATGGGACCTTCCAAGTAAGAAATGTTGGCTCCACCTTGTGAATAGGCTCAAACGGGGGTCTCATAAGTTGTGAAAGGATTGCATTGAGACACCATTCCAATGGAAAAGGTCAAATAGGAGGAAAAATTATGAAGAATCCTTTCATGAACTGTCTAACAATGTGAGTAGAACAAAGATACAATGAAGAAGAAGAACGCCTGTGGCAAGAGATAGCAGTACGGTGTACCTTAACAGAGGAATGTACCAGTCCTGATTTAGCCAATAAGAGACGGTAAGGCAGAGTTTGCTTTGGTGAAGAAGTAATGTAGTAAAGTAGTGTTTGATAGACACTAAGAACAGAAGTCTGTCCACTTTAGTATATATGTTTTGTTGGTGGATTCAGCTCTGGCCCTAGATAATATATCCCTGTAATCCTGAGGAATGTTTAAATCTTTGAATTCGTTGAATTCAGGAGCCATGCATGCAATTGGAGAGAGGTGGGATGAGAATGGAGAATCTGTCCTCTGTTCATGGAGAGCAGAGCTGCCATTACTGGAAAGTTATAGGGTTAGGTTCCGAGAGCAGAAGGAGCTCCGTGAGCCAATGCTGGCGGGGTCAGTGTGGAGCAATGAGGATCATCTGGCATAGCTCTCTCTTCATTGTCATGAGAAGCCTGGAGATGAGAGGGAATGGGTGAAAAGCATAAGCAAATATCCTTGACCATCTTATCGAAAATGCATTTCCCACGACTCTCTCTGAGGTTCCCAACTGGTGAAGAACTGACATTTTTGGCTCACTCGCGAGGCAAAGAGATCCAAGTTCGGCTTGCCCCACCTTTGAAAAATTGAGTTGAGAACCAGCTGATTGAGCTCCCACTCGTGGCAGGTTTGACTGGTTCCGCTCAGGGTGTCTCCTGGAAGATTTTCCGCCTCAAGGAAGATGCAGGGTAGATGGGCCCATTTCCAGATTCTCTGAGCTTCCAGAGATAATATGTGAGACCTTGTACCTTCTTGCTTGTTGAGGTAGTGCATGCAGGTGGTGTTGTCTGTTCATATGTGGACGGAAGAAGCCTGTATTCCCGGGAGGAAGGATTGAAGCACCAGAAAAATGGCTCTCATCTCCAGGAAATTGATGTGCCTCTTGGAAAGTGATTCGTTCCATCTGCCCCTTATTTGGAGATGATGAAGGTGGGCTTCCCAACCTTCTAGAGAGATGTCCATGGTGAGAATGAAATCTGGAAGTTGGAGAAAGGAATGTTGGCCCTGCAGAGAGATTGTTAGAGGACTGCCACCAAGGAAGTGCCTTTTTCATAGCTGGGGGAATTCCAATCAGATAGTAGAATGATCCGGTGACTTGAAGCCATTGTTTATCCAGCTGCTCTCAGGCTTTTGGAAGGGTCTCATTCTGAGACGTGCGTGAGGTGCCATGAGGTTGGCTGAAGACAGCATGCCGAGGAAAGATTTGAAGAGACGAACAGACACAACTCTCTTTTGGATAGGTCGTGAACGAGCGATATCCTGCTCTTTTGTCTCTCTGCAGACAAGATTGCCATGTCTTATAAGGTATCCTAGAATTGGTCCTAAAATGTGTATCCTCTGAGAGTAAAAATCATATGTACCTTAGTACACTGAGTGCTTGGAAAAAGTGTAAAGTAAACAAAATCAATCTGATGAAAAAATAAAACCCTCACTCACCAACATAGTTGGTGACATGCTTCATCATGGGGTTTTAGCCAGAGTAGCCTTGTGCATCTCTGGTGTGCTTCGACGCTTCAAATTAAGGCGGAGCAACAGTTTCAGACTAAAATGAAGTGAAGTGATAAGTGTGAAAAAAGTGAAAGGGATTTAAAAAGCCATGTATCGTACACCAAAACACTTTAATCGTGACGAGACAGGCATATGCTAAAAATAGTGAAGGATAATTTCTACTGACATTTAATTTGGTCAGATGTATCCTATAAGTGGTCAAGCGGTCGACATGTTTCAGCTTATAAAGTGTTTGTTCACTAAGCTTTCATCAGGACCTAGTTACACAACAAAACACCTGGGCGGTATAGGCTCACTAAGGCCTACCCTAACCTCAGGTGCACAGAACCGATGGACTCACGGTTCCAATGGAGGTCTCCCACAGTTCTGGAAACAAACCTCGTATTTCTGAAAAAAATGGATTTCATTAGGGAGACACATAATCTTTGTCTTATGTTCATCAGATATACACGAAGCCAAGTCTAGGAGACCCAGTCAGTCCCCACGTTATTTGCTTAATCTATTTAGACTTATAGCCATATTCTGTATTGCAATCAGAACAAAAAGATCAATAGAATTACCAGACTTTCTAAACATGCCAAAATCCATATAATCAGACAGAAAATGGATAGAGTATTCCACACTTTGATCGATACTCTGGCCTAACGAGATTATTAGTAGTGATAGGGATCACAAATATCAAAGACACTGTTAAAATTGCTTAACAACTTCAAAAGATGAAAGCAAATTCTGAAATGGTAAAAACGCCGGCAGCTTACGTATAATTGAGTGGGTGTGCGCTCCTTGGGCAAGAGGCGGATTGCGGGACTACAGAACAGCTGTGACAACAGAAGGAGAAACGCGGAGTAAGCGTAGGAAATAGTATCACACCGTTCCTTACACAGGTTGTTTACCACAATAATCTGTTTGGTCTAATTTTGAGGGGTCGCATTTGGTGAGAGGATTGTACTTACATCATCCAAGTCCACAGCCAGCAGTCTGCACCTAAAAGGTCCGCCGAGCCCGGAGGTAAAGGCGTAATGACGGGCTCAGGTTTAAATGCAGTTATTGAACCGCTGCCGACCCGGAAGTGAATGTGTCAGTCTCTCCCAACACGTCTCTAGACTTCAAACAGAGAAGAAGGACTATGTGGATGCAATCTATTCAAAACGCTAGAGCGCTAAAGGATCCTTTCAACCTATAACTTTATTAATTTCACAAACACCGCGCAACGGCCACTCGATATTTTAAATCGGAATGCCGACTGTCAACTATTTTCCAGAGTGGTTACGGAAATTCAGTTAATTCGTAAATTCATTCACCAAGGATTTCTGCAAAATCTTTGGGTTTCATGACAAATCAAAACCCTATTTGGCTTGATCCAAATGGTGAAAATGATCAGACTCATCCATAGGATTTAAAAGGTGCCAAATACCACAGATGATCAAAGACCCAGAGTGGCCATAGTACAGAGTGGGTGCTTAGCTCAAAAAGCAGGGGGGTTTTTTTACACCCATTGTGATGAACCTGGATATGTAATTTTGAAAGCTCTTGTTTTAGCGTCTCAGCACTGTGCCCCAGGGAATATTGTCATTAAGTCCTGACAGATGTGTAGACAACCTATAGACCCAACGTTGTTCTTTTTCGAACAGTGCAGTTGATTTCACCTGTTCGATAATGGTCCAGTGAAGATCGTCTGCAGTGTGGTTCTGACGCAGGAAGTGCTTGGTCAATTTAGTTGTACTTCTTTTGCACCGGACATTACTCCGGTGTTCACCGATCCGTAGTTTAATCTTTCTTGTAGTCATGCCCACATATTTTAAGTTACATGGGCATGTAATAAGATAGATTACATCTGCAGTATTGCAGTTCGTGTGGCTGCGTTGAATCCAAGTTTTCCCGATTTCCAAAGACAGAGTCTTTGTGGGAGACGTGAGATGACAAATGCTGCAGGACCCACAGGGATAATGCCCAAGAACAGGTGGCAAACCCCAAGTCGCTAAGACTGAAACAGTAGTCGGTGTGTTGCAGATTCTCGGTCTCGTGTGAACTAGTGAGTCCTTAATACTCCTAGCCTTCCTGTAAGAGAATAGGGGTTTGTCCCATTTGATATTGTTACTTTCTAAAATACGCCAATGTTTCTTGATCGATTTCGAGACTGCATTGGACGCAGTATTGAAAGTAGTGACACACGTGAGTGGAATCTCAGTGAGCTGTCTGGGAGAATCTTGTAAGAGGATCTCCCTGGGTTGGTTTCTTGCTCGTTTACAGCTCTTATTTAGGATGGTAACAGGATAGCCTCTCTGTTTCAATTTACACGTAAGGTCTTTTGATTGTCTACGAAAGTCGTCCAGATGGCTGCAGTTGCGTCTGATTCGCAAATACTGGCCATAAGGGAGGTTTTCGCGTAATGGCCGAGGATGAAAACTAGAAAAAGCCAGAAGATTATTTTTGGCTGTTGGTTTGTAATGAGTTTTTGTCACAAGAGTACCCTCAATTTTGGTTACAGTTACGTCCAAAAAGATCATTTCCTCATTATGGTAGGCATGAGTGAACAAAAGGTGGGGATCACACGTATTGATCCATGTCAGAAATTCAAGTAAAACCATCTCCGAACCCTCCCAGATGATAAAAATGTCATCAATGTACCTCTTCCAGTAGGAGAGGTACAGAGAAAAGGGATTATCCTGACTCAGAATGAATTTGTGTTCAAAATTTGAAACATAAAGCCCTGCCACACTGGGCGCAAAAGTGCTGCCCATCGAAGTACCGGTGGACTGTAGGTATAGGGCACCTTGATATTCAAAAAAGTTTCTTTTGAGTGCCAGAGTGGCACAGTCTATGATGAAACCTTTCGGGGTCTGAAAGGACCAGGTGGTGGAGTCCAGAGCTTCCCCAATGACCTTGATGGTATCATCCTGGGGAATGCTCGTGTAAAGGCTCTCAATATCAAGAGAGACAAGGATGGTGTTATTGTGATCCACTCTCAGATCTTGTAAGGAAGCCAAAAAACTTTTGGTGTCTCTGAGATAAGTGGGGGTATTCTGGATTATAGGTTTCAAAAAGAAGTCACAAAAGATCGAGAGAGGTTCCAAAAGAGAGCCTATGCCCGATACAATTGGGCGGCCCGGGGGTGGAGATTTGTTTTTGTGGATCTTTGGCAGTGTGTAAAAGTATGGGATCACACCTTTGCCTTTCGTCATGAAATCTGCTTCATGCTTACTAATGAATCCACTGCTTTCAGCATGTTCAACAAGATTACATATTGTGATTTTCAATTCTGGAGAGGGGTCGGTGGAGAGAGGAGTGTAGTTCTTCCGATTGTCCAGAAGACGTCTGCATTCTGAATCATAATCTCCAACATTCTGAATGACAATACCTCCCCCCTTATCAGCTGGTTTTATCACAATCGATGGATTAGTTTGTAGTGATTCAAGAGCTTGAAATTCAAGGGCACTCATGTTTTTGTAGGTTCCTTGGTCTTGAAACGCTTCTACATCATTGAAAACAGCTTGTTCAAATGCAATGATCCCTGCTGGAATCGAGTGTGGAGGAGGTGTAAATGTAGATTTTAGACGTAAAGTTGTGTCACTAAGGTGCTCTGCAGGGACATCTGATTTATTGTTCTCAAAGAAAAATTTTAATTTCAATTTTCTGAAAAAATCAGATAATTCGCAGTGTAATCGAAAGCGATCCAGCCGTGCAGTGGGCACAAAGCCCAGTCCTTTCTCGAGTACTTCACTTTCTGCCTGTGTCAAAGTGTGTGAAGAAAGATTCAGGATTAAACTCTCTGATTGCTGGTTCCTGCTTTGCTGCGTGTGTTGTGCCCTGCCCCCTCCTCCTGTTCCCAATGTACTTGGTTGTTTCCCCTTCTTCGCCCCCGTCCTCGCCTGCCTCTGCCTAAAAAAGGAGGGCGGAACGTATTAGATTGAAAGGGAGGCATCGGGGCAAAACCCGGGTTCCAACCCATCATCGGGAATTGCGGTTGTTGGAACTGACTGGGGTAGCCTGAGTTCATTGGGTTAGGAAAGGATTGCCAATTGGGTTGGTATTGGTAGGGTCTATTCTTCCCTCTACCTCGCTGTCTAGATCTTGTGCTCTCATTACTGGAACCACTGGAAAAGGAATCATTGTCATCTGTGGTATCTGCCTGATCATTCTTATCAGTTGGAGGGACAAAATCAGGATCAGAGTAGGGATATACTTTGATGAACGAGAAACGTTTCAGATCTTTTTGAAATTTTTGAGCCTTAGATTGTGTTAAAGAGTCTTTATATTCGTTCATTTCTTTATTCAGCTCATCCAGTTTCTTTTTGTAACCGGTCAATGTTGTACGAAAATGCGTTTCTGTTAGTTGTATTTCAACCATAAGAGCTTCTGAGAGTCTAAGGGCTGTTTTAATAATTAGGACAAGCCAGTCGCGGGTGCAGTGCCACGCGATCTGGGCCCAATCCCTACGGAAAACTGGATCTTCAAGAAAAATACGTGGAGCATTGGTGACCAAAAGGCCCTTTGGTGCCACATTATTTCTTAGATATTCCGTTAATATGGTACCATGTAAAATGGTACGTATCCGACATCGTTTTTGTTCAGTTAGTTTGTCCCACTCACTGGTCTGGGAAATAGTTTGTGCTATTGAGGAGTCCGCAAAAAGGGAAGAATCAGCCAAGAGGGCATCCACCTCTGCATCTGTATACGTAAGCCCCGGGTTCTCCATTTTAGTGCCAGTAGGAAAATGTATATGTGATCACACTAAACTAACATCAAGTAGTCTCTCGCAGCTGTGCGCTGCCTGAATACAACAATAAACAACAGGAGAGAGAGGGTATGTACACACTCTTGGTCCCCCAAGAACAATGTAACAACAACAAAAGAGCGTGATGCAAATCAAAAAATCATATGTACCTTAGTACACTGAGTGCTTGGAAAAAGTGTAAAGTAAACAAAATCAATCTGATGAAAAAATAAAACCCTCACTCACCAACATAGTTGGTGACATGCTTCATCATGGGGTTTTAGCCAGAGTAGCCTTGTGCATCTCTGGTGTGCTTCGACGCTTCAAATTAAGGCGGAGCAACAGTTTCAGACTAAAATGAAGTGAAGTGATAAGTGTGAAAAAAGTGAAAGGGATTTAAAAAGCCATGTATCGTACACCAAAACACTTTAATCGTGACGAGACAGGCATATGCTAAAAATAGTGAAGGATAATTTCTACTGACATTTAATTTGGTCAGATGTATCCTATAAGTGGTCAAGCGGTCGACATGTTTCAGCTTATAAAGTGTTTGTTCACTAAGCTTTCATCAGGACCTAGTTACACAACAAAACACCTGGGCGGTATAGGCTCACTAAGGCCTACCCTAACCTCAGGTGCACAGAACCGATGGACTCACGGTTCCAATGGAGGTCTCCCACAGTTCTGGAAACAAACCTCGTATTTCTGAAAAAAATGGATTTCATTAGGGAGACACATAATCTTTGTCTTATGTTCATCAGATATACACGAAGCCAAGTCTAGGAGACCCAGTCAGTCCCCACGTTATTTGCTTAATCTATTTAGACTTATAGCCATATTCTGTATTGCAATCAGAACAAAAAGATCAATAGAATTACCAGACTTTCTAAACATGCCAAAATCCATATAATCAGACAGAAAATGGATAGAGTATTCCACACTTTGATCGATACTCTGGCCTAACGAGATTATTAGTAGTGATAGGATCACAAATATCAAAGACACTGTTAAAATTGCTTAACAACTTCAAAAGATGAAAGCAAATTCTGAAATGGTAAAAACGCCGGCAGCTTACGTATAATTGAGTGGGTGTGCGCTCCTTGGGCAAGAGGCGGATTGCGGGACTACAGAACAGCTGTGACAACAGAAGGAGAAACGCGGAGTAAGCGTAGGAAATAGTATCACACCGTTCCTTACACAGGTTGTTTACCACAATAATCTGTTTGGTCTAATTTTGAGGGGTCGCATTTGGTGAGAGGATTGTACTTACATCATCCAAGTCCACAGCCAGCAGTCTGCACCTAAAAGGTCCGCCGAGCCCGGAGGTAAAGGCGTAATGACGGGCTCAGGTTTAAATGCAGTTATTGAACCGCTGCCGACCCGGAAGTGAATGTGTCAGTCTCTCCCAACACGTCTCTAGACTTCAAACAGAGAAGAAGGACTATGTGGATGCAATCTATTCAAAACGCTAGAGCGCTAAAGGATCCTTTCAACCTATAACTTTATTAATTTCACAAACACCGCGCAACGGCCACTCGATATTTTAAATCGGAATGCCGACTGTCAACTATTTTCCAGAGTGGTTACGGAAATTCAGTTAATTCGTAAATTCATTCACCAAGGATTTCTGCAAAATCTTTGGGTTTCATGACAAATCAAAACCCTATTTGGCTTGATCCAAATGGTGAAAATGATCAGACTCATCCATAGGATTTAAAAGGTGCCAAATACCACAGATGATCAAAGACCCAGAGTGGCCATAGTACAGAGTGGGTGCTTAGCTCAAAAAGCAGGGGGGTTTTTTTACACCCATTGTGATGAACCTGGATATGTAATTTTGAAAGCTCTTGTTTTAGCGTCTCAGCACTGTGCCCCAGGGAATATTGTCATTAAGTCCTGACAGATGTGTAGACAACCTATAGACCCAACGTTGTTCTTTTTCGAACAGTGCAGTTGATTTCACCTGTTCGATAATGGTCCAGTGAAGATCGTCTGCAGTGTGGTTCTGACGCAGGAAGTGCTCGGTCAATTTAGTTGTACTTCTTTTGCACCGGACATTACTCCGGTGTTCACCGATCCGTAGTTTAATCTTTCTTGTAGTCATGCCCACATATTTTAAGTTACATGGGCATGTAATAAGATAGATTACATCTGCAGTATTGCAGTTCGTGTGGCTGCGTTGAATCCAAGTTTTCCCGATTTCCAAAGACAGAGTCTTTGTGGGAGACGTGAGATGACAAATGCTGCAGGACCCACAGGGATAATGCCCAAGAACAGGTGGCAAACCCCAAGTCGCTAAGACTGAAACAGTAGTCGGTGTGTTGCAGATTCTCGGTCTCGTGTGAACTAGTGAGTCCTTAATACTCCTAGCCTTCCTGTAAGAGAATAGGGGTTTGTCCCATTTGATATTGTTACTTTCTAAAATACGCCAATGTTTCTTGATCGATTTCGAGACTGCATTGGACGCAGTATTGAAAGTAGTGACACACGTGAGTGGAATCTCAGTGAGCTGTCTGGGAGAATCTTGTAAGAGGATCTCCCTGGGTTGGTTTCTTGCTCGTTTACAGCTCTTATTTAGGATGGTAACAGGATAGCCTCTCTGTTTCAATTTACACGTAAGGTCTTTTGATTGTCTACGAAAGTCGTCCAGATGGCTGCAGTTGCGTCTGATTCGCAAATACTGGCCATAAGGGAGGTTTTCGCGTAATGGCCGAGGATGAAAACTAGAAAAAGCCAGAACCCTCCCAGATGATAAAAATGTCATCATTGATGACATTTTTATCATCTGGGAGGGTTCGGAGATGGTTTTACTTGAATTTCTGACATGGATCAATACGTGTGATCCCCACCTTTTGTTCACTCATGCCTACCATAATGAGGAAATGATCTTTTTGGACGTAACTGTAACCAAAATTGAGGGTACTCTTGTGACAAAAACTCATTACAAACCAACAGCCAAAAATAATCTTCTGGCTTTTTCTAGTTTTCATCCTCGGCCATTACGCGAAAACCTCCCTTATGGCCAGTATTTGCGAATCAGACGCAACTGCAGCCATCTGGACGACTTTCGTAGACAATCAAAAGACCTTACGTGTAAATTGAAACAGAGAGGCTATCCTGTTACCATCCTAAATAAGAGCTGTAAACGAGCAAGAAACCAACCCAGGGAGATCCTCTTACAAGATTCTCCCAGACAGCTCACTGAGATTCCACTCACGTGTGTCACTACTTTCAATACTGCGTCCAATGCAGTCTCGAAATCGATCAAGAAACATTGGCGTATTTTAGAAAGTAACAATATCAAATGGGACAAACCCCTATTCTCTTACAGGAAGGCTAGGAGTATTAAGGACTCACTAGTTCACACGAGACCGAGAATCTGCAACACACCGACTACTGTTTCAGTCTTAGCGACTTGGGGTTTGCCACCTGTTCTTGGGCATTATCCCTGTGGGTCCTGCAGCATTTGTCATCTCACGTCTCCCACAAAGACTCTGTCTTTGGAAATCGGGAAAACTTGGATTCAACGCAGCCACACGAACTGCAATACTGCAGATGTAATCTATCTTATTACATGCCCATGTAACTTAAAATATGTGGGCATGACTACAAGAAAGATTAAACTACGGATCGGTGAACACCGGAGTAATGTCCGGTGCAAAAGAAGTACAACTAAATTGACCGAGCACTTCCTGCGTCAGAACCACACTGCAGACGATCTTCACTGGACCATTATCGAACAGGTGAAATCAACTGCACTGTTCGAAAAAGAACAACGTTGGGTCTATAGGTTGTCTACACATCTGTCAGGACTTAATGACAATATTCCCTGGGGCACAGTGCTGAGACGCTAAAACAAGAGCTTTCAAAATTACATATCCAGGTTCATCACAATGGGTGTAAAAAAACCCCCCTGCTTTTTGAGCTAAGCACCCACTCTGTACTATGGCCACTCTGGGTCTTTGATCATCTGTGGTATTTGGCACCTTTTAAATCCTATGGATGAGTCTGATCATTTTCACCATTTGGATCAAGCCAAATAGGGTTTTGATTTGTCATGAAACCCAAAGATTTTGCAGAAATCCTTGGTGAATGAATTTACGAATTAACTGAATTTCCGTAACCACTCTGGAAAATAGTTGACAGTCGGCATTCCGATTTAAAATATCGAGTGGCCGTTGCGCGGTGTTTGTGAAATTAATAAAGTTATAGGTTGAAAGGATCCTTTAGCGCTCTAGCGTTTTGAATAGATTGCATCCACATAGTCCTTCTTCTCTGTTTGAAGTCTAGAGACGTGTTGGGAGAGACTGACACATTCACTTCCGGGTCGGCAGCGGTTCAATAACTGCATTTAAACCTGAGCCCGTCATTACGCCTTTACCTCCGGGCTCGGCGGACCTTTTAGGTGCAGACTGCTGGCTGTGGACTTGGATGATGTAAGTACAATCCTCTCACCAAATGCGACCCCTCAAAATTAGACCAAACAGATTATTGTGGTAAACAACCTGTGTAAGGAACGGTGTGATACTATTTCCTACGCTTACTCCGCGTTTCTCCTTCTGTTGTCACAGCTGTTCTGTAGTCCCGCAATCCGCCTCTTGCCCAAGGAGCGCACACCCACTCAATTATACGTAAGCTGCCGGCGTTTTTACCATTTCAGAATTTGCTTTCATCTTTTGAAGTTGTTAAGCAATTTTAACAGTGTCTTTGATATTTGTGATCCCTATCACTACTAATAATCTCGTTAGGCCAGAGTATCGATCAAAGTGTGGAATACTCTATCCATTTTCTGTCTGATTATATGGATTTTGGCATGTTTAGAAAGTCTGGTAATTCTATTGATCTTTTTGTTCTGATTGCAATACAGAATATGGCTATAAGTCTAAATAGATTAAGCAAATAATGTGGGGACTGACTGGGTCTCCTAGACTTGGCTTCGTGTATATCTGATGAACATAAGACAAAGATTATGTGTCTCCCTAATGAAATCCATTTTTTTCAGAAATACGAGGTTTGTTTCCAGAACTGTGGGAGACCTCCATTGGAACCGTGAGTCCATCGGTTCTGTGCACCTGAGGTTAGGGTAGGCCTTAGTGAGCCTATACCGCCCAGGTGTTTTGTTGTGTAACTAGGTCCTGATGAAAGCTTAGTGAACAAACACTTTATAAGCTGAAACATGTCGACCGCTTGACCACTTATAGGATACATCTGACCAAATTAAATGTCAGTAGAAATTATCCTTCACTATTTTTAGCATATGCCTGTCTCGTCACGATTAAAGTGTTTTGGTGTACGATACATGGCTTTTTAAATCCCTTTCACTTTTTTCACACTTATCACTTCACTTCATTTTAGTCTGAAACTGTTGCTCCGCCTTAATTTGAAGCGTCGAAGCACACCAGAGATGCACAAGGCTACTCTGGCTAAAACCCCATGATGAAGCATGTCACCAACTATGTTGGTGAGTGAGGGTTTTATTTTTTCATCAGATTGATTTTGTTTACTTTACACTTTTTCCAAGCACTCAGTGTACTAAGGTACATATGATTTTTTGATTTGCATCACGCTCTTTTGTTGTTGTTACATTGTTCTTGGGGGACCAAGAGTGTGTACATACCCTCTCTCTCCTGTTGTTTATTGTTGTCCTCTGAGAGTAAGACATAATACATTTTTCGTAATTGACTTTGACACTCAGACAGTGAAACAGGTGCAGGCAAGTAGATGTGGCTTCTAAAGCCTGTCGAAGAGATGGTGCTTTTAGAAGCCAGTCGTCCAGATACAGAAAGAGTTAGAGACCTTCCAGTCATAGATGCTGTACTACAAGGGCGAGGTATTTGGTGAAGACTCGGTGGGTTGAGAGGAGACCAAATGGCAAGACTTTGAACTGATAATGTGCGCCTGCCACAGTGAAACGGAGATACTTTCGATGTTTTGGATGGATAGGACAGGTGAAAATATGCATCTCGTAAATCGAGGCTGGCCATGAAATTGGCGTGGTTGAAAAGTTGCAATATGTCCTGAAGAGTTACCATATGAAAGGACTTTTTCAGCAGGTACTTTTTGAGTTTTCTCAGATCCAGAATTGGATGCCATTCCTCTCATTTTTTCTTCACTAGAAAGAAGCGCGAATAGAATATCATCCCTTTTTGAGAGTGTAGAACTTTTCTATGGCACCCTTCTGTAGCATGGAGAGTGCTTCCTTCTTGAGCAGGTGGAGATGAGAAGGAAATTATCTTTGAAGTGGATGTGGAGGTGGAACTGTCACAAACACCAATGCATAGCCTTATTTGATTTTATCTAGGACCCAGTTGTCTGTTATAATTTGTCGCCATTGGTTGTAATAACGAGTGATGCGTGCTCCCGTGAATGGTAGAATAGAGGGGGCTGTAGCAGGCTCCACAGGATTATCAGTGTTTTCTGGCAGTGTCTCTTGATTGTATGGGTTGCTTATTTTTAGGTTGCTGTCTTGAATTTTCAGCTTGTAGTGGTGCACAATACACATGGGACTGTTGGTAGGCAGGACGGTAAGATTAATAGGACTGAGGTTGGTGTCTTTGATAGCCTTCACGAAAGGAGTATGTTTCTCACCCCTGCACTCCACAAAAAGGTGTCTCTCTGTATTAGAGCATACCTAAGTATCTGGCAGTGTCTGTACCAGCCTTGATGGCTTGCAAGGTGTCATCAATGTGCTTTCCGAAAAGCGCATTTCCATCAAACGACATGTCAAGAATTTTGCTTTGAAATACAGGGCGGAAAGAGGTAGCCTTAAGCCAACCCTGGCGTCTTATGACTGATACACCTACCAGCTGACAAAAAGCATCGGAAGCTATATACATAGATGATCTCAGAAGCAGATCTTTCTCCCTCCAGCAACATTGTACGTGCCTCTTGTTTCTTTTCTTGAGGTAGGAGATCTAGATATGGAACAATATCTGACCACATTTGGAGGTCGTACCTTCCAAACATTGCTAAGGCATTGGCAGCACGGGCTATCACTCCTGAAATGGTTGTGAATCTTTTGCTAATATTGTCTAAACACCTACCTTTTTTCATCAGGAGGTGCAGAGATAGGTGCTGAAGGATTTTTAGATTGACACTGTGCAGCCTGATTTATTGCAGAGTCTGTCTTTGGATGTCTTACCAAACATGCAGGTGCATTGTCAGGGGCCTTGTACTTTTTATCCATTCTGGAAAGGACTGCCATTGTTGGTCTCTACATCGTATTCACGCCCTCGTTTTATATGTGATCGGGATATGTACCACTCTCACCATTCTTCTTGATTGGTTTTTAAAATCATAAAGAAAGCAGTCAGACTGCTTGACTGTCATGAGAAGCTAAAAACTTTAAGCAGCTCTTTCCATCAAAGCGTGTAAACCACCGGTTGAGAAGCTGGAGGAGAAGGTGTGGGAATTAGATATTCATCCCACTCGTTGCCAGGTGTTTAAGGGTTCTGAATTTCACCCTCCTCCACGTCCTCATCAGAGGAAGATGGACGTTACCCTGGTGGTCTAGGAATGTGCAAAGCTGGTGTCATTCTAGGTCTGGGAGGAGGCGTTGGAAGAGGAGATGTCAGTGGAGGAGGTGGTGCTGGCACACCTGCAGGTGATGGAAAGTGAGTATGATAGTCCTGAAATATGGGTTGCAAATCCTGCACAAATTCTAAAGGAAGTTGAACCATAGGTTGGTGAATGGGTTCCAACGTCCTGCTAACATAGCGCTGGTGATGGTATTCCTGCACATAATACTCATTAATATAGTCGTCTTTGTCATCATCTTGACATTTAACATGAAGTTGTGATGGACTATGTGCTAGTCCAAACAATTCATCCTCATCTGATTCCTCTGAAAGAGTACTTGGCGGCAAAGGCGAAATTAGAGAAGGGTCCTGAAGAAAACGCCTTGTTGACGGTGTCGTCAACGAGAATGTCAACGGTGCCAAAATTGGAGTAATAGGCAAGGTGGAAGGTCTCTTTATTTTTGACGATGGCAACGTTGGCAAGGTTCTCAACAGTGGTAGCCGTGAAGACTGTGTCGCCGACAAAGAAATAGGTAGGACCGACGACAAGGGTGTCTTTTCTGAGGCCATCGATGAAGTGGTCATTGTCATAGAAAAGGCGGTGGTTGTCGACGAGGTGGTGGTTGTCGGTGGTGGAGAAGTCTTTGTTGACAGTACAGATGCCATCAGTGATGTTGTTGTTGATGGTGCAGTGTTTGTTGATGGTGCAGTTTTCATTGATGGAGCAGCTGCCGTCTATGGTGCACCTATGGTTGACGGTGGATTCGCTGATGACGAGAGAGTCATCGACGGCGGAGGGGAAATGCAGTCTGAAGGCGATTTTTGCATCGATGAAGAGTTTGACGAAGCTGAGGTCGACGATTAGGATTTATTGGAGATCTTAATCTTCAACAGTAAGAAATCTGAAGAAGATTTCCCAGGCTTCAAGGCCAAATAGGATGGTGTTGGAGGGTCAGATTTAGCCTTAGCAGGAAATAGTTCCTTTCCTTTTTGTGAGGAGGATTGGTAGTGAGACTTTTTGGAAGCTTTCCTAAGGCCTTCAGGAGACTCTTTAGACCTGTCTCACTTTTTAGGTTTTTCCACAGAGGTGTGAGAACTCGCAGTGTCCTCATCGTCAGAGACCACATTGAATTCGGTTTTGATTTTTGTAACCAAATTAGCAACCTCCCCTCTCTGTCCTTGAGGGTTTTAGTTGAGAGGTCCTGCAGATATTACAGTTTTTGATCTTTTGATGTGGATTCAGGTAATATATACAGTCTTTGTGGAGGTCATCAATATGAAGTCTCTTCTTACCACAAGACCCACATAATCTGAAGAAAACCTTTTTTGAAAATTATGACATGGTGATCAGCTAAAAGAAGAAATATCAAAGTTGTGAAAAGAAAACTGAGCAGAGCTCAGGGAGACTCCCTGTCACACGACGTGTGGTAGATAATCTGAGGGACTCTGACTCTTTGTAAGTGTACTAGAGGGTGCTGTCGCCTGGTTGATTATAGCTCAAGTTTGGTTCTTTTTTTACAAAATGATATGGATAGGCAATTGCAGTGACCTTTTCATTGCATTGTAGCCTATGGTTATGTCTTTAACTGTTTCTATGATAGTACAGTGGTACTCCCACCTCGACGACGGTGTTGATTCAAGCATGTGAATCTATGAAAGATCCAATACTGGATCTATTATTGAGGCCAAGCTGTGCTGGGACTCCAACAAATACCAACATAGTTACCTTATCTCTGGGATTTTATTACAAACCACGGACTGAGTTACAGCGCCCACCGCGATGTGGTTGTCAGCCCAAGCTTCCCCGGAGCATCCCACCATGCAGCAACTGGTTTGCAGTTCTATCTGGCTGTAATGCGTTAGACTGACAGAAAGTGCCCAGGTCAGCTGAGGGGGCCTTTTTACCAATAGAATGTGGGGCTGTAAATGAAAAATGAGTTGATAATCTAATGACTCAAGATATTGCTTGTATCCTGCCATTTGAGCCCATGGCCCCGGCCAAGCCTGACTGTTTGATTGCTGTACAACGGACTCATGTGTGAATCATACCCTGTTTATTGAACTTACAACCATAAGGGACGACTCCTTGGAAACCTCAGCACTCCCAGCAACTTACCTTTGTAGCTTATCATTAACAAAACATAACTGGAACATTTCTGGTCTCTGCTCAAAGATATCGCTCCCAGACTGCCATATATTCATCAAAGCATATGATATTGGATTTATGCAGGAGACTTGAGACATTACCCTATAGATTTTGAGGGTTTTCATTGCTTTAGATTACCGGTTGTCCCCTCACGTGCAGGACATGCCTCAGGAGGTCTAACAACATGGGTTAACTTGTTATTAGGGGATCATACTGAGGTCTTGATAACCCTTTTTAAGGGGGCCCTGGCTCTGTATCTTATTAATTTTTATAATAATATTTTTTTTTATGTTCCCAATCCAAGATTCCCTGGTTTGTTTGATTTCATTGAAAACATTATGGGAGGCAAATCTTGCACGGGTCATTAACTATACATATGTTTGGCAGGAGAGTTCCATGTAAGGCTGCCCAGTTTTAGCACAGGAAGGTAGGTTGTAGGTAATGCGAGGTCGGACCCGAGAGGCAAGGAGTTAGAGAACTTACCTCCTCAGATCTGCTTAATGTGCTGATGACGGCTGGTCCTGGTACACTGGGGTTGCCCACCTTTAGTGGTAGAAACCGCTCCTCAATAATTGATTACTTCTTCATTTCTCGCAATTTAAAAACATTTTGAGTACATGGTGTCACTGTAAGTTCCGATTTTAGTGATCATAATCCAATCGAGAGCCATAAATTCACAAACTAGGAAGAATTTTCAAATCACCCCAGGCAATCTATCTCTGTCTACAGATAACCTTAGACTTTCATGGAAGCTGACAGGTCCCTCTCATTTGTTACAGAGAATCATTGCAGAGAATATGGAATTAGTCCTGGGGTGTTCAGAGGCTGCTCCTGATAGAGCTGTAGTAGTTATCTCCTTTGGGAACCTATGCTCTAGGGTCAGCCAGTGCCTTTTAAAACCATGCAAGTTATTACTCCCCCACCACGATTGTTTGACCATGAGTGCTCCTTGTTAAATTGCCTTTTGCATAGAGCGCTGAACACGACTCCAGGAGACCGCGTGGCTGTGGCTGCTTTACGGAAGCAATATAAAATAACAACAACCAAGGGAAGGAAGCTGGTTATAACCCAGCAATGGGATACACTTTTACTTACATCATGCACCAGATTTAGTAAACCCTTCTGGAGTACCATGGCTAGCATACGTTCTATTAACCAGACTACTATGCCCATCAGCTGCCATGTAAACAGCGAGGCCTGGGTGACCCACTTTTCTCAAATATATGCAAAGACCCTAACCCTGCAGCAACTATAGGCAAGGTCCCTCCCTAATTTGTTACATTGTTACAGATTCCCTACAGGAAGTTACTTTTGCTATTCAGGAGATAGCCGGAGCGAAATCACCGGTGCCAGATAGAGTTCCAATTGATGTATTGAAATGCAACTTGAACTTCTGGGCCTCACTGCTAACATATTTAACAGTTTAACCCACCCTACGATACTGGTCTCTTTGGTCACCTCGGTCATTGTCCCTATCTTTAAGAAAGGGGACTGTTTCTCACTAAAATGCTACTTCCCCATACCATTAATTGACATTCCAGAAAAGATCCTTGGTAGGGTTTTATATAACAGTATATTGCAGTGGGCCAATGACAATAACATTCTAAATGCTTGTCAATATGGTTTCACCAGTGGAACTTGCACCTAATCATTGGGAAGTATATGGTGGCCAACCAGTCAACACTATACCTTGCTTTCATGGACCTGTCAATCGCTTTTGAGTGTGTCAACCAGTCCAAGCTGTGGCAGCTCCTTTTGGAACTGGGGATGGATCCAACTTTGGTACATTCACTAGCATCTTTACATACAGGCATTAGGGCCAGGGTTAGGTTTTGTCCAAATGGGGAGCTGTCACGTGAGTTGAGTATTGAGCGGGGGGGAAAGGTTCGGCAGGGTTGTGTGCTTGCACTTCAGTTATTTATTCTAGACATGAACAAACATAGGGCCATATTATCAAGGAAGGGCTTGATAATATGCCCTTGTGAATTCCCATAGAAGCCCAGGTTCACACCCAGAACATGGGCTTCTATGGGAATTTACAAGGGCATTTTATCAAGCCCATTATCGCCGCTTTAGCTGCAGTTTCCCGGCGCTAAAGCGTCGACAATGTTATCGCCGTTCCTTGATAATATGGCCCATAGTCCTTAGCTCACTGAGTGTACCACTGATGTTCCCAGGATAAATGGTGCGTTCCTCCCAGCATTACTTTATGCAGATGACGCTAGGTTGATATCCCGCACTCCCAACGCCCTGCGATAAAAAACGACCCGTCTTGATTTAGCAACAAACTATGCTAAATCTTTCATAATGTCCTGCAGTACGAAAAGGGCACATTTATCCTCGATGACAATTGGGCCAAACTCCTTACTAAGTTTCTGCACTTTTTCTTATTTGGGGTTCACAAGCTATCGAGATCAGTGGGTATTCTTTTGAATCTTCCATCTCCACCTGGTGGTAAGGCTCTCACTCCCTGGGTACAAATATATTCTGCCCAATATGTGCCAATAGCAAGATATGGGGCTGGAATCTGGGGAATCGCAGAACCTATTGCCTTGCAGAGGGAGGAAAATCGATTCTGCAGGAAAAGTTTAGAGGTTCCCATATCGATCCCTCATTTCATTTGCCAGAAGGAGTTGGGCTTAACGTATCTTAGCGACCTTATTCGTATAGGTCCACCCCTCCTGTGGCTATCCATCTGGAAAACGGAGGGAGCCTCACTCACTAGGAACATAGTCACTGACTTCCTGGACTGTGACCGAGGCCTTTCCATTCCCTGGTTAGCTTATGTGAAAAGTCGTTAACAGAGACTGATCTAAATAATGCTTTTGTGACCCAACACTGCAAACTCTTCTGGCAGAAGCAAGTGCTAGCACTGTTACTTGTGCAGTTGCAGGCAGATAGGGCAAACGCTGAATCCTTGAAACAGTAGGGAGTTATTTGAATCTTCATCTCGAGGATTTCCCCCCCAGCTGCCTGTGGAACATCAGTGGGAGTTGGGAACGTTTGCTGTTATTTCGTTTTAGTCTTGACACAATCAAATACTCCCTCTGTTTCCCTACAATGTACCAGTGTAAGCTTGAATCTAACGTATGCCCATGCAATGATGTGTCGTATCAATCAATGCTTCACTTTCTTTTTTTCTGTGATTTTTATAAAATCTTTACACCCAAAGGTATTTAGTACCCCTTTGCCGTAGTAGGAACTTTCGACACTGCTTCCTGTTTTACCGTTATGTGCAACAATTGCCAGATGATGAGACCTGTAGCTGCGTAAGCTCTTTTCTCTGTCCGGTTGTGCGCTCTAGGCAGTATGTGTCTAGAGTAACTTGGATTTCTGGATTTTAAATGGTGTTATGTCTTTTACTTGGTTAATAGGGCGTATCCCGCGTATCCTAACTTGCTTTTAAACTGTGTCTATTCTGTTTTATGGTAGAGCGGCACTCTGGACATTGCTTTACGCACTTGCACTTTCGCAGAATCTGATGCATTTGTGTTTTATCATATGTGGAATTTTACTTTTGTAAACATGGAGTGATGGATTGGTTTTCACTTATTTTATGTTGACGTATACTTTTATGGATTTGATTCAGCCGAATAAAGTCTTTCTGAATCTGAGTAATGGCCAACCATTGTATTACAGTTCCCAGCGTCTTTCGAGTTTTAATGCTTGCCATACTGTGCGGAGTGTGACATGTAAGATGCAAAAGGACAGGTACTAGAGACCAATGATCAGTCAGTCACTCAGCGAATTGAAGTAAGGCATACCCAGTGGTAGGCTTCAGGCTGCAATATATTGCATTGATTTTTACATTGTGCTTTCCGTATCCGAGGCAAGGCCTAAAACATTTTGGGGCATATTCACAAGAAACTATTGCCGAGTCAACGGCACTTTATCGCAGCCAAAGTTGCGATAAATCTATCGCCCCATTCACAAGCTGGTGTTAACAGCCCACAGCACCAGTATACCTGCGATAGCAGCCGCTAGAAAACATCGCCACGAGGCCCCCCGTACAATCGCTAATGAGATGCAGAGTGGGCGTTCCCGTGCCAAAAGCCGCGACAACATCACACCTCAACATTCAAAACGACCAGACAGAACTGCGATGAAAACACAAAACAGGCGATAAGGCGCGTTAGCACCAGGAAATCTACACCTGCTCTGACCTGGTGTAAAGTTGAACGGCAGCCTGTACAACAAAAGGGAGCACAGCCCAGGGCCACATCGAAGGGCAACAGATGCCATGGAGCCACCCATTATGCGACCCGGACACCCAAGAGGGCCACAACATCCACCAACACCACCCCCAGGACCACCCCTCCCAGGCACCCCCGACCAAAGACATGCCACATCAGCTACACCTAAACATGCACAAAATAATCCGCCTGACGTCGCACAATCACAACTGGTGACATGCATGTGTCGACACAGAAATGAGCAGCACACATTCACTTTCAAAGCAACAAATGAAACTTTATTAAAATGAACACTGAAATGAAATGAAGACACATGGCCGCTCCCCTCGGGATAATACGTAGGTCCTAGTCTGCAAGACAAAAAACATGATTAGAAGGTGTGTCCTCCGCACATCAAAGGACAGAGAGAGAGCGAAGGGGAGAGAGAGGAAGAGAGGGGGGAGAGAGAGAGAGCAGAAGAGAGGGGGGAGAGAGAGAGAGAGAGAGAGAAGAAGTGAGGGGGAGAGAGAGAGAGAGAGAGAGAGAAGAAGAGAGGGGAGAGAGAGAAGAAGAGAGGGGGAGAGAGAAAGAGTACCGCCCCTGCACACCCAGGCCACACTGCTCACCTGCTGCCATTGGTGTGTCTCCAACCACGTGCCGGTATGTATCGCAGTTCACCAGGTCACACATCTGAGTCAGAGCCGTCAGCTGAAACAGAGTCCAGATACATGACTGGCACAGTACACACACCTCCACAAGACAACATCGCCTGCCCGCCCATACACACCCAGGCAGAGGCATCCCAACCCTTCCCGTCGCCCATCGGAGCATGCCCGCCCATGCACACCCAGGCCTCACTGCTCACCCTGTGCCACCGGCACGTAGACGGGAGGTCCCACAACATGCCGCTGCAAGCCACAAGCCCGGGGCCCGCGGACATGGCACCCTCAACACCATGAAGCCATGCTCCGCAGGCCAACAGGTCTCACCTTTGGTGCTGGGTCTTGATTACTCCATGGCAGAGGACATACCAGTGCACCCAACACCATCGCAGACTGCACACCCGCTCAGCCCAATGGGTGCCTCTAACTCCGGGATCCCGGAAGCGATGCCACGTGGCAGTAGGCCTGCACTGCCTGCTGGCTCTGGCCTACACTGCGGTCCAGCAGGGCACACTTAACCTGAGCTGTCCGGACAGCCGGGACGGGGCATCATCGCAGGCTGCACACCTGCTCAGCAGCTTAAGATGCCAGTGACTCAGCGCACCCAAAGTCACCGCCCCGTGGCAGGGTGTCTGTCCCGTCCGCAATGCTCCGAGTGCCACTAACCCTGTGCAACCACAGTCAGCGCCACGTGATGGCAGGTCCGTGCCGGCCGCAATGCCTCGGGTGCCACTAACCCTGTGCAAGCCCAGTCAGCACCACGTGGTGGTAGGCCCAAGTCGTGCGCCAGGCCTCGGATGCCACCAACCCTGTGCGCAACAACTCATGGGCCCTTTATGAATGAGAAGCATGGAGCGGCCATCATCCAGTCACCACCGGAAGAGGGGAATGTGATGTTGTCGACCCCTTATGTTGGCGGAGTCACATGGTCAGTGATGCCTGTGCCGGATGGGTGTGGTTTGTGTGCAAACCTACCCTCAGGGAGTTGCTGTGACATGCTGACGACTAGACCAGTGACCTGCACACCACCAGCGAGTACGCCTGCGATGGGTAGCAATGATGGCTCCCCCTCTGTGCGTCATCGGAGTGGTCTGGCCTGCCGTACACCGGACCTGCACAGGGCTTGCCACAATGTTGTATGTTATTTGTTGTTATAAGCATTTATAAAGCGCAACTGTTACCAAAAAGGTGTCCTGGCGCTCAGAGAAGATCTAAAGAGGAATAAAATGAGAGAGATGAAGGGATATGTAACATCAATACTTGAAAAGAAATCTTTTTAATGCCTTTCGGAATGACTTGTGGGCTCGGGGCGTGGTCCAGTCCATGTCTGGACAAGGAAGCTGCTGATGCGTGTGTCCCTGTTGTAGTGTTCACGGGACCCAGTACACAATATGCAAGGTGGCAACCTCTGACTGGCATCCCACAGGATGAGCATCATTGACACAAGGGAAATCACTGTCCGTACATTCATCCACATATTCATACAAGATTGATGAAAGACATGACACAGCAGCGCGTCAATGGATGTTTATTTGCACATCCAGTGCAGTTCTGCAGCTGGAGCGGTACAGGGCAATGCCGAGCACACTATATAATATGGGCCCGTGGAGAGCCAGCCAGAGTCCATCCGGGGATGACATGTACTGCAGAAGAGGAAGGGTACAGTGCGCAGTCTGTCCGCCATGTAATTGGGTGTCAAACAGGATGTGGCAGTCCATGTCGCTGTCCAAGGTGAGTGCATCGGAGTGTTTCGGGGGTCAGTGGAAGGTCATGAGGCCATGTGCGGCACCAAGCAGAAACAGGCCGGGTGGCGGAAATGAATGCTAGTGCCTCCTGATCACAAACCCATCCATGTCCTCATCCCTGCATGTGTGCCCTGCCGCGTGGGTGTTGCAGTACCGGCTGCGGCACTGTGTGCCACTGACAAATCAGGGGCCTGAGTGGATACGTCTGCTGCACTGTGAGGCACTGACACACCAGGGTGCGGTGATGTGGATGGTGTGGGGGCAGCAGCATTCATCAGTGCCACGTCTTGTGGCAGCAATGCCATGATGAAGGTCTGCAGGGCATGATAGGTCCCAGCTACATTTCGGTGATGTGCAGCGGTGGCTGCCATCCTTTCCGCCACCATACGCACCATGTCCTCCATGAGCCTCCGCATGTGTGCCAGCTCACGACTGGTATCGCTGGAGCCACTCTGAGCGGACAGCTGTTCTACTCTACGCGTCATGACTCCAGCGATGTTAGTCAGGGCTCATTGGAGACCATGGGGCAGACATAGACACCCAAAGATGGCGTCCAGTTTGGCAGCCATGAGTTCGAACCCCACCGCAACTGCTCAGGCGTCTCCCTCTGGCCCTCCAGCACACGGCATTGGTAGGCCATTTGTTGTTCCTGGGGGCTTGGGAGGGTGCCGGGCTGTGGGTGTCTCGTGCTGGGTGGTTTGGGTGGTGGGCGGGGTCTCCTCGATGTAGCTGGACTGCCCTAATCCTGGAGGTGAGTTGCGGATGAGGTCAATGATGTCTAGGGGGGCTTGTGCGTCGATGCTGGTGTTGTCCTCCTCGTCATCAGTGAAGAGTGGCTGGGACTGCTCTGCAGGAGGTGTTGACGATGCCACTGCGATGTGAAGGAGAGATGGTGTATTACAATATGTCCACATGTATGTAGCCGCATGGTACAGGCTGACATTCTGACAGCATGGCATTGTACATTGTGATAGTCTATGGGTCTGTGCGAGGAGCCAGGGTCATTGTGGGTGTGTACTGTGCCCTGATTGATTGCGCATGTGTGCCATCGTGCCGATCTCCACCCGTCCCCCCAGTACCCGGTGGTCACTCACCCTGTTGCGGTTGTGTTGTGTCCTGTCGAGCAGTGTCCGGTCCCCCGACTCCAGCCACAGTCTCCACACAGATGACTGTCGACACCAGCTCCTCCATGTCATCCAGCACGAGCTGTGGCGCTGGGCCCCCACCTCCGTTCTGCATTGCGGCCTTCTGGTTGGCGGAGAGTTTCTCATTGGTCTTCCGCTTGATGTCATTCCATCACCTCGTCCATTGTCCGCTTGTGCTTTCCGACGGCATTCACCTTGTCGACGATGTTCCGACATATTCCAGTTTTGGTGTCCAATGACACGTTGGAGGTGACGAAGAGTTGTTGATGGTGTTCCATCACCTCCTTGACTATGATCCTGTTCGTCTGCGGATTGAAATTCGTCTTTCTCGTCTTCTTGTCCTTGCCCTTCCCTGTCCCCGATGTCCCGGGCTGGTTGTTTGGGGTGCTTGTGGGGTTGCGCTCATCCTCTGTGCCTGGCCCTGCTGCCTCCATGGTGCTTGGGTGTAGGTCACTTTGGGTGTGTTTTTCTTTTCTACTTTTATGGTGATTTTTTCGGCCTGCCGGGTGTGTGTTGCAAGCCTGGCGCTGCTTATCGCTGATTTCCTCACTGCGCTTTGGCCCATCATGTGTTTTTTGGTGTTGTGGTTTGTGGTTTTATCTCCATCGTGGTGGTCTTATCGCGGACATTGTCCGCGGTGTCGGTGGACTATCGCATGGTACCACCTTGTTGTGAATTTCACATTGACACGGGGTTATTTTCCCGCGATGGGCTGCGATATTGGAAGTTGCGTTACACTAGTCTTGCGGTAGTTATCACACGTTCTTGTGAATATACCCCTTTGTGGGTTGTTCAACCCCATTGTTTAAATAGCACTTCATACGCCTAGAGAGGTTGCGAAGCATGGGTGTCCCTTGGAGCACATGGGTGTGTCTAAGAAAAATCTGCCTCACGTTTAAACTGAGTCTGTAAATAATTTTTTACAAAAGTTAATAGTTTTGAATCACAGAGGTTACCCACAAGAAATACTTTTAGCAAAGCACATAGGCAAACCAAGGCTCTTCAAGAGAAGGTAAGACCCAAATATATACCCTACAAAACACATAGGGCCTGATTTAGAGTTTGTTGGATGCGATACACTGTCACAAACATGACAGATATCCTGTCTGCCAGGCTAGCACGGAACGGGGTGGCGAGGCGAGGCGGGGAGGTAGGGGTGGTGGGGTGGGGAGGTGGGGAGCAAGGGGGTAAATAAAAAAATCAAATTAAACTTACCTTCTTGCTGCGTCCTCTTCGTAGCATCCTCCTCATCATGTCTCTCCATGCCTCCATCCGGTCAGAACAGGAAATACTCAGGAAGCACCCAAGCTTCAATGAGCTAATCACAATGCTGCAATGCAGTGTTGTAATTGGTCTGAGCACCTTGGTTCAGCTCTCAGACAGCGAATCAGAGCCTGGGCATGTTCTTCACTTGGGGTGTGATGCAGCCTGGGTGGAGAACATGCTTAGTGTGCATGAATGTTTGACCAGCCCGAGACGGCTGGCCAAATATTCATGCGCACTTAGGGAGGGTAAACCACTCCTCCCCTCCCCTGTCAGCAGAGCCACCCCGCTCCGCAAATCTGCTGCGCCCGTTACAAGACAAATATAATGATAATAAAATTGAGTTACACGAGGTATAGTAGAGGCTAAATTAGGTACGTACTAACAGCTCTCTTTGTAGTAGTATGGGAGAGCTATTAGGCTTATTCAGAGGGTGTGTTAAGCATTTATTGTATTCAGTCACTCAAGGACTGATTGCACACACCCAAAGACAAAATACAGATCAATTAGGTAAGTATATAAAAGACATACTTGTATTTTATTTTTAGAACCAAGCAGGACTTGGTACATGTAGGTTAAATATACTTTTCATTGTAATTGTAAACCTTAACACAGAAATGCAATTGGGAATGGATTTGCAGCTTTTACCGGTTGGTATGGTTTCAAAAAGCAGTTTAAATTACACAATAATTGCTTTTGGAATACTTTTGATTACTTTCAGATTATATTGACTACTTGGAGTGGTATGCCTAGATACCACACCGAGGGATCTCACAATACAAGGAAAGTAAGACTTTTTAGACTTTGCAGTTTAGTTACAATTTCTCCACTTTGGAAACGTTTAGGCCCAAAATCTCATAACATGAGTTCCTATATGAGAAAAATGGTTATTGGTTTCACAGGTAAGTAAACTTCTCACAATTGGGAGTTTTGGGGGATAGGATCCAGGTTCCCCAAGGTGTAGGTAGGCACTCCAGTTACACCACCTGCAGCACTGGGGCGGCCGGGTACAGAGTGCAGGGGCCCAGTGGGGCTTAGGGGGCCTCGGTTAGGGACTGCTTACGAGCAGGCCACTTGGATGTGGGAGCAAAAGCTCCTGGGGTTAAGACCAGCAGTGCCGGGACCAACAATCAGCACAGGAGCTTCACCACCAGCGGCACAGGGGCAGCCAGGTGCAGAGTGCCAAGGCAACCTCCGGGACCCAGTGGATATCAATGGAGATCTTCGGTTTTGCAAAGAGGCTGCAGGTTGGGGTGGGGAGACTTCCTGAAGGCGACCTCCGGCTGGAGAGGTAAGCTAGGATCTTGTGGGATGCCTGGACACTGTCGGTTGGGCCACCCAAGGCCATGGGGCGTCAGGTACAGGGGTGTCTTTTGGCGTCGGATTCATCTGACCGCCTCCGGTAGCGGGCTGGCCGGGGTCTTCTTACCACCTTCGGTCGCGATTGGGAGGACCCTTCAGGTTGAGGCTGCAGGTGTCATCTAGAAGCTTGAGGGAGGTTGGTGGGGGTCACAGGTTCCTAAGTCAGGATCGCTGGGGAGACCTCCTCGGGGTGTTGGGCGACTCTAGCTCGGACCATGGAGGCTGGGTCTAGAGTGGTGTAGAACCAGGGGACCGGCTGGATCCAGGTTCTGGTCTTTGAGACTTTGGTTGAGAAAATCCGGTGATTACTGTAGTCAGAGTCTATAAGATGGTTGCAGGGCATGTCCTCCAGGCTCTGGGGGTTGCTGAGTGCTGGACTCGCCAGGGTGCTTGCTGTAAGCAAGATGTAGATGGGACAGGCCGGTAGGGCTCGGGCCAAAGTTGTTGGTGTCCTCTTCTTCCTGGGTCAACACGGCCATTCAGCTCTTCTTCCTCGAATCTGAGGAGGCAATGTTCTCATTTCAATACTTAATTTTAGGACCCTTAAAAGGAGTGTGTAGGTCTTGACCACCCACTAGTATGCCACCCTCCAGTGTGAGGGGGGCATGATCCTCTTCCTGATTGGTTGGGTACCCTTATCTTCAAGATGGAGGGGGTTGAGATGGGTCCTTCACCTCACCTCCCCAACCTGAGGGGTGGGATTGGCAAAGGTCGGCACACCTCTCCTCCTAGCTTGGTTTTCCCACCGATTCTCCTGCCCAAAGTCGGGGGAAACAGGTGAGAGCCAGTTGCCAAGGGCAACAGAAGGCAGGGGCATCTCGCAAAGAGCGGCAGGACTTTGAAGCTTCCCCTTCATGGACCCAGACCATCCTGAGGAAGGAGGCATGACACCTCTGCCCAGGATGGACTTTGTTTGTGGACCCAGAGAGCAGAGGCTCTACCCAGGGGTCCAGAAACCTGTCTAGTGGTAGCAAATCAAATCCAAAGGGGATGATAGACGGAGTGTTGAACATTGCAAGTACTCACCCCCAGTCAACTGATCTGGGATTAATCCATCATCATTCTTTATCCCACTCCGCCACCCCAGTTCAGACATGGCCATATGCAAATCAGTCTGACCCTGTGCCTCATGGGAACAGTCCAGCCTGAACTGCCAAGCCATGTCTTCCCTGGACCGGAAACAAGCATCCTGGGACCGGTGTCTGGTTCATAAGCCTCATAAGCCAGGCTATCTTGAATCTAGTGGCAAAGTGAACAAGGGACCCACGTCTGGGCATACCCTGCCACCTTAGGGCGAACAAAGCAAAACCAAAAGGGATGATGGACGGAGTGTTGAACATTGCAAGCACTCACCCCCAGTCAACTGATCTGGGTTTAATCCATCATCATTCTTTAGCTTACTTCGCCACCCCAGTTCAGACATGGACATATGCAAATCCGTCTTACCCTGTGCCTCATGGGAACAGTCCAGCCCGAACTGCCAAGCCATGTCGTCCCTGGACTGGAAACAAGCATCCTGGGACCGGTTTTGGGTTCATAACCCTAATCGGCCAGGCTATCTTGAATCCAGTGGCAAAGTGAGCAAGGGACCCAGGTCTGGGCATACCCTGCCAACTTAGGGCGAACAAAGCGATACCAAAGGGGTTAATAGACTGAGTGTTGAACATTGCAAGCACTCACCCCCAGTCAACTGATCTGGGTATAATCCATCATCATTCTTTAGCTCACTCCGCCACCCCAGTAGTGGTGGCAAATGGCAGGCAGACATTCAGAAACCACACCAGGGCTGGTCGTTTTTCAGGGGGCATCTCTAAGATGCACTCTGAGTGTATTTTACATTAAATCCCACACTGGCATCAGTGTGGGTTTAATGTGCTGAGAAGTTTGCTACCAAACTTCCCAGGTTTTAGTAAAGCCATTATGGAGCTGTGGAGTTCGTAATGACCAACTGCCAGACCATATACTCGTTATAGCTGTACTATACTTACAATGTCTGAGAATAGTCTTACACACGGTAGGGGTACAGGGTTCATGACACTGTACCCTCACCGGAGAGGTAGTGCACCCTGCTAGAACGGTAGCTTACCTAGGCCACAGGCAGTGGGTTTTAGGCATGGCACACCAGGATGCGTGCCATGTTGACTCTTCACTTTTCTCTGCATCAAAACACGCAGCCTGCAATGGCAGTGTGTGGGTGTTCAGGTTCAGGGCCTCTAATGGTGGCACAACTGGTGCTGCAACCTTAAAGGCCTTCCCTGGTCACAGTACCCTTGGTACCCGTGGTACCTTTTACAGGGGCTTACCTGTGGTCAGAGATGTGCCAATTGTGGGTACAAAGGTACAGTTTTGAGAAAGAACACAGGCCCTGGGAACCTGATTGGTAGGGACCCAAGGCCCAGCAAGTCAGGTTGCATCAGAGGTCAGGCAAAAAGTGGAGGGTAACATGCAAAAAGGGGCACTTTCCTACAATCTCTTGATAGAGATGTTCTCTGTATGATCTGCTCATAACAAGTCAGTCTGCTGTTAGTTCAGCTTATTCTGGTCAAAAGAATATTGATCGAATGTAGGATATATACAAGTTAAGTATGGCCCATAACATGTATTTCGCCTTGGTCAATGGCAATGCAAATAATTGTAACCGATTTCAAACAAACTGGAAGACTTACAGCTACTGGATCCAACACAGCAGAAACATAAGCCACTGGGTGCATTAAAGCTCCATGTTTCTGTGTAAGAATCGAGACTGCACATCCATTTTTCTCATGGCAGAACAGAACAAATGTCAAATTGTAATCAGGCATTCTAAGTGCTGGTGCATGACGCAAACTCTCTTTCAATTTCTTTAATACAGGAGACCATTCATTTAGAAATGGTATAGAATCTTGGACATTACTACATGTCAGCCTTACTAAAGGTTACACAACCAAGGACATATTTGAAATCCACTGATAACGGTACCCAACAATTCCTAGAAACAACCAACCTCCCTCAGAATTGCAGAAATACATTCTTTTAAGACTTTTCTCACATCTTTTTCAATATGGTGTCCAACATATGTGACTTCCTTCTTACAATACTGCATTTAAGTCCATTTTCAGCTAGATAATTTAACAAGGCAATTGGATCAAGTTTAGAGTCCTCTTTTGTCTTAGATGCGACCAGTAAGTCATCAAGATACTGCATAAGAATGAATTATGTAGAAACTTCAAATTCTCTAGATCTTTCTTAGAGATTTAACTAAAAATCAAACGACTTTCCATATTCCTTTGTAGGATACTACATAACACAAGATCTTTATTTTAAAAAATGAAACACAAGAAGGAATAGTGATTCCTCATGCAAAGGAATTAAGAAGAATGCTTGGCATAAATTGATGATTGTATACCATTCTGCTTCTGATGGGATCTGAAACAATGTCTCTGCTGGATGACATGGAACAACAATCTTGTACAATTCTCTACTTGCCATTTGACTTTTTAATTCTCATGAGTGGAGGGTTTCAGGGCCTACTAAGAGGCTACCGAAGAATTCCTTGCTCAATCATCTTTTCAATAACTGGTTTAATTTCCTTTATGCCTCTTTGGTAAGTTTGCATTGTCTAATTCTAGGACATATTGTACCTAGTCTGACTTTTTATTGGGCTGGCTTTGCCCCTTTAATCGATCCAATTTCTTTGTCCAATAAAATCCCATACCTCATCTTTGACAGTATGCATTAAATCCAGAGGCAGGTCTTTTTGGTTAAAACTGGGAATAACTCAACTCTCGAATCTGGTCAACTTATTTTGAACATAGAATTTTCATCTTAGGTCTCTAGCGCAACACCATCTGGTGTGCAGTAAATCACCCAATTCATTTTGTAGAGCGAGTCTGTTGCCAAGTTCACAGGATTTGAATCACACAACATAGACTGGTGTTTATTCTCAATCTGAGAAATTTTAACTGAAACATCTGCTGTGACCTGATTAACCATTTGATTATTACTGATCTCTACAACTTTGACTTCTCTTTCCAGAGTTGTAGGTTAGAACTTCTACAGAAAAAACTGTAGAATAGGTAGCTCAGTATCGAGCAAAAATTAAGATGGGATAGCCATTGACTTTTCTGTCAGTGGATAGGCCACTTTGGTCTACCTCTAGGACTTCTCCAAGTAAGCAATCCTCCTCCCCCTAACATATCATTATTGTGAGTTGGAGGAGGATTATTGTGAACTGCTCCCTGCCAATTCATCACTCAAAATCAATGAATTCTGCCGGTGCCCTGGACTATATGGCATTTTGTTTCTCATGCGTTTCTGCATCACTGGGGCTGGGAACATTGATATTCAAAATGATGTATGACGCTGCATACCTTCTTCAGAATTTTGTAAATTCTGAGCCATCACATTCTTTTTCTCCATCTGAGGAAGTTGTTCTACATTTCTATGACTCCTATTAAGATTCTGACTGTCTCCCTCACAGAAGTGTTAAACTATATTCTTTTTCATCGGTTTCGCCTTGATGTTCATACCATCACCTTTACTGCCACCTTCCATCAGCAGTTGATTCACTCAGTTCATACCAGACTGAACAAGATTCATATTTGAAGCCATTTGATTCTGAGATCCTGTTTCAAATTTATTGTTTGAGCAATCATAAACATCTCTTTAATTATGTTCTGTTTCATATCAAGATATTCACTGCTATATTTCACATATTTCAAAATCTCACCAATAATCTTTGTCTGCCAACACATTTCTCTCTGTTGAATATTGTAGGAGGCCGGCTCTGAATATGCTATACCAATGTAAGGTATAGTGTGCACAGAGTCCAGTGAATCCCCAGAGGCTTACAGTGGCTTATTTAGGTAATATCAAAGGCTCTATTTGTGGTAGTGTGGTCAAGCAGTTACGATTATCAGATGACTGTGTTAAGCATTATTTGTACACACTCAGGCAAGAAATGATCACACACACTCAAAGACTGAATCCAGACTAATTGTTGGGTATAAAAATTTAATATTTGTTTCTTATATTTTCTAGAACCAAAAAATACTCAGTTTCAAGTAAGTAACAGTTTTCGAAGTAGTAATACTTTCAAAAATGCAGTATGAACTGTTTTGCAAGGCAGAAGAAATGCTTTACAGTCTTAATAATTATTTTGGGTTTGTCAATCAGAAACAGTAGCACTTAGCAATGTGAAAGATAAACAGTTGTATGCAACAGATAGAATACAAAGCAATCCTATGGGAGAAAAACAGTGTTATGCATTATCAGGTAAGTACTGGACTTACAATCCAAGCCTTCGAGATTTGGACCAACACTGGGCAAGGTTCAGTTTAAGGAAGGTACTGCAATACCAGCAGCACTGGGGAGGCCAGGCACAGAGGTAACTGGGCCCAATGTAAACCAATGGGGACTGGGGGCACCTCAAAGAGGCACGGTGTGCAAGTAAGTACCCATGGTTTTATGGCACAGGCACCGGGGGTTAAGATCAGCACAGGGGGTGCCACAAGGCAGCACCAAAGCTACACCACCAGTGGCACTGGGACGGAGGGTGCAGGGTACAGAGTTGGGCATTCAGCAGTAGCGGCTCGTAGAGGGAGTGCTGCGGGTCGGTGAGGCGGGGCGGGGGAGGAGCAGGGTGGGGGGTAGTAAACTACGGAATAGGGCTGAACGGAGGTAAGTAAACAAATAAAGAAATGAAATGGATTTCGTTGCGGGCGCTGCATCACATTTGGCAATGCAGCGCGCCCAATGAAATTCGTTTTATTTATTTATTTGTTTACTTACCTCTGTTTGCTCGTATTCTGTAGTTTACTACCCCCCACCCTGCTCCTCCCCCGCCCCTCCTCACCGCCCCGCAGCACTACCTCCACCAGCCGCTACTGGCATTCAGAGATGTGTGTCATGTCGACTATTAAGTTTTGTCTGCACAAAAACACACAGTCTGCAATGGCAGCCCAGAGAGACTCTCTGGTCACAAGGCCCTTGGTACCACTTGTATCTTTTACAAGGGACTTACAGGTGAACCAGAGGTGTGCCAATTGTGAAAACAAAGGTACAGTTTGGGGAAAGAACACAGGCACTGGGAACCTGATTTGCAGGGACCCTGTGCACACTTAGTCAAAGTGCATCAGATATAAGGCAAAAAGTGGGAGTTAACAATGCATAAAGGGGCCATTTTCTACACCCCCCACCCCAAGCGAAAAGAGAGTCTTCTTTGTCTAATTGAAAGAACCTGGAAAGTCCATTTGCTTTGGCATGGGCAGTTCCAGGTCTGAGTTGCACTGTAAAGTACATTCCCTGTAGGGAGATGGACCACCTCAAAAGATTTGGTTGTATGACGGAAACATGCGTGCATCTACCATGCATGTCTTTACATCGCTGTCAATACCACGCGTGCATCATAGCTTCGCATGTATTGACAACAAACATTTTAACCACGCATATGGCTTTACTACGCATGCCTTTACTACTAACATTTTGTTGTAATGGCATGGTTGGTAAATACATATTCGTAGTAAAAACATACTGAAGTTTGCACACTCATAGTTGATTGGCTCCGGTTGTTCTTACCTAACTATGCCCGTTGGATGGTGCGCATTGTCCTTTTCGTAGCTCTGTAGGGGTGGGCACAACAGGAGAGGGGCTGCTGCATTGGTCCTGCATGCACTTTTATTCCTGCCTATCCTCCAATTAGGTGGCGTGTAGCAAGGCAGGCTGGGCCAGCACTCTAGCTTGATAAACTGTAAACTGTACGTTTTTTGTTTTGTTTATAATTCTATCATAAGTAGCCCTCAACCACCGGTAACCACCCATTGTGCACCTGCCTGGTGGCATGTCCAGGGCCCTGCTTAGAGGCCGCGATGAGCAGAGTCAAAGATAAAACTCTCCACAAGCCTGCCGGTAATCTGGGACGATGTTTCCAGTCGGACCTCGGGGTGGGCCCTGACCTCCACCACTAGCCCCACTGGCCACTCGCTAGTGCTCCACTCCCCCTGAGCCGTAAACAGTCCCTCCACCAATCTGCCCCCTGCCGTAGCCCCCTTCTCCTGTCCCTAAAACTGCCCCCTGCCGCAGCCCCCTTTTTACCGCTGTCATAACACGCATTACCATTCAAAGAACATGCCTTTAACACGTAATTTCTTAGTGCGTGGTAAAGACATATGCGTGGAAAATGATTAGTTGTAACGGACATGCGTGGTAAAGGCATGTTTGTTGGAAAGGATGCATGGTAATACTTATACATGGTTATGACCACGTTGTAATGGCTGTTTCCCAAAAGTTTTGAGTTCTCACCTTTCATCTGCATTAGCCATCTGAGAGGTCTGTGGTCAAGTTGGATAAGGAAGTGAGTACCAAACAGGTATGGTCTCAGTTTCTTCTGGGACCAAACCACATCAAAAGCCTCCCTCTCAATGGCACTCCAATGCTGTTCCCTGGAAAATAACCTCCTGCTTATGAAAGCAACAGGCCGGTTTTAGCCATCTAAGTCAACAAAAAGAGGGGGGACCAGGAGCCTGTTCAGGTCCAATGTCCATGCTCCACAAAGTACAGTTAAATCATTAAGGACATTGTTCCGAGTTGGAGGTGGAAAATCTCACCTGCTCAACAGGGGGGATAGAGAGATTAAGAGTAGAATAGAAAGCGAGAGAAGAATGAAAAAGAGAGAGGCAGAGGTTTATCCCCGGTATCAAGGATCCAGTCCCGAAGGGGAGGGCCAAGTCTTGCCTCCTAGTTGCCCTCACACACCCCGAAGGATGTCAAGCTTCTTAATCGGGCTTTTGCTCCTCGTCGGCCGGCACTGCAATGCCCGACGGTCCCCCGAAGGGTCACTTTCGTGGAGATGTTTCAAAGAGAAAAGCCGTTAGGTGAGTGCGGGTGTGTGGGGTGGATCCAGATAAATGGTAGTGGAGTGCGTGCAGGAGTGAGTGAATAAAAATACCTAGGGGTATCCAAAGGAAATATTTTAATAGTGCAGTGCCCCTGGTAGATTAAAAAACCGAAAGGTTGGTGAGTTACTGTAGGGCTCAATGTGCCCGTGTAACTAATAAAGGGTCGACATGTTTCACGCCTGGTTAGTCTGCGAGATCAATGGCGTTTCTTCAGGACCTAGCTGATGTGATAGTTGTGCACGATAAAAGTGGGGTTCCGGAGTAAAGTTGGTATCCCACGTAAGTGTAAAGGGACTTGGGTGTGACTACAGGGCTAGATTGCCTAATGTGTGGTGTGTATCTCGACTTTGTAGATCTACCCAAGGCTCAAAGATACCCTCACGTGTATGGGAGAGATCTCCCAAGGCTTTTGTCCGTTGGCTGCCCGCACCCTATTTGGGTTGCATCGGGTGCTGGCTCATTAAGCACCTACCCTCTGCCTGCAATCTAGCCCTGTGGTCACACCCAAGTCCCCTTACACTTACGTGGGTTACCAACTTTACTTTGGAACCCCACTTTTATCGTGCACAATGAAGACATGAAGTATTACAAGAAGATTAACAGAGACCCAACACAACGGATAAAGACAACAATCATTGAACTCAGGGCAGATGCCCTGGAAAAAGACTGGATCACTAAAAAAGAACACAACTTTTTGACTCAAGAAGACCCTAGAACTCCACTGTTCTATACGATACCAAAAATCCACAAAGGCAAGACTGCACCTCCTGGCAGACCCATTGTCTCCGGCATTGGGTCTCTCCTTGAACCACTATCAAAATATGCAGATTGGTTCTTACGTCCTCTGGTGACACGCATAAAGTCATATGTACATGACACCAAACACCTCTTCAGTCTTCTAACGGATGTTGAATATAACCCAGAAGAAAACATCCTGGTTTGTCTTGACGTGGAGGCACTGTACACCAATATACCACAGACAGAAAGCATCAGAGTAGTGGAAGAAATCCTGAAACGAGATGAGTGGCTGTGGGCAGCACCAATAGAGTGGATTATCACTCTTATACACCTGGCTCTCACAGAAATCTTTTTCAGATTTGAAAATCAACTGGACCTCCAGGTGCATGGTACTTCAATGGGCAGCACATTCGCTCCTAGCTTAGCCTGCCTGTATGTGAGCCAGTTTGAAGACCAACACATATGGACACCCAATCCATACAACATCAATATATGCAAATGGTATAGATATATTGATGATATCCTTATGATTTGAAAAGGAGATATGGCTAGTCTAAATGATTTTAGGATCTGGGTCGATAATCTGAATCCCCACCTTCATTTCACCATGACTATGCACAAACAACAAATCTCTTTCCTGGATGTCACCCTGACAGCCACAGAGGGCACCCTTGTCGGCTCCCTTTACACTAAACCCACTGATAGAAATAGCCTGTTAAGATTCGACAGTGAACAATGTTATTTACCACGCACACCTAAGTTGTGCCACAGTTACACTGTAATCTGGAGATTCAAGGCGTGCTGGGAGGAGTCGTCCCCTAAACCAAGGCGAAAGAATCCAAGAGCTAGTTGCACCACTCGACCAAGAGTGGTGTCCCTCCTATAGCACAGCCTATAAGTCGCGAGTGCGTCGCGAATGATTCAATGTATTTCAAAGAAGTAGAATTAGTATTTTTATTTTTATCCACTTGAAGATGATCTTCATTGTAGTCATGAGGATCTCAATAGTGTAAACATTCCAATGGTTCAACTTGTTCAAAAACCACAACTGAAGGATTAGCCCCAATGCATTTCAGGTATGAGATACCCTTCGTCAGGAGGAATCCTGAAAAATGTAATAAAATAGGAGTAAATTGAAGCGAAAATAATTGTCAATTTGAAGGTGACTGTTGATCATGCTTTATGATCGTGTGTGATTAGAAAAAAGTAAAGAGTCATAAATGATTAATGGAATTCAGCTGAATAGTGAACAAGAAGTTAAAAGATGATGAAAAAAATAGGCGCGCCTCAACCCGTGAGAGAATCCCGATCCGTTGAGGTGTCGACTCAGTGACTATCAGACGTGGTGGTTGTGTTAACGTCACAAGTGTGCAAAGTTTAACCCCTGCTATCCGATAAACTGAACCCCACGTGAGGGAAGTAATGTCGGTGATGAAATTAAAGAAAACGTACCTGCACCAGACCAAAGAGAGCGTCCAGCATGCGCCCGTTGGAGAAAACGATTACGTGACGGACATTGAAGCCGATGGTTATAAACAGTGAAGAAGGAGGTGTGTAAAGAAAAGGGGCGTGTGTAAAGAACCGTTCCTATGGCGGCCATATTGAAAAGGTGAACGCGATAACAATAATGGTAGAATAGTGAAGACAATCGTGTCGATAAACGAAATTGACAAAATAAAACTGTTGTGGTTAAAAAGTGAAAAAATAAGTGAATAAATAATGACGGCATTAATTTGTACAGAGAATAGTAAACAAGGAAAGAATCACAATCAGGGTAACGACTGTTATAGAAAAATTACAATAAAGTTGCATTCAAAAGATTACAGTAAAAAAAGGGATGATAGTAAAAAAAGATTGAAAAAGAGAAGACACAGTGAAGATAAAGTGAAAAATCAAAAGTGAAAGTGATGAAACCTAATGTAGTGAAAACGAGTAGATCAAGTAAGAGCAGGTAATCATTATAAAAGTAGGAACAAAATGAAGAGTAAATTTGAAAGGAACCAGATTCAAGTACATAGTACTGGGGTGCTTTACATAAAGCAACTAAATTCAACGCGGTCATTGAGTCCGTGAGGTACCAGTGTGTTCATTCGATAAATCCAAGCAGTCTCTCTTTGGAGTAAGAATTTTCGGTTGTCTCTGCCTTCTTTAATTGGTACTATTTCGCATACCAAGAACCTTAATTGGCTGATGTTGTGTTTGTAGTCATGAATTTTCGACAGTGCACACCCACGCTCTCTCAGAGGAAATCTGCCAGTGGGTCAATTTTTGAGGGTGCGTAGAAACTGCTCTGATCTTCATACCTACAGGAAGGAAGCTCAGATTCTCACCACTAAGTTGAAACAAAAGAAATATCCTACCAAGATTATAGAGAAAGCTAATAAAAGAGCACACAACACTCCAAGAGAGGCCCTATTAGAAACGCACATAAAAACACAGCCAGATCAATTGATATGCGTCACCACATACATCTCATCGTCCAATGACGTGAAGAAAATAATAAAAAAAAAATGGCCCAATTTAACATCTAACAAACTTACTTACGAGAAACCTATGTTCTCATTTAAGAAAAACACAAGCTTGAGGGATTCACTTGTGCATACTGATACACTGACACAACTACGAATCAGTTGACACTGTGGAACACTCCATCAGTCGCGGGACATTACCCCTGCGGGTCTTGTGTAGCATGCCCCTTTACAGAACACACTAAAAACCTGGATCTAGGCTTACACTCCCCTTGGGAACAAAGATCACACACCAACTGTAATTCTGAAGCAGTGGTCTACTTAATCAAGTGCCCGTGTAATGTGATGTATGTTGGAATGACCAGCCGTAAAGTCAAAATCTGCATTAGCGAACACAGAAGCACGATACGCCGTGCAGTGACAGCGACTAAACTCACAGCACATTACAAAGAGAAAATGCACAAAGACACAGAAATCAAATGGACTATAAAAGAGAAGGTCAAAGGCACTGGTAACCTACAGCACAGATTCCTTGAACGAGAACAGCGTGGGTGTATCGGTTGAAAACCCATGAAAGGGGGCTCAATGACTGCATACCTTGGAGTCAACTAAATAGATGAATTATTCAGTGACCCCTCTCTCTACCCACTAATGACCCTCTGTCCCCATAGGAAGAGTTGTTGTCACAGTATACTAAATTATTGACTATCGGAAATGTCCCCCATATGAGTATAGAAATGGCCTGCATTACAAAGATCACCTGGACAATGTAAATACGCCGAAATTGAAGACTTCGACAAAAAATCCAGAGACACGTATGCATGAAGATACCATATGAATCAGACGCGTCTCCCATACATCTCCAATGCACGAGAGTTATATGCGCGACCAAGAAATAACATTCTCTTGACCAACAGTACTCTAAAGTTGAAGCCTGTCTATGCTATTGACAGTATTTTGGTACGCACCACATTCCGATTCCGACACGGGACACACACTAGTTGCGAGCCATGCCGCTCGAAACTACATTTCTCATAAACCCTTAGTCAACGCACGTCACGTTCCTAAGATGCGACGACGTCACGCGGTGGGCGTCGCTGACAATCTACAGCGACTTCTCGCTCTAGACGGAAGTACAAATACGCCGGTCCCCGACATCCATTTGCACAAGCCGGGGACCGGAAGCAAGCAGGTTAGCAGGCGGTGCAGGACTCTTGATGAAGTAAGTACTTTTTGGGATCGAAGGGACACGGGGTTTTCCGAAGTTCCCCTGTCACGGAGCGCCGCATTAGGGAGGCTTCGCTTTGAGCAATTCTCTTACACCGGGCACTTACACACCCTCTTTCTCCCTCATGGGGCATACTACAGGGTTTGACTACAGAGCTACCCCTAAAGGCCATACGGTCCCCTGAGATACGGTGACACTCCAAAGTTTGGGTAAGAGAATATATGTTTGTTTGTATGAATAAAAAGAGTACTTTTGTAATGGCAATCACAACATTGCAATTTTTAAACTTCACTATGGATATGGAAGGAGTGATGAAAGAGATTGAAATACAGTGATCTATACTTTGTAAACATCGCATGCAGTTAGTGTCAGTATGCGAGCAAAATCGCCACCACACAATAATCTGTTACGTAGCAATATTATGTACAGATATAGATGCGAGTGGCACATGTTTGGAAGAGATTGAACACTTCAATGTTGCACAGTCATTGGGCACACGTGGGCTCGCTCTCCTTCCAAAGCACGTATATGGGAAACAGCATCATGGAAATACCACAATATGCTCATACAATATTGTATGTTGTTTTTCTTTGTTCTCTTCACAGATGGAGAACCACGCATGACAGATAACTCATCTGTCACACACATAAGGAGCAGCTAATCTGCCCTTTACTCACTGACAGGATAGGGAATCCTCCCTTTTCTCTGTCCCCCAGGGAGGCCGACCATTGCCCTGAAGAAAGTCCAGGACCTTTAAGGCCACATATGGACTGAAACATGTTGGCACTAGGGTCATAGGACCATAACACTCCCATTGACCCGTTTTTTAAGACTTTTTAAAAACTCTGACAGACCCAAGAATAAAGGGAAACTGGGGATCTGTCGGAGGTGTTTTATCTTTACCCCTTCGCTACTAGGCCTTTTACCCTCCTGTGCTAAGCCTTTTTTGGGCTATTTGGGGTAGTGCGCGCTTAGGCCCCTGTAACTTTGGTATCCACGCCAAATTTGCGTCCTTTTCTTCCAACATCATGGGGATTCTAAAGGTACCCAGGGAATGTGGATTCTCCTAGAGGGTTCCCAGACATTAGTCAAAATACAGCAACATTTTGTTTTTTTGTGAAAAATGGGAAAAACAGGCTGCAAATGAAAGCGTCTGGGTTTTCTCTGCAAATGGTATCGGTTGTGGGGCTGAAATCACCATTTCTCCAGCTTTTAGGGAATGACAGAATTTTGTCAGAAAACCAACATTTTTTACACAGTTTTGGCATTTTTCTGGGACATACCCTATTTTTGCTATTTTTTGTGCTTTCAACCTCCTTCCAGTTAATGGTAGAAATGGGTACAAAATCAATAATGGATCCTGGAAAGCTATACATTTTTGAAAAGTAGACAACATTCTGAATTCAGCAAGGGGTCATTTGTGTAGATCCATCAAGGTTCCTTTATAGAAACTACCAGTTAAATATAGGAAAAATTAAAAATTTGTTGAAAAAAGCAGCCTTTTGTGTCAACGTTTTCACCTGTAACTTCTTCTAATTATGACATCTCTTTGAAAGCAATGTACCGTTACATCCGCTGGACCTTCCTGGTTGTGGGGATATATAGGACTTGTAGGTTCACCAAGAGCCCAACGAACCCAGAGTAAAAACCTGAGCAGCATTTTGTAATGGTTTTTTATTATGTTCCGTGTATATAGCAATTATTGTGGGAAAATGTATACATGGAAAAATCGGTATGAAAGACACCTATGTATTTCTGAAATGGGAACAAATGACAGAGTTTAGAAACAGTTCATATTTGCACATTTTCGAAATTGGGAATACTCATACTAGCATGAGAATTATTGGTCATTTTTCAAAATGCTTTTTTTTTTACACAGTGTCTTTCATTTGGAAGGGAGAAATGCATCAGAAATCAATAGGTAATAACAATTGCTTTACAAATCTGAACTACCCTAAGTCTCCCGATAAAAATGGTACCTCACTTGTGTGGGTAGGCATAGTGCCCAAGACAGGAAATGGCTCAAAACCTAACGTGAACACACCACATTTTCACAATGAAAATTTACACATTTTTTGCGAAGAGTCTAGCTGTAGTTTTTTAACCCTAGCTCTGCCGGCACCTAGGGAAACCTAGCAAACCTATACATTTTTGAAAACTAGACACCCAGGGTAATCCAGTATGGGGTGACTTGACTGCCTCCCACCATGATCTGTTACCCAGAATCCCTTGCAAACCTAAAAAATTGACAAAAAAAACACATTTTCCCCACATTTCTGTGGTGGAAAGTTCTGGAATCTGCGTGGATCCATAAATTTCCACCCACCCTGTGTTCCCCAAAGTCTTACGAGAAAAATGGTACCTCACTTGTGCAGGTTGGCCTGCTGCCCGCGACAGGAAATGGCACAAAATGCAACGTGGTCACACCTCAATTTCGCAGTGAGAAATGACCCTTTTTTGGCAAAGTGCCTAGCTGTAGTTTTTGAACCCTAGCTCTGCCGGCCCCTTGTGAAACCTAGCAAACCTATACATTTTTGAAAACTAGACACCCAGGGGAATCCTGGATGGGGTGACTTGAGTGCCTCCCACCAGGGTCTGTTACCCAGAATCCTTTGCAAACCTAAAAAATTGTCCAAAAAAAACACATTTTCCCCACATTTGTTTGATGGAAAGTTCTGGAATCTGCGTGGATCCACAAATTTCCACCCACCCCGCATTCCCGAAAGTCCTACAAGAAAAATGGTACCTCAATTGTGCGGGTCGGCCTAGTGCCCGCGACAGGAAACGGCGCAAAACGCAACGTGGTCACACCCCAATTTTGCAGTGAAAAATGACCCTTTTTTTGCAAAGTGCCTAGCTGTAGTTTTTGAACCCTAGCTCTGCCGGCACGTAGGGAAACCTAGCAAACCTATATATTTTTGAAAACTAGACACCCAGGGGAAGCCAGGATGTGGTGACTTGAGTGCCTCCCACCAGGGTCTGTTACCCAGAATCCCTTGCAAACCTAAAAAATTGTCCAAAAAAACACATTTTCCCCACATTTCTGTGATGGAAAGTTCTGGAATCTGCGTGGATCCACAAATTTCCACCCACCCCGCGTTCCCCAAAGTCCTACGAGAAAAATGGTACCATACTTGTGCGGGTCAGCCCAGTGCCCGCGACAGGAAACGGCGCAAAACGCAACGTGGCATACCTCAATTTTGCAGTGAAAAATGACCCTTTTTTGGCAAAGTGCCTAGCTGTAGTTTTTGAACCCTAGCTCTGCCGGCACCTAGGGAAACCTAGCAAACCTATATATTTTTTAACACTAGACACCCAGGGGAATCCAGGATGGGGTGACTTGAGGGCCTCCCACCAGGGTCTGTTACCCAGAATCCCTTGCAAACCTAAAGAATTGTCCAAAAAAACAAATTTTCCCCACATTTCTGTGATGGAAAGTTCTGGAATCTGCGTCGATCCACAAATTTCCACCCACCCCGCGTTCCCCAAAGTCCTACGAGAAAAATGGTACCTCACTTGTGCGGGTCAGCCTAGTGCCCGCGACAGGAAACGGCGCAAAACGCAACGTGGTCACACCTCAATTTTGCAGTGAAAAATGACCCTTTTTTGGCCAAGTGCCTAGCTGTAGTTTTTTAACCCTAGCTCTGCCGGCACCTAGGGAAACCTAGCAAACCTATATATTTTTGAAAACTAGACGCCCAGAGGAATCCAGTATGTGGTGACTTGAGTGCCTCCCACCAGGGTATGTTACCCAGAATCCCTTGCAAACCTAAAAAATTGTCAAAAAAAACACATTTTCCCCACATTTCTGTGATGGAAAGTTCTGGAATCTGCGTGGATCCACAAATTTCCATCCACCCCGCGTTCCCCAAAGTCCTATGGGAAAAATGGTACCTCACTTGTGCGGGTCGGCCTAGTGCCCGCGACAGGAAACGGCACAAAACGCAACGTGGTCACACTTCAATTTTGCAGTGAAAAATGACCATTTCTGTAAACTAGACACCCGGCGGCTTTCAGGGAGGTATGGCTTGCGTGGATCCCCCAACGTTTCCTTACCCAGAATCCCCTGCAAACCTCAATTTTAGCTGAAAAAATCACTTTTTTCACACATTTCTGTGTGGGAAAGTTGTGGCATCACCGGGCTCACACAAATTTCCCACCACCCAGCGTTCCCCCAAGTCTCCTGATAAAAACGGTGCCTCACTTGTGTGGGAGGCCCAAGTACCCACGACAGGCAAGGGCCCAAAACATTTTTTGATAGGCAATGTTGATGTTGCCTCACTATGTTTTGGGCACTTGCCTGTCGCGGGCACTTGAGCCTCCCGCACAAATGAGGCACCATTCATGCATGACAATAATACTCATTTGGAGTAAATACAACAAAATGTTTTTCTTACCAAAAAAAGTCAACTACGTAAAACTGCAAAACAACCACTGCCGAAACCGCAAACAGGAATCAAAAGCTTTACACTAGAATAAAATGGAGAAATAAAACATTACAATCACATATACAAATAATGCACTAGTTCACAAACTAACTATAAAGGGGAGCGACCCTTGCCCAAGGGGCTGCTCCCAACAACAAAAATACAATCCCTGGTGGCCTAGTGGGCATACAATAAAATTAATTGTTGAACCTGCCCTTCCAAGGGGTCAGAAACGGCCCAAAAAAAAATGCTCCCCAAAATGGAGCAACCCTTGCCGAAGGGGCCACGCCCTAAAAACATTTTGCTTCCCCAAGGAGAGCAACCCTTGCCCAAGGGGCCACTCCCTAATACAGCTAGGGCATTTAAAAAAAAAAATCATACAGGCCCAGTAGGGCCACACACACCGATTTTTAAAAAAAATAACACGGATCTGCCCCCCCGGGGGACAGACCCAGCTACACAATTGCCCCCCCCCCCCGAGGTGAGCGACCCTTGCCCAAGGGGCCGCTCCCCAAAACGGATTGGCCATAAATGGGGGACAAAAAATAAAAAAAGGCCCGGTTGGGCCACACACAACTTTTTTTTAACATTTGTTCAACCGGATCTGCCCCCCTCCAAGGGGGGTAGATCCAACTTTTAATTTTACCCTCAAAGGGGAGTGACCCTTGCCCAAGGGGCCGCTCCCCAAAACAGATTGGCCATAAATGGTGAAAAAAAAAAAAGGCCCAGTTGGGCCACATACATCTTTTTTTTTTATTTATTCAAACGGATCTGTCCCGTTCCAAGGGGGGCAGATCCAACTTTTAATTTTACCCCCTAAGGGGAGCGACCCTTGCCCAAGGGGCCGCTCCCCAAAACAGATTGGCCAAAATTGGGGGCCAAAAAATAAAAAAGGCCACACACAACTTTTTTTTTACATTTTTTCAAACGGATCCCCCCTGGCAGATCCAACTTAAAATTTTACCCCCAAAGGGGAGCGACCCTTGCCCAAGGGGCCGCTCCCCGAGACAAATTGGGCCCCAAACACACACAAAAATGCATTCCTGCTGCACGATCTCGCCCCAGGCGAGATCGAGCAGCAGGAATGCGTTTTTCAAAAGACATCGGAGGAAAGGAAAACCCTGTCCTTTCCTCCGATGCCTTTGAAAATACACCCCCCACCCTCCACGATGCAAAAATTACCTCTTACTTTCCCAACGCGCTGGAAGCAAATGGCTTCCAGCGCGTTGGGAAACTTAGGGAAGCCTCCAATGACGTCAGCGCACCTCGTGCGCTGACGTCATTGATGACGTGGAGGGGGGAGGCGGGGGGAGGCAGGGGAAGGGCTTCCCATGCCTTCCCCGGAGCAGGCAGGAAGATCGGTGTCCCACGGGGGGAGCGCCAGCGCTTCCCCCGTGGGTGGGTGTCACGACGGCTGGGAGCCGTCATGAGCACACGCCCACTGTGTGCCATGACGGCTCCCAGCCGTCGTCAGCAACGAATGAGTTAATGTCCCCCTGGTCTTCAACTATTTCAAAGAGCTCCCAACACTGTGGTCGAGCCCATCCCGACTTATAGGCGTCAGGGTGACCCGATGATGAAGCATGACACCACTAGGGTGTGAGAGGGTAACTAAACCAAAAGGAATTGCTTCCTTGCTCATCTTTTACTGAAGTTACACACCTATCCTCACACTTCATACTTCGCTTCTACCCATTTAAGCGCATCTTGATTGACCACTACGTGGTCAGTTGGAGTAATTTTACGTGGTTTAATGATTTGACTTGGGAGGTGCTACTCCGACCCAGGATCCTCTCGACCCTCCAGGCATTGGAAAACGATTTTCCTTAGCCTTTTTGTGCACACACATCAGCCCTGTCACAGACAATTTCAAGGCGGCTCACATGGATCTTCCTTTTGAGTGTCCTGCTAGTGCCCAAGTCTACCAAGTAGGTGGACCTCACTTTTCCTCTCTAGGATAGGGTAAGGACCACCCCATTTGTCTTGGAGGGCCCTTGGTACCCCAGGCTCCAAAACCCACACCTTCTGCCCTGGTTGGAATTCCACCAGTTCAGCTTTTTGGTGATACCGGAGCTTCTGAAGCTTTTGGCTGGCCTCAAGATTTTAGGATGCTTTCTCTACGTACTCTGTTATTCTGGAACATAGGCCTAGTACAAAGGGCACAATATCCTGCTCAGGTTCTTGGCAAGGCTTCTCCCAACTTTCCTTCACAAGAAAAAGTGGTCCCATAACAGGCTGGCCAAACAGAAGTTAAAAGGGGGAAACCCTACTCCTATACGAGGCACCTCTTTGTAGCCAAAAAGCAGGCATGGCAAAAGGTCATCCCATCTCCTTTTGAGTTTTTCATCGGTCCCCATGATCATGCATTTCAATGTCTTGTTGAATCTTTCAACAAGTTCATTGGTTTGTGGAATGATAAGGTGTAGTGAACTTGTAGATCACTCCACACTCGTTCCACACATCCCTCAGGTATGCCAACATAAAGTTGGTACCTCTGTCTGACACCACCTCCTTAGGAAACCCTACCCTGGTAAAGATACTGATGAGGGCTTTGGCAATTGCAGGGGCTGTAGTAGTCCTAAGGGGAATTGTCTCAAGAAACCTGGTAGCATAATCCACTACTACCAGTATGTATTAGTTTTCTGATGTGGTGGATGGTTCAAGTGGACCGACTGCATCCACACCTACCCTTTCAAAGGGAACCCCAACCACTGGTAGTGGAATTAAGCAGGCCTTTCGGTGTCCACCTGTTTTGCCACTGGCTGGACAGGTGACACAGAAGCTGACAAACTCCTTTACTTTTTGGGACACGTTTGACCAGTAGAAGTGGCTGACAGTAAATCCTGTGCGACTTTTGTTCTAAATAAAACTGGTTTCAGAAAACTGGGGGGGAAAAAGAAGTGTCTGACAAGCCTTCTCCAAGTTTTAGTCTGGCCAAGATGCCCAGCTAGGGGGAGGTCATGGGCCAATGTGAGGAGGAATTCTCTAAATGCCTGAGGCACTACCATTCTCCTAGTGGCACCAGGTTTGGGGTATCTGGCCTCAGTGTAATGGAGTCACTCCTTCCAATAGGTCCTGTGGGAACCACTGACATCTCCCTTTTTCTGTGCAGCAGCTTGCTTTTGCAGGCTCTCAAGAGTTAGACAGGTCTTCTGTCCAAGGCACAGCTGTTCCCTAGGGGGTCCCCATGGGCCCAGGACCTCAACCTGGTAAGGTTCAAATTCCAAGGGCTCAGTTCCCTCTTGGGGTGACAAGTCCTCTCCCTGGGGAGACGGGCCCTGAGCTATTTGCTGTTCAGAAACTGTTCCCCCAGTCTTCTTACCTTTTCTCTTGGAAAGTTGGGCCATTATTCCAGACTCTAACACTTCTTTTTCACACTGTGCTTGACTTTGTGCTCTTGTTTACACACACACACACCATCATAGGGATCTGCAGCATGGCTGCATGGGTTTTTAGATCTACCTCAGCCCATGCCAAGGTCTACAGATCATCTCCAAGCAGTTAGGCAGCTGGAAGTTTTGGAGAGACCACTACCTGTTTCAGGCCAGTAATCCCCCCCCAATCTAATGTCACCATAGCCATAGAATGGTCTGTAGTGACACTGTCAGCGTTGGTGACTGGATAGGTTTTTCCAACTAGGTATTATCCTGGGAAAACCAGTGTATCTCTCACCATGGTGACACTGGCACCTGTATCCCTCAGGGCTTCTATTCTAGTCCCATTAATCAAGAGGAACTGCTGGTACTTTTTTAAGTTAGTTGGCAAGACAGCTAAAGTGGAACAATCTATCCCATCCTCAGAAACTAAAACAGCTTCAGGGTGAACACTGATTTGCTTTGGGCACACTCTTGATCCCATCTGCAGACTTGCCACACCAGTGATAACTGGAGGAGTACTAGGGGCACTTTTGGTAGGACAGACAGTATTTCCAGTATGGTGTCCCAACTTCTTACAGTTCTTAAACCAGACCTTTAAGGAACAAAATTTTTATAATTTATGCCCACCACTAAACTGGGAAGAGGTCTTGGGCCCACCCTCCTGTGCAGGTTTTCGTGGGCCTTTAGAAGACTCTTGTTTTTATGTTTTTTGTTTTTTTATAATTCTTTTTATTAACGAATGGAGTCGACTTCACAGGTTACAACAAAAAAGGCAGAAACATTGTATCAATTCTTGTCATGATTGCGGGTTGCTTAGATACATCTCGATAATTAACAATTACTACGGGACCCTTGGGTCTTCTATCTCTGGAACAATGGGGGGAACACAGATATTGCCTCTATATTCATTCCATTTACTCCAAATGGAGGACCACTTTCTAGGACAAACGTGAAACATGGACAGTTTTTTCATGAAACATGCACCAGTCCATATCTGCTTTCCAAGAGTCTACCTTGGGTGATGCACCCGCCCCCCACATTTGTGCTATATTCCGCTTGGCCACCATCTGCCCCAGCGTGACCCAGATGTTGTCTTTAGTGCTAGGATCGGTGGGTTCCCATATGTTCAGTAGGCATCTCTTAGCCTCCAGTCGCAAGGTAGCTCCCAGTACTATGTAATGCAGTAATGGATTTTTGCCCAATAAGACTGGATATATTTACATTCCCATATTATATGTATGAAGGAGCCCAACAGTCCACACCTCCGTCTATAGTTGCCGTCTTCCACTTTATCCTTTTTAACTAGGGTTGGCCCAGTAATATATACTCTATGGAGGATTTTCAACTGCACTAGACGGAACCTAGATGAGATTGCCACCTGTCTTGGGGATACTACTGCTTCCTGCCATTCCTCATCGTCTATTTATAGCCCATCTCTCTCCCAGTGTTGTCTGAGGGGTGCAAGGGGGTTTGGGGTATTATTAATCAGTTTTTTGTATGTCAGGGATATCGCTTTGTAGGGCATATATCCGTCCAGCAATCTGTCCTCTAATGGCGAAGAGTCTGGTAGATTGGATGAAAGCGCATGCCTAACCTGCAGATAACGGTAGTACTCAGTGCCAGCTAACTCATAGTTGTGCTGTAGGGCGGCGAACGTGACCACCTCTCCCTTGTCCCAGAGGTCTCCAACTTTTGATATTCCAATGGTGTCCCACTTGTCGAACCCCTTAGTGGTGCCCATTGTGCCCAGTTGTGCCATCTCCCATAGCGAGGTGGCCTGTGTGATCTTCTTATCCCAACCCAGACTTTTGTTAGCTGCTTGCCAGACCAGCACTGAATGTTTAGTTGGCCCCATCAGGGAGTATCTCTGCGGTCTCGAATAGAGGGCCCTATGGTATGTTCCCCCAGGGAGCATCCATTTGTCTAGTTTATACGCTGGGTCCTCATCTGTGAGGTATGTGCAGTGGTTAATCGCTGTTAAGTGCGCTGTCCAATAGTACTTTTTGATGTCTGGTAATCCAATACCCCCGTCGTACCACCCCTGGACTAGTTTATGGAAGGCTATTCTGGGTCTCCCCTCCCATAGTAAATCTCTCTGTATGCTCTCTATTTCTCAAAAATACCTATTTGGGACTATGTCCGGGGTGTTCTGCAATGCGTAGAGGAAACGCAGTAGCGCCATCATTTTGAATAATGCCGCCCGTCCTATTAGTGATAGCGGGAGCTCTTTCCAGGTGTCAACATCTCTTTTGAGCCTCTGTAGCGGGGGGAGTAGGTTCTGCTCGTATCGACATTTCGGGTCTGACGTGATAAAGATGCCTAGTTAGCGAAAGCCCTTTTTCACTGTTTGCATAGGGCAGTCTCGGGGTAGGGACGGGGGTCTCCTTTTAGAACGTACAGTAAGGATTTGCTCCAGTTTATCCTATATCCGGAATATCTCCCAAAGTGCGTTGAGCAGGGAGATGGGTCTGTATGAGGAGCATTTGTCCATAGGTTTACCCTCTTTGTGAATTGTTACTAGCGTGGCCACTCTCTGGTCTCTCGGCAGCAGACCCTTTTCCCGACTGTTGTCAAACATTACTCGCAGGTGTGGGGCAATGATATCTGGTTTTAGTTTGTACAGTTCTATTGGTAGGCCTTTGGGGCCCATGGCCTTTCTGGATCGGAGGTTTCTGATCGCCTGTGCCAATTCGTCATCCGTGAGGGTGCTTCCCAGCATGTCCCTGTCTTCGGTTGACAGGGTCGGCATGTGGATATCTCTAAGCAGCTCTGTGGCATCCTCCACTGAGAGAGTGGAATTGGAACGATAAACCATTTCAAAGTAGTTAGCGAACTCGTTTTCAATAGCCTGTGGGTCTGTCACTACTTGCCCACCCTCCTCCTCTAGTTTCGGGACCAGTCGGCTCGCTAAGCCTCTCTTATCCAGCCAGGCTAATAGCTTCCCTGCTTTGTCCCCTAGATCGTATATCCTACCTGCTTTGTCCCTCCCCATTTTCTTAGCCAGGTCAGTAACAATGCTCTTATATTAATCTATTTTGAGTTTCCGGGAATGGAGGTTCTCTTCCGTGACATCTTCCCTGTCTGTCCCTTCCAGGCGGAGAATCTCGCCCTCCACCTGTTCGAGAGTTTTGCGTTTTTCTTTCCGAATACCGGCTATCCAGGAAAGTGCCTGCCCTCTTACCACTGTATTAAAGGCCTCCCAGATGGTTTGGGGAGAGGTGACCGTGCCTACGTTTTCGGGAAAGTAGTTGTCAATAGTTTGTACTAGGGAATCCCTGACTATTGGGTTACGAAGGTACCATGGGTTCACTGGTGCAATTCTTCCCTCTCACTTCCCGCCCAGGACCACCTGAGTCGAGACCGGTAAATTGTCCGCTATTCCCCTTGCCATGTGTCTAGTGTCGTGCATCTCAGCTATCTGGGTCCCTGGGACCAGCAGGCAGTCAGTGCGGGAGATGCTGTTGTGGGCGCCCTAGTAGAAGGTGTGGTGGATGGTGTCTGGATGGAATGTTCTCCACACCTCTACCAGGCCCATTGCATCTAAGAAATCTGGGAGTCTCCTCATGTGGGAGCCGATGTCTCGTGGAGGGTGCCTGTTTAGGAGTCCCGATATCCCTGAATTAAAGTCTTCCCCCCACCACAAGTTGGCCCACCGGGAGAGCGAGCAACAGGGACCCCAGCTCCTTGAACGTACGATTCTGGAGTCCAGCTGGGACGTGGACTGTTACCAGGTTGAGGGTCGAACCCTCCACTGCCCCGAAATTGCTGCAAATCTTCCCAGACCATCTACCCACGTTCGGTGTATGGAGAACAGGAAGGACTTTTTTTATCATGATGCCCTCTCCTCTTGATCCTGTGGTAAAGCCAGAGTGTGCAACGAGTTTATAGCCCCCTCTGTCTAATGCTTTGCAAGTGTTGCCTACGAGATGGGATTCCTGCAGTACTACCACCTCTGGGGAATGCCGTCTAATGTGCTGCAGGACTATGCAGCGCTTCAGCTTGTCCCCATCCCATTGACGTTCCAACTTAATAAATTAAAGTGTCCCTTCTGATGTATACCCGGCATGATAAGTGTTGCTGGCATTCGTTTCTACCTGTATAAGACATAGTTAAGTCGACGTGACAAATAACAATAAGAATACTTCTGTACCCTCCCAACTTACCGCCACCCTGCTCCCCTACAATCTGGGCCTAAAACTGACCATTTACTAAACTTGCAGAGTGCCTGGCGCCTAAGTGCGTTACTAACTACAGTTAACTTGAGGGGGGGGAAGGCGTGCACTCGTGCTCCCTCCCTGTGGTAGAAATGGCCGGTTCCTATCCCCGGGTTCCTGGTTCGCTGTAAAGTGGTGCTTTAATATAGAACCCCAACGGTTTATTATATGATCACCCATCTGGCCCAAGGATTCCATCGCCCCCCACCTGTGCACAGTGCCAGCCCTCAACATATGTTACGACCCATCTTACAGTTAGTGATGCGGACAGTTCAGGGCCTAGGTAGGATAAGTCTTCCATGAGCTGCATTTCACTCCGCTCAGCTCCGCACCTCCAGCCAGTCCGTGACATCCTCTGGACGGTCAAAGAACCAGACTTTATTCTCCACTTCCACCCAGAGCCGGACCGGGAACAACATCGTGTACTTGATTCCCTTTTCTCACAGGCTCTTTTTTGCCATGAGAAACGATCTTCTTTGCTTCTGCACCGCTAGGGTAAAGTCTGGAAAGAATGAGATTTTTGAGTTTTCAAATCGAAGAGGTGGGGCGCCTCTGGCCTTCTGGAGGATGACATCTCGGATGCGAAAGTTCAGTATTCTTGCCAGAATCGGCCGAGGTGGCACCCCTGGCTTTGGCTTCCCTCCCGGTACTCTATGGGCCCGTTCTATCACAAAGAATTTGGACAGTCCCTTCGGCTGGAGGTGGTTGAGTATGAGATCTTCTACGAAAAGGTCCGTAGCCTGTCTCTCCGCTTTTTCCAAAACCCCAATAATGCGCACATTATTACGGCGGGTGAGCCCTTCATAATCATCCAAATTTTCCTCCGCAAATTTCCTGAAGGTCTGAAGGTCTTTGACTTCACGCTGCAGCTGGGAGGTGTCATCTACAAGGCTGGAGGTGGTGATTTCCATTTGTTTCACTTGTTCTCGATTTTTCATTAAATCTGCCCTAAGGAGCATCACCTCTGTTGTAATCTCGATCATCCTTTGTTCAAGGGAGAGCCGAACCCCCAGGATAGCCTCCATTACATCCTGGAGTGTCAGTGCTGCTGGTCCCCCTTCCACATTGGTCTTGCCGGTAGCCTCTTGTTGGGGTTCCGGCGGGGCTGATTTAGTGAAGGTGTATTTATCCAGCTTTTTCTGTTGTACTGTTTTGTTGCCTCTGGTCCCTGACATTCTCTCAGTGGCTTCCCCGCACCCCAGTCCTCAGCGAGGTGATGGGTTTTGCAGCATTGGTGCTCGGGACCCCTTGCTATGCCAGTGAAGGAACCAGGATTCTAGACTGCGATGTTGCCGACGTCTGCGCCGTGTGGAAGGCCCTCAAGTTTACGGGTTCCAATGTAGGGTGTCCGAGACGCCAACAGATCAAGGGGGACAGCGGCCAGTGCACTCACCGAAGGTTGCTGCGTGTGGCTGCCAATAAGTTGTCTGCACTCCAGTCTCCAGGTGCCCTCTAGCACACTTTCGCTGGGTCCAGGGGGAGCGGGGCATCCACCAGTCCCTCAGTACACTTCTTTGTTTCCTCCGGGACACTCCGCGGCAGTGCGCCCACCGACCCCACCCCATGCAGGCCTCTCCTGTTCATGCCTTGTGTAGATCTGCAGAGGGCCTCCGGGCCCTTGCGATGATTTCCGAAGCTTGCCGGGGGGGGGGGGGGGGGGAGACGGGCCTGGGCTCCTTTCACGGTTGTAGGAGGGGGGAGGAAGGGAGGATTCCGATGTCGCAGGCGTCCCCCACCTAGTCTCTGGGGCGGCGGGACGCCTGGCTCATCCCGGGAAATTGGGCCCTCTGGGTCGATCGTGTGTGCTTTTAATAGGCCTCTTTTGCCAGGAGCAGCTGCAGTTGGGCAATCGCGTGTGCTCACCTTCGCATCGCGCGTGTCTCCAAAGTTGCAGCAAAAACTCCTCCCCCACTGCGCTGTGTCTACGCGCTGGATTCTTCTGCACCATGTCTCTTCTGCATTCAGGGCCCAGGCCTCAGACTCGGTCTTGCGTCGCGGGGCGACTCGATGATGCACATCGCACCGCCCTAAGCTCGCTACCACAGCCTCCGGCTCGCGTAACCGGGGGAGGCCGCACTTATGGATAGGCGGCGCTCGATCCGTGTCGGGTCCCGGCCATCAAAGCCGAATTCAGCAGTGGCAGCGATCCTTGCCCCAGGGTTCCCGCTGCTCGGGATACTGATAGTCGATGTGGATGTTAGGGAGAGAGTCACGGGTATCGGAGCTCCCTCTAGCTAGCGGCCATCACGTTCTGTGGCTTGACCACGCCCCACGACTCTTCATTTTTATCTTTCCCTGGATCACCCCCTTTGCCATGGGGAGGTTTTGTAACCCCTTTTCTTTAGTTCACCCCTAGTGGTTGTCTTGGTCACCCTAGTCTTGACCCAGTGGTCTGCCTTCCTTCCCAATTCTTGGGGGAAATTTAGACCTTTAGACCTAGGTCTACCAGATACTGATGCAATTACTTAACATGTGTTCTTTGATAAACAGGTTATAAAGCACAGCATAGTCATGCACATCACTTTCAGTTAATCAACCATCTAGTGTTTTACTGAGTAGTCGATGAAGTCAACCCAGGATGACTCAAAGTTTTGCGAGCCTCCATAAATCTAATTGTATACCCTCACTTGTGAGTCCAAAGTCTTCAATCAGGGTGCCCTTTATGAGGTCAAAAGACTCAGCATCTGCCCCAGTAAGGGTCAGGAGTCTTTCCCTGCAGTTACCAGTGAACAGTCCCCAAAGCAATGCTCCCCAGTATGACGTCTTCACTGTTCACATTCCACAGGCCCTCTCAAAGGCTGTGAATCATTTGGCGATGTCATCACCTTCCTCATATTTAGGGAAATCCCTTTGGGGATTTTAAGGTCAGAGGAATGCTATCTGTCCCTAGGTATATTATTGCTGCCACAATTTATGGATGCTAGAACCAATTCTGTTCTCTCTTTTTCTAAAGCTAGGAGGCTCCCCTCCAAGACTAGTCTTTTAGCCAACCTTTCTAAAAGGATATCCTCTTCAATGAGCTGTCCTCAATGTTACTTACTGGGCCTATTCCACCTGTGTGGGATCTAGATCCCCTAACCACTACGTTAGGAAAGATGGGCACAGTGGACACAGCTTCTTTATCTAGGGGATTGGGAATTGACCTCCTCATCACTATGTTCTCTTTCTGATGGGGGTTCATCCTCCTCAGAAGGGTGACTCCTTGCACATTCTGCCAAAAACTCCTGGAGTTAGACCTTAGTAGGATTGGAACCAGTTTTTATCTTTTTGAGTTTACTTAGAGATCTTAGCTCTCCCATCTTGAGATGTAGGTAAGGGGTCAGGTCGAGCTCCACATCCATATTCTCTGCATCTATCTTTCCACTAATAGTTGGGATCTTTTTTTAAGAGGCCTAAAAAACTTCTAAGTACTTTAACCCTAACTACAGTAGTTTTTTAAAACTTTTTGACATTCTCAAGGGACTTAACGAAGACCCTAACAAGACTTTAATACAATTTTAGAACAAATTGTCAATTTAAAAATGAGTTGAACCTAAAGGCAATTTTGGATTGTAGTAATGTGATCAGGTGTTGGCTAAGTAGTCCAACAAATATAAAGTCATAGACCTCACCACTGATCCACCAATGTAGGCAGCTGGCTCTGAATATACTATAGCAAAGTAAGGTATAGTGTGCAATGAGTCCAGTGAATCCCCATAGGCTTAGAGAGGCTCAAGAAGATAATAACAAAAGCTCTTCTTGTGATAGTGTGGTCGAGCAGTTGGGCTTAACAGAGGGCTGTTTTAAGCATTTGTTGTGCAGACTCAGGCAAGAAATGATTGAACACAAACTTAAAGACTAAATCCAGACCCTTGTTTGGTATAAAAAGTTATTATTCGGTTATTTTATTTTCTAGCATCAAGAAATTCTCAGTTGCAAAAATGTCACAGTTTTCAAAGTAGTAATACTTTCAAAAATGCAGTATGAATTGTTTTGCAAGACAAAAGAAATGCTTTACATTCTTAGAAATAATTTTGGAGTTGTCAATCAGATACAGTGGCACATAGCAATTTGCAAGATAGACAGTTTTATGCAATAGGTAGACTGCAAAGCAATCCTATGGTAGGAAAACAGTATAATGCATTAGCAGGTAAGTACTCTACTTACAATCCCAGTCTTAGGGGTTTGGACCAACACTAGGCAAGGTTCAGTTTAAGGTAGGTACTGCACCACCAGCAGCACTTCGGCGGCCGGGTGCAGATGTAACTGGGCCCAATGTAAATCAATGGAGACTGGGGGCACCTCAAAGAGGCACGGTTTGCAGGTAAGTACCTGTGGTTTCAGGTCACAGGCACTGGGGGGGGGGCACAAAGCAGCACCAAAGCTACACCACTAGTGGCACAGGGACGGAGGGGTGCAGGGTGGAAAATCAGAGTTGGGCACCCAATGCTTATCAATGGGGAATCTCTTTCGCACAAAAAGGCTGCAGGCTCGGACCAGGAGGCTGGCTGAAGGTGACCACCGGCTGGGCAGGTTCGTTGGAGGGCTGAGGGAGGTTGAGGATGCTGGTGTACCTTTTGGTGTTGGATCTTCTTGGTTGGAGGTCCAGGAGTGACAAGCCACCAATGAAGACAAGGTCAGGATCGCTGGGGAAACTTCACCGGACAGGTGAGCCACTCAAACCCAGGCCGTGGGCATCGGGTGCAGAGTGGGCAGAGATTGCGGATCTGCCTGGATCCACAATCCTTGGAGTAGTTTCTTTGGGCAGCTGTCCTCTAGAGATCTGGTCTTGTCTGAACAGTGGCAGTCTTCCTGGGGTTCTAAGAAGTCGCTAGCCAAGGGACAGGCATCTTCTTCTTCTCAGGGTCTTTGAGCAGCAGACACACCAGTAAGGCTGGAGTCAAATCGGTAGTCATCTTCCATGCTTGGCTGCACTGCGTCTTCTTCGTCCTTTTCTTCTTGGGTCACAGGAATTTGAAGATCAAGGTTTAGGGGTGCCCCTCAATCCTGAATTTAGGGGTGTCACAGGTACTGGCAAAAGGTAGACAATGGGCTATTTGCCTTTAGGATGACTACACCCTTAGAATGTCCCTTCCCTTTGGGGAGGTACACCCTTATAATGACCCCTCCATTTGGGGAGGGGGCGTCCAACTAACCTGTTTGGTTTGAATCCTTTCATTCAAGATGGAGGATTTTCTAAAGAGGCGACCACCTCAGTCCAGGGCACCTTAGGGGGGGGTCCAGGCAGAGAGGGGACACAATTCGTCTGACTACTAATTTTCCCGCCGATCTTGCCACCAAAAGTGGGGCTTGGTCATGGGGGCAGGCATCTCCACTAGTTGGAGAGGCCCTGGCTAGCATTTCAAAGGGCAGAAAGTCTTTGAGGCTTACCGCCCTGAATGATGTTCCTGCTTGGGGGTAGGTGTGAAGAACCTCCACCCAAGCAGCCTTTGTCCCTGACCCACAAGAGCACAAAAGCTCCCACCTCTGGGTCAGAAACATGTCTGTGAGGCAGGCTGGTGCAGACCAGTCAGATGGACATGAGGGAGTAGATCTAAGATGCCCTCTGAGTGCGTTTTGTAATAAATACAACACTGGCATCAGTGTGGCTTTATTATGCTGAGGAGTTTGATACCAAACGCTTTAGCATTCAGTAAAGCCATCATGGAGCAGTGGAGTTCATAATGACAAACTCCCAGCCAATGTACTCAATATGGCTCCTCTGCACTTACAATGTCTGTGAATGGCACAGACACTTTAGGGGCACATTGCTCATGCAGTTGTGCCCTTGCCTGTGGTAAAGTGCACCCTGCCTTGGGCTGGGAGGCCTGCTAGAGGGGTGACTTACCTATGCCACATATCGTATGTATGTTTGTTGAGGGGCTTCTGAGGGTGGCACAATACATGCTGCAGTCCTTAGGGACCCTCTCTGGTCACAAGGCCCTTGGTACCACTGGTACTTTTTAAATGGGACTTACAGGTGAACCAGAGGTGTGCCAATTGTGAAAATAAAGGTACAGTTTTGGGAAAGAACACAGGTACTGGGAACCTGATTGGCAGGGACCCAGTCCAGACTAAGTGCATCAGATATCAGGCAAAAAAAGGGGGGTAACCATGCAAAAAGGGGCACTTACATACAATAAAGATGTAACAATAACCCATTTCTAATGAAAGGAAAGCTCCAGCACCTTCTGCAGGAACAATACAGTGTGGAGATGCACAACACAATACAGGGCCAGCTTTAGGGCAGTGCGACTGGTGCGGCCGCACTGAGTGCTGACCTGTGGAGGAGGGCAATGTGACCTCATGGGGGGGCAATGTGCTTGGCAATATCTTATGATACGAGGGATGAGGGGCACTTTTTCAGGTGATAGTGACAGAATCTGAGGAGGCGTTCATGGGACGTGGGGGCGCCAAAAGTGATTGTCGCATTGGGCGCCACCCTGACACAATATGAAACATTTTTTCAAACAAAGACCCATGCACTAGTGTTTTCCAGTAGGCCCACATTAGAACGTTTTGTGGAAGTGTCCTTGGGGTTGGTAGAGTCAATACACTGGGAAAGTTTCATTAACAATACATGCCTTCTATGGAAAATAACTAATTATGTCACAGTATCCTGTGCTCTGCGAAGATGGCGGAGAGTGAAGACACGCAGTGCGACATTGATTGGTAGGGATGATAAGCAGGAGCAAGATGAACAGAATACCAAAACAGCATCCATCACAATAATATATCTCTGCAAACATAGGGCACAACTAAACTGCACTTCTAAACACTTAATACAAATTGTTTCAATTGAAACATTAATAATTCATTGGTTACAATTATATATTCATCATAAAAATCATTAGTATTAAAAAATTATTTGTCACAAAAAATTGAACATTTAGAAAAAGAAAAAAAAAACGGCTGATGGGTAGCTTTGCAGTTTAATCTCCAAGGGGCATATTTATAATAACTGACGCATCCCTGCAGATCAGCAGGGATGCGCCAGTTATTTTGCGCCCCAGCTCCGCCATCATGGATGCGCCGCATTTATAATGCTGTATATAACAACAGGAGTATAACCCATATACCACGTTGAGAGGTGGGTAGGTATGAAAGAAAGAGCAACAATTCTCAACAGGTATTATTACGCTAGACAATTAAATTTGTATGTCCAAGACATCAGACCGGAGGGAAAAAGGAAGACTCTTGAAGAATGTTTAAAGAATGTATTTAGGTCAAAACATCATTTAAGCGTCATTCGTAGAAACAAGAGAAAGCAAATTTACAGTTGTATCAGCACTGTAGAAATACATATTTGAAGCAAAAAACAATAACAACCCAAATTGCACTTGGTGCTGGATGTGAAGGTGAAGGTGGCGACACAAGTGACAATTGTGAAAACAGCGACGGCGGCGCAAGAGAAGTGACAAGTAATGTACAGTGAGAGCAAATTGTATAAAATACTGTGGTAGAGGAAATAAATTGATTATTCTTTGTAATTCAAGACAATCATTTTGAAAGGAGAAAACCACAGGAGAAATGTTGCGCGATTAATGGCGCTGAACGGTCGACGGCGTTTCGATCCTCTATGTTAGGATCATCTTCAGGACCGGGTTGTTCGATTTAAAAACGATGCTGAGGGGGCGTCGGACAAGAACGTAGAGGGGTCCGCATCAGTGGGAGAACGTTGTTTGCTGGGGGTGGAAGAGGTTGCGTCAAGTTTAAGTAGAGACGCGGGGCGCGTCTGTGGATGAACGTCGCCGGGCGGTCAAAGGATCTTCGGGGCTTAGCCAGGTCCCGTCAGAGGTGTGCAGCTTGTCTTCGTGTGGCGATTCGAATCGCCACACGAAGACAAGCTGCACACGCCCCCGACATGCCTCGGATTCATTCCGCATTCCCAGAGTACCTCTGACGGGACCTGGCTAAGCCCCGAAGATCCTGTGGTTTTCTCCTTTCAAAATGATTGTCTTGAATTACAAAGAATAATCAATTTATTTCCTCTACCACAGTATTTTATACAATTTGCTCTCACTGTACATTACTTGTCACTTCTCTTGCGCCGCCGTCGCTGTTTTCACAATTGTCACTTGTGTCGCCACCTTCACCTTCACATCCAGCACCAAGTGCAATTTGGGTTGTTATTGTTTTTTGCTTCAAATATGTATTTCTACAGTGCTGATACAACTGTAAATTTGCTTTCTCTTGTTTCTACGAATGACGCTTAAATGATGTTTTGACCTAAATACATTCTTTAAACATTCTTCAAGAGTCTTCCTTTTTCCCTCCGGTCTGATGTCTTGGACATACAAATTTAATTGTCTAGCGTAATAATACCTGTTGAGAATTGTTGCTCTTTCTTGCATTTATAATGCGGCGCACCATGGGGCAAAAACGGCACAGATGCGTCACGCATCTGTGCCGTAAAAGTGGCGCATTGCTGGAGTTGCGTCGCAAGCGCAACGCAGCTCCAGCAATGCTCTGGGGGGCCCTATCTGCACAATGCTGCGTCAATCCTTACGCCTGCTTCAAGCAGGCGCAGGGTTTTGACGCAGCATGGGCTCAAAAGTGACTGAGTGAAATCTTGCAGTTTTCACTCAGCCACTTTTAGGAGGCGTTCCTGCGCCGGAACGCCCCCACCTGCCCTGGGACGCCTACATGTGGCGCAGGGCTTTACAACGTGACGCATCTCCCAGATGCGTCACGTTGTAAATACCCCGCACCATGGCGCAGGATTTGCGCCGCTGCTGCATCACAAAAGTGACGCAACGGCGGCGTAAATGAGGCGCAAGTCAAACATAAATCTGCCCCCAAGCCTCTAAGGCACATGTTGTGAGAGCATTTTTTGATCTACATAACCTAAAGAAGATCTCTGCTTTCTAAGGATTTATAATTTTAATATCTCTGTGAAGTCGCGCTGTCTGAATGCTCAACTTGCAAGATCTGTTTGGTCCTAATAGTCGTTCTCCACTTTAAACCTCTAAAATGTGTGTAAAATGAAGCTCAGCCCTGCTGTTTGAGGCCTGAGCCTGCGTAAATGGTGTAAACTTGAGGGTACCTCTTCTGATTTAGTATTTCGCCTTCGGGTGGTGTAACCTGAGGGATACTTGTTGTCTGGTGACTGAGCCAAGGATAGCTCTGTACCTGGGATTAAGGATGCAAGAGGTGGATGGCTCTGCTCTTCGAGATCTGAGTGGGTGGTATCTCTTTGCACTAATGGACAGTTTTGCAGTCTAGTGTCTGGACATTGGAGAGTCCTGAGGGATAATTCTGATACCTGGACCTGTAAGAGCTGTGGTACCTATGGGGCACTTGGGCTGACTCGGGCCTGAGACTCTTAAGATTTGTGCAACCTGGGATAGCTTTGATGTCTGAGGACTGAGCCTGCATGAGCTCTGTAGCCAGAGGGTTAGCTCTCTTGTAAAAAGACTGAACTTGCGGTATCCGGCTAAGTTGAGGGATTGCTCTGTTTTCTGAGACTGTAATATTGGTGTATGCTGGGGAATAGCTTTATGGCCTCACACATAGACTTTTGAGATTGGTGTAACCTGATGGATAGCTCTTGTCTCTAAACCTGGACACTCCAGGTAGACTATGGTATACTATGGCATGAAGCACGCCAACAGAGAGACATTTGACCACCTATTGCTTTCATCACTAGTGACAGACACAGCAAAAGGAATGCTAAGCAACACAGGGTCTGTAGAAAATACACAATCATGTAACGTGGGGAAAGGTTTGGCTTAGTATTTATTCTATTCTGCAGTGTGTGACTGCAGGACGGTGTCCCCATTACGGTCCCGACGGTCCCAGGTTCTGAGACTTTCATTACGAAACTCGGGAAAAAATAATCTAAGGGTAGCCTCACTATGAAGGCTTCTGTGTTTTAACCGCTAGTGTGCTTATGGCTAACGAGCCCATACCTGCTTATTTTGTGTTTATTATGGTTTTATGGCAACACTCCGGGTTGGGAAAACTACACAGATTTGTTCCCAAAAAATGAGATTGGAACAATCTTTGTATATTTGTAGGGGCATAGAGGGGATCATTCATGAATTTCATTTTTCTTTTACAGACATTAATGGCAAATGTGTTACTGAGAAACCAGTAAGGCTGACTCAACCACTTTGTACTAATTGATCACACTGTGATACAGACCAGCATTACGAGGGAGAAGGATCTTTACCCTGAAGAAGGCCAGTGACCCAGAAGGGCAATTAAATTTGGGTGAAACATGTTGGTAGACACAGTGGGGGGTAAGAAGTGGTAATTCCTCCTACATACCCCGCCTTTTGATGTTTTAATCCTGCCAAGGGAGACCAATAATAAAGAAATTTAGGTGGTACTTCCTTAGGCAGTTTTAGCTCACTTTCTTCTGCACCAGTGATCCCTCATGGGGGAAACTTTTCCTATATTTACCTCACTTTTCCTTTTTCTTTACCTCTCAAAATAAATCAGCACTCCGTCCAGTGTGTTGGTCTGCACCTGGGTGTCGTAAGCGGCCCAATGATGAAGCATGCCTTTAATTAGCGGGTGAAGGCAGTATTTAAAAGTATGTTGGTTTTTCCTCTCTATTCCTCTTTTACAACCCTTTCTGCGGTTTGCCTAGGGCAGAGAAACAGACAAACTGTTTATAGTAGGGTTTCCTCTGTTATGTATTTTAGTCCTTCTCTTTTTCTGAGTTGAGGTGAAACTGTGGTATAGCTCTGCTGTCTGAGTCTGCAGCTATGGAACCTAAGGAACAGCCATGCAGTTTAAGGACCAAACCTATAAAATCTATGTAGCACAAGGGACAGCTCTACTATCCAAAACCCAAGAACTGGGGTATAGCTCTGCTGCATGAGTCCAGAATGTTAACGTAGCCTGAAGGATAGCTCAGCTGTCTAAGGCATAAACGGCTTAAACTAATGCTAGCGATTGTTTATTTTGGAATATGGGGCAGAATGGAGGTGATGGTGGTGCATATTCATTTAGGTTGTGAATTTGCTTTACCAAGGCTTGTTATGTGGTTACATCTCCTGTGTTGCTGCCCCTCTGTTGGTGTCGCTAGAAGGCCCTTGCTGAAACCAATCTTCTTGATGAAGGGGGCCGTACTTGCCAGGCGGCGTCATCAATATGTTTTTCCCAATGGGACGCAAGATCTTTATCAAGGTGTGGCAAATTCGTCAAAGAACTTAGAGCTCCTCTCCAACCTCAAACTAATTACTCTCAACCTGTCAATTACACACAAAGGCTCATAACTGACAACTGTATTCTGTAACCTAGAAAAACCTAATTATATAGCAAATAGTCCACTTGCTATTTTAACCACCTTTTTTGCTAGCTAGCCCGAGACCACTGTTTTGCCCCACCACCCTTTAGCCATCTTTGGCACTCTGGGTTATAGCTCTTTCCGTCCGGGGGGTAATGTTTAGATTATTAGCCCGTACACAAGCACAAAGCATTTTTTTCTGTATTGTTTCAACAGGCTGAAACGATGGGGAAATAATACAGTCAGGGAATCTACCTTCCATTGTAATCAGTAAGGCTCGTAGAGGGAGTGCTGTGGGGCGGTGAGGTGGGGCAGGGGAGGAGCAGGGAGGGGGTAGTAAACTACGGAATAGGGCCGAACGGAGGTAAGTAAACAAATAAATAAATAAAACGATTTTTTTTGCGCGCGCTGCATCACATTTGGCAATGTAGCGCGCGCAATGAAATTTGTTGAATTTGTTTATTTGTTTACTTACCTCTGTTCGCCCGCATTCTGTAGTTTACTACCCCCCACTCTGCTCCTCCCCCGCCTCACCACCCCGCAGCACTCCCTCCACCAGCCGCTACTGAATTAATCCTGTTGATAAGGCAATGCTAATCTACCTGCTCAACAATAGGCACTTTCTAGAGATTTCTTTCCTTCATATCCTTATGTCTGGGGTGAGCCAGTGGATAAGAAATACTGCGTTTTAACTTTTAAACCTTTTTTCTACTGAACTCATGTTCATATTAACACTGTACTACACTTTAGTATATGCCCTTTTATGATATTGAGTATTTATTGTGTTCCAAACAATTGTAATGATTTTAATTAATCAAACAATAAATTAATTCAGAACCAAGGCTGAGTGGCATATGAGAAGTGGGCTGCTGAACTAGAGGATGATGGAAAAGAAGGGTGGTGGATAGGAAATAGTATTTGTTACCTGGGATGGTTGGTGGGAAAGGGGAATGTATGCTGTTGCGTTGCCTTATGTAGGGGCGGCGGGGTGTTTTTCTGTGTTGGATGGCGGGCAAGTGGCTGTGCACCATCCCCTTGTACTTGTTGTCTGAGTTAGGTGGAGGATGGGATGAGAGTAAGTTTCATGTCATTAGGTGGGCTGCAGTGGTGTATATTTCTGGGTTGGTGGTGACTGGGAAATGTAGCTCGATTTGGGTCGTAGTTAGAGGTTATCATGTACATTGGTGATATGTATTGTGCTTAATGCCACTGTAAGATCGCCACTGTGAAAATAGATGGATAGAAAAGAGGGGCAACGATTGGGGACAAGATAAGAGAAATGGTGGAGGGACGAATATGGTGAAGAGATCTTCTGCAAAACTCCAGTATCTCCCTGGAGCATTGGTAGGTAGTGGATTGCTCACCTAAAGTGTCTGAACAGCAAGTAGTGGGAGGGATCGGGAATAGTACCAGAGGAAGCGGTATTTGGTAGACGTAAAAGAAGAGATAGAAAGTAGACATCGGGGTAGGGTGCTTAGGAGTGACAGCGCAAGGAAAACTGTGTTGGATTTTAGAGGGCGTAGCATAGGCATGTTTGTTGTCTCCTGTTGAGGCTCTGTGGTTGACGGTGTCGGGGCGACAGGTGTTTTCTATTTGTACTGTAGTTATATTCTGAATGGGACATTCATGAGAGGGGGTGGGTGGGGAATAGGGAGAATGTATCGCATATTGGGTTGAAAAGGGTTGTGTGTAACATTTATGGATGAGTGTGTTACGTAGGGCTGTGCGGTACGGGCTGTTATTTGTGGTTGGAGGACGTTGTCTAGGGACGGGTAGTGGAACACCTGTATTAAGTGGTGATAGGTCGGTTTTTAGCAGGAGTTATTGTGTTTGGTATTTCCTGGGTTGGGTGTTGGGTGTATACCCTGGGCTGGTGGTAGGTAGGGTAGAGTTATGATGCACAGCCTGCGGTGACGAAAGATAGGGGGCTGGCGGGGTCACCTGAGTGTAATGCAGTCCTTAGCTGCGCAGCTGCGCTGACATCTGTGACAGATCAGAGTCCGTTACATTCAGACAACCTTCTGTTGCCCCCTCCGTGGAGCTGCTGAATAATGAATACCTTCTCCTCGGGAGGGGGCGCGGGCGACGCGCTTCTAGGTGAAGAGAAAGGAATGGGCCAAACCCTCGGGGGACATTCCCGGACATCTGCCCCTCGCTACAGCAGGAACATGGAGCGGGGGAGGGGAGAGCCGAGGCGGGGCGGGTGCTGTTGCTGCAGTCACTAGAGGAAATGAGCAGGAAGACTGGGGCAGGACAGTGACAGGAGAAGTGGGTGAGGAGGCGGGGAAGAGAAAGGGACATGAAGGGAGCAGGAAGTGAAATAAAATGAAGAAGAGGGGCGGAAGAGGCAACTGAGTAGAAGAGAGAAGGGGGAATTAAGGGGTGGAGAAAGGGACAGCAGAGGGAATGCAGCGAGGGAGACGGGGCAGAAGAGTGGGCACGAGAAGATGGAGTGCAGGAAGGGGAGAGACGTCAAAGAGACCAGTGAAGTGGGGCAGAGGCAGGAGAGAGTGGGAAAGGGTGTGAGGAGAAGGGACAGTATAGGACGCGAGGCTAGGGAAAGAGCGGGGCAGCACAGCGAGCGAGCTGCTGGGGTAACAACAGGACTCAGGAGGGTGGCGGAAGAGTGTCAGGTGAGGGAACGAGTGGCAAAGTAGAGCGGCAGACGAGGGAGTGCGAAACTGAGCGATCGGATCGGGGGATGGGAAGGTTGGAGAGAGGACAGAGAAAGTGAGAAGGTGAAGGAGGGAGAAAAGTTAGGAGAGGCAGTGAGAAAAGGGAGATAAATAATAAGGAGCAGCGAGGTAGTGACTGTAAGGGGGGAGGACAGCGCACAGACAGTGAAGGATGAAGGCGCGGAGAGAAGAGATGGAAAGGAGGGAGGGGGTGTGAGGAGTAGGGATGGAGAAGAACTGATTAAAAGGGGTGGGCAGGAGGAATGAAGTGAAAGAAAATGTTAGGAGAAAGGGCGAGTAAGTGAAAGAAGAATTGTGGTCGGTGCAAAGAGTGGTAAGGTGTCAGAGGAAGGACAGGGAGCGAAAGAAGGTCAGATTGCTAGAGATGAGAGAGAGCAGATAGTGCCATGGGAGATGCAGTAGGTGAGCGCGTGAGAGGGGTAAATGGAAAAGAGAGAATTTGTGCTACTGATAATACAGTACATGGGGTCAGGAGGGGAAAAAAGCTACATTGTGAAATAAGAGTATAGGTTTCAAGTACGACAGTTTTTATCCAAAACGTGAGGAGAGACAGTGAGAAAGAACAGATGAGATTTGGACGGAAGGAACGGCAAAGCCGATGGGGTGGGAGGGAGGTAGAGAGAGGAGAGAGACAGGAGGAAATTACAAAAGAGTCAAGGAGGTAGGACAATGAACAGTGTCTTTAAATTCGTATCTTTTACTCTGCCTTTCGCCTACTTGTGCCACCTTCATCAGAATATTTGCCGAATGATGTTCCCCTGATAGAAAGTCGCAGGCGAATGTGGTCCCCCAATGGTGTTCTACATTTTTGCAAAATTTCAGCATGGATGTGATGTTAAGTGAAATGCGGATATTGCCAGCATTTTCATCTTGCCTTTGGGGTACCTACGTTTCGATGTACAGTTCTGCAACTGTGCACATGTAGCAGTCATACATCCCTGCTTCAAAGGGTGCCACCTGGGTTCTGCTTTGGATTTGCCACAAAGGGTAGGCCTAGGGTAGAGAAGAGCTCAGATGCAGATTGGTCTTTTCCTGGGCCAGGTTCCACAGTGGGAAGAAATCCTAGAGCAAAGGAATTTAGCGCTGCTCTTGCATCCTACACTCAGTAAGGTCAGGCACTCTGTACAGAATAGTGTTTTTTCTTTGTACTGGAGATTTTCTGGTAAACAAAAGTTTAACGTTTCCTTGTTGGCTAGTGTCTGGTTTGCTGTATGGAGTGACTGGAGAAACTCCTTGATGCCGTAGAGCACATTCTGATCTAATAAAGCCTCTTTGTTGGGGTGGGGGTGGGGGATACTGTTGTTTCTTCAACCAGAAATAGAAAATCTGGGAGGCTGTAAATCCATCATAGACATGTTTTCAGGTAACAACACCCACCACTCAGAAAAGCCAGTGTCGCCATGCTCCAATGTCTGAGTGGCTGCATGTACTCCGTGGGTTTCCAAAGACACAAATGTCTTCACACCAATTGAAGTAAGTAACTAACTAGATGGTCCGTGAAATTGTTATATACAGACCAGAACTGTCAGAGAACATACTACAGTTTTATCTCAGTGTGCTCTCCTGGCATTCATCAAGCTCCTCTTTGCTAGGCTGCCAAGAGATGTGCACAAGATACTGGACCCTAACTCGACAACTACAGAAGACTCTGTCACACTCCCAGTGATTCAGTAAAGATCCTCGATCCCTGAATAGTAGCCCAAACAAGCCAATCCACAACTGCTAAAAGATTAGCTCAAGATAATATGAGCCTAGGCTACCAAGGCTCTTATCACTGGATGGTTAAGAGATTTGGCCAATATCCTAGGTTCTTGCCACTTTGAGATTCAGATATGAGCCTCAATTCTGGCTGAAATGTGATTCATCCAAGGGCCTTGATATTAGGTCACCAAGATATCCATACAAGATTTTTACTACTAACACAAACAATGAAAAGGAGTGCTAGGGCACGTGCGGCTAGTATGATTGACCGAACAACGACTTGCCAGAACAACGACACAGCCTTAACCACGCATGTGCGTGATTAAGGCTGATTCAGTCTAGTGTTCGAGCAGGGCGGAGTTCGGAGGAGCATCGCACAGGAACAGGTAAGAGGGGTTTGTGATTAGTATTTAGGGGTGTTGGGTTTGGGGTTAGTTTTTAGGGGGTGGGGGTTAGTTTTTAGGGGGTATGCGGTGTTTAGGATTAGTTTTCAGGGGGAGGGAGGGGTTGGGGTACGTTTACAGGGGGTGGAGGGGTTGGGGTTAGTTTTTAGAGGGTGGGGAGGTTGGGGGGGATCAGGGTAGGAGTTGGAATGCATTTTTTTACCATGCATGCCTTTACAACGAAAAATCGTGGGAAAGGAATGCATGGTAAAGAAATTGTGGTTTAGACGAGGTCATGGTAGCGACCACATTGTTAGGGTACTCGTTGTTGTGGAACTCGTTGTTCCAACAAACAACCACAATAGGGAGAGGGAAGACAGTGGTGTAACAATAGCCCCCGCAGCCCCAACGGTGCAGGGGAGCCCCAAGCTCCAGAGGGGTCCCTCTGACACTGTACATGGGCAGCTGGGTCTTGGCTTTAAGGTTCTGACTGGGTCTAGAGCATGGAGGGCCACCTCCGTGAACTTTGCAGGGGGGTTTTGTTACGCTCCTGGGGGAAGACAATACAAACATAAAACAATAAAAGGGATCTGAAAAGTTGATAGTGCAGAAGTGAGAGTATTACACTGGCTCAGAAGTGTCTGATTGCGCTACATTATACTTGCGTCAGGTATAATGTATGCAGACTGGGAGTTCCCCCGTAAACAGCCTCATAGAAGTGGTGCAGTGAAATCTATCAGATTTCACTGCGCCACTTCTAGGACGCCGCTGCATCAAAATCTTACGCCAGCCTCACAGCAGGCATTAGGCTGACGCAGTCACATTTAACATGGGACATGCCCATGTGTAATGACACGTTGCTAATGCGTCATTACTGCGCCTGCAGATACATCAGAAATACTGACGCCTCTGATACTCCTTGCCACATGGTACGTAGTACATTAAATACGGCGCATCCATAGTGTTGCAAAGAGGGCGCAGTGAAAACTGTTGCATCGCTGTTTTCATGCAGTGATGCAACCGTTTTCATAAATGTGTGTGTTGCAGTTGACCCATATAAGTAAGTCTAAACACGTCTCAAATATGCCGGCCTTTTGTTGTTTCCATATATGTTACTCAATTTAGGATGTGATCCCATTATGATAGATTTCTATCATAATGGGATCAAACCCATGGGCGCTTGTAGATAGATGTTTCATTCATATCATTACTCAAAATACGTTTTGAAAGAACAGCTTCATCAGGAAGGATTTTTATCACTGACCACAGCCCCAGTTCAGCCATAAGAGAAGACCTGTATTACTATTTATATCTTGTATATTCCTTATCGTCTCTTTCTTTCAGGTGTCAAAACATATGTGTGTGTATTAGGGGGGCTCCGCTATATTCCAAGTCTCCAGTGCCCTTTCCTCCTCCACATGGTTGCTGTTCTCATTGCGGAGTTGGTGTCTCAGCTGTGTGGGTGCTCTACTCTGGCTAAGAACTCCTACATTCTGAAACATCGAGGAATTCCACAAAGTCTTTTATGCAAGGCTTACAGGAGAAATGTCTAATATCCTTAAATCCATGACTCCAAGAGAAAGTATGCCCACTATCCGGTATCCTAGCCCAGCCGCGGTCGGTAGTAGGAGTAGCTGCAGGGCGGTGACGTGGGGAGGGGGAGGGGCAGGGTGGGGGGTAGTAAACTATGGATTACGGAGGTTTACAGGTAAGTTAACATATAAATTAATAAAACGAATTTCGTTGCGTGCACTGCATCGCATTTGGGGATGCAGTGCGCGCAACGAATTTCGTTTTATTAATTTATATGTGAACTTACCTGTAAACCTCCGTAATCCATAGTTTACTACCCCCCACCCTGCCCCTCCCCCTCCCCACGTCACCGCCCTGCAGCTACTCCTACTACCGACTGCGGCTGTCCTAGCCCAGAAGATGATGCACCCAATGTAAACTGGTTTTAGGTAGCTAAGAGACTGATCAAGGACATAGTCCAGGCTTCACCAAGAGATCAGCTCATGGCTGGGATCCTAGGTAACTAATACATTCACCAAAGATCCTTTATCTCAAACTGCAGACAGATTCACTCAATATGTTCAGTCATAGGTTCAGTGAATTCACCTAAGATACTTAGAATAGAGAGAATTATAATGTGTAACATTGGACTGGAATGCTTCATTGTAAGCTACCAAGCAATATGCCCAATGTGACCTTGATTTGCATCTGTGAAGTGATTCACCCAGGATACTTGATTCTTGACTGTAAAGTGATTTACCAAAATTCCTGCATTTTAGGCTGTTGAGAGATTTGGTCTAGTTTCTTGATCATAAGCCACACCGAGGGTCACTGAAAATTGTTGATTGGAGCCTGCTAATTGATTTGCACAAGATCCCCTGCTTTTAGACCACGAAGACAAATTCTTGATCACTAATTCTAAACCATTAGGAGATTCAGCCACTGTCGTTTTAGCTAGACTACGAAGAGCACCACATGCACATCTAGCATCATATCTGATCAATCAAAGGTTCCTCTCCTGCTCCAAGTCCACACCAAGCTACAATTAAGTCTCAGTCTTTGGAGATCTTGGTGGATTGGTGAACTGAACTTAACCAAATTGTCCCTGCAACCAAGTAAGACAGTCTAATTTACCCAATAAGGCTTTGAGCTCATGGGGGTCATTTTTGCCCTCAGGCCTCAGTGTTTGTGGCAGAAAATACTTTCATCAATTTTAATTTCTTTTTAAAGGCCAGGACAAACCTCCCCCTGGAACATATGTCCAGATCAATGAGAGCAGCATATATCCTCTGTGAACTACCTGATTGTGAAAGGGGTATGTGCTCTTAAGTTTGCCTAGTGTACAATGCCAATGGGCAATTATAGGGCGTCAATCCCCATCCACTTGACATTGCTTGCATCATCATTAGGTCTACTCCTCACTATGGTGGGATGGAGGCACTATAGAGTGATGTCAATGAGCTTGTGGAGGGTCACAAGGAGATCCTAGTTTATGAACATGATTGAGGAAAGCTGTAACTCTTACTAAACCTCTAGAATGTGTCCCTTAGTTGAACAGTTTCACCTAATGTACAATTGCTTCATTGGACCAGTGTGTCAAGGCCAGTAGCCTGAAGTCTTTAGTCTCACCTCCTTGTCACAACATTAAAACTTGAGGGTGTCTTATGACCCTTCATGCCTTTAGAGTAAACTTGTTTGGGTTAATGCTATTAGCCTTAGGAGGGTCTCGGACATTTGTTAAGAATGCAGCCCTCCCTGATGCAAACTACCTATTAAAGTAATTGGTGTAGTGTGGGATATTTAGGATGCCTTACACCTATCCCCACTTCCCTACTTCTTGCAGGCACTTTGCTCATATAGTTCTGTATGGTGAGACCGGCTCTTTGTTATGGTCGCATTTCTGGTGGTCTAGTTGTTGTGCTGGTTCTTCATCACCTAATTCCTCCCCAGTGATTGAGAAGAGAGCAACGGCGCTGCATCTCAGTAGAAATGAAGCTATCCTGCTCTCTCCCTTCAACGCAGCACAGAAAATTTGGTTTCTGCGCTGCATTACTGAGCTGGACCTACAAAAAAAATGCCAGTCACCATTCGGACCTTCATCAGTAAAATACTCATGAATGTGTATTAGGATGTGCATGTGTAATAATGTATAAAGCTGCTTACTTGCACAGTGTGGTATGTGAATCATTACAACTACAATTCTAATTGTGTAAATTGCTCTGGACATGTGTACCTGTGTTTATAGTTCTATAAATTAATAACTGTGCACTTGTGTAATAGGTCTGTACATTTTTAGTTGTGTAAATAGCTGTGTACTTGTATAGTTGCCTTGCAGCCTCGTCTGTGCAGTTTTATATAACTGCAGTTCAAACTTCTATAATTTTGTACGTGAGTAGTGTACATAGATTTTTGTAGATGTCGCTGTGTTGACAGCACCGTATGTGTACAATAATGCAGTTCAAAATTCTATATGCAATTTTGTACGTGAGCAGTGTACATAGATTTTTGTAGATGTCGCTGTGTTGACAGCATCGTATATGAAAGTAATGCATATAGAGTTCAGTATGTAGGTTGTATATGTAGCTCCATAAACATGTAGTTCAGTATATGGCTCTGTACGTCTATTACCTTGTACTCAACTCTGTCTGTGGGTGGTTGTCCCCCCACCTCTGTGTGAAGCTGTGTACATGACTCTCTGTTTAGTTATGTACAGTGAACATGTGTAGGTGAGGGTAAGTTTGAGAGTGCTTAGTTGGGTGTATAAAGCTCTGTACATTACAGATTCTGAAAATGTAAAACGTGCCTTTGTGAATCTGGATATTATGTTTATTCAGCTGTTCGCCTGCGTGCAAAATTGTGTTATGCTTTAAGTGTGGAATGTTGTGCCTATCTAAATGTTTGTGTAGTTGTGTATCCCTGCCTGTTTAGTGCTGCAGAAAGTCTGTACTTGGCTGTAAGATGTTCAGACAGACCCCCATCCGCTAAGTCCACACAGGCGCATACATGTCACACCACGTGAAGAATGCAGTGTTTCGGCCAGCAGGTGCAGCCAGGCCCTGCCTCTTCCATGGGGGGAGACGGCGCGAAGGTGGGAGGGAGAAGCCGAGATTGGGAGTGCATAAAAGGATTCCACTGGTCCTCTTCCACGGAGCCTGAGGCCGAACTAGACAATACCTCACACACTGGACTACCCCCGCCCCAACCCTCCCCATTATCCACGAGACAATTCACTCCGAAAGGGGCAGCTGCGAGGCAGAGCTTAGCCTCAAACAAAAGTATTGGGGCCACAAAGGAAGGGGGCGTCTGACTAGCCCCCATTCCAGCACTCTCTGTCACCCCCCACTCAGTTCCTTGCCAAATAGCAAGCGAGATTCCTACACTGGGCCCTCTGTTATGGGCCTCGCCATTATTCAGTCCAACATGAGTAAAACCGTTCAAAATCTCCTGGAAGAAGAGAGGTGGGGAGCGACCCACAACAACCCCAACATTTCAGTGTCAGCTCGCTGTTCACACTCTTAGAGGCAGATTTACTGATATTTCACGCAAAGAAGCATAGCAATCGGTTGCTGCCTGTCCTGCATTGTGGGAGAGGGAGAGAGCGGGACAAGACAATTTCTACTGATATATGGTGCTGTTGTTCTCTTCCCAAGTGCGAGGGCATACTTAGGGGCCCAGAGGATGCCAGCTTGGGGCAGATCTATGTTGTAGTTACGCCACTTTTACGCCGTCGTTGCGTCACTTTTGTGACGCAGCGGCGGCGTAAACCCTGCGCCACGTTGCGCCCTATTTACATCGTGACACAGCTATGGAGATGCGTCACGGTGTAAAGTCCTGTGCCACATGAAACCTGCGTCAGGTTTCATGTGGGCGTTTCCACGCAAGGGGGGCGTTCCGTCGCAGGAACGCCCCTGAAAAGTGACTCAGTGAAATCTATAAGATTTCACTGAGTCACTTTCCCAACGCTGATGCGTCAAAACCCTGCGCCTGCTTGAAGCAGGCATAAGGCTTGACGCACCATGTTAGGTATGGGGTAGGTTGGAACAGTGCTGAAGTTGCGTCGCGCTTGCGACACAACTTCAGCACTGCGCCAACCTTACGCCGGCAGATGCGTCACGCATCTGCTTGTCCTTGCGCCACGATGCGCTGCATTGTAAATGCGGCGCATCTGCGGTGGCGCAAGGGCAAACTTGCGTGACACATCTTCCCTGGCGCATCCATGCTGATTTGCAGGGATGCGCCAGGGAACATAAATCTGCCCCATAGTATCGCAAACTAGCGCATAGCCCTATTTTCATTACTTATAGTAAATTTCCAGGACAAAAACGTGTGGTTCTGAGAGTATATAAAAGATCAAAACTATGCGCAAATTTGCGTTACACTTTGTGCCTTTGCAGCAGTGCAAAGCATTGATAACTTTGCAACTTAGACTATAAGAACTCCAGCTTTACCTAGCAGCTTGGCATCGCCGAATCCATGTGCGTTACAAGGTGTACAGATAGCAGCATAGACAAATGACTCATCTCAGCTGTATTAAGGCACAGAGACCTATTGAACTTATTGTAGCCTTATCCTATCATGGATACCTTACTTGATTATCTGGTGTTATGGCACAGAGATTGGTTAATTGTGTCAAAAAGCGGAGCCCCAAACCATTACATCGAGCATAGGCCTTTGGTTTATGTTATAATGAGGGCACTGTACTCACTTCATATAGACTACAGATATCCAAAATAGGTTTTCAGAATAATATAAACATATCGTATGTGACTATCCTAAAAAATCTGGCACTGATCAGACCATCCTTGGTTTACGTTGGGCACAACATGGTGTGTGATAAAGTGCTCATTACTGTATGCTTTAAGTATATTGGAAGTCGGAGGAGTTCTATGACCAGAGAGAGGACCCAGACCGAGCTCTGAAGTGATTTGCACACTCTTATGCTCCTTGTTGTAAAAGGAATACTCTGGTTTCCGGTTTTTAGAATTAAGCATGCAAATTTGTGACACATCCTTGTTAAACAGTTTTGTGTATTTACTTATATAACCCTCTGGCGTTAGAATACTTGGTATCCTGCGTGTATATTAATGTTGTTTCTTATAAACAGGCTTGCGATCTATTCATAACAGAACACGAAAAAAGCTTCAAGTTGCGTGATACAACCACAAACATTCTCTCAACAAAATGAGAACTTTTCTGAAAGAGCTAGGTCTTCGCTCCCTTTCTAAAACTGAGGAACTGGATGGTGCCCAGCAGCCGCTTTAGAAGTAAACAGATCATGCCCTCACTGAAACACTGTGGGAAGCCAGTGTAGCACTACAATAGTAGTGTTTATGAATTGTCTGTGGGACCAACGTCACTGGATCCCTCGATTCTCAACATCGTCCAAGGGTGATGCCTTCTAAAAACAATACTAAGCAGTCCTGGGCCACGGCCCCACCCCATTCTGTGTAAAAACAAAGGGTCTTAAACTGTAGGCCCTACTTCGTGGGGAGCCACATGAGTGTTTTCCTGAGGCCTATGTTCCACTGCTGGTTTATCAAAGTGAATTTCCAGGTAGAAAAAGTTAAAAGGAAAGAGATGAAATATTGCTCTTTCTTAATCTGTTTAAGCAGCAGTTGCAATTATTCTCAAGGACCTGCCAACCAGTTGTCACCTTGCTCTGGCAGAGACACTGTGATGCTGCACCTCAACTGTACACTAGGATAGGAATAGTGACGTTACAACTAGGCTTTAGAAACGGAATCGGATACAGTTTTCTATATACTGTACGTGGAACTCACAATCAGGGTCCATATTAGCATAAGAGAACTTACTGTACATACTGTATATATTTGAGTTCACAATTTTCTTTACACTCATCAAGGGTACAGATGAGAGTTTGCGGTGACAGCCTACACTTCACCACAACATATATGCATGTTTATATTGATTAAATGATGTGTCAGTGATTTTACAAATAAGACTTTAAAGTGCGTTCTTGTGATATACCCAACACCTTGATAAAGGTAAAAGTGGATTGTGTTATTTCCATGTGAGAATGAGAACTTACAGGGACAACGACTGATCCTTGTTTCCCTATAAAGAAAAATGTGGATTCATTCAATGTTTTGTGGATGTATTCTCTTACATGTAGCTACTTACAGCCTCATTGCCCACTCCCTTAATAGGCAAAGCCCTTTTGTTCTGCACTGAATCTGTATTACAGCACAAAAGCTTTCTCATGCCAATGATATTACAACATGGAGATTGGACTCATCTGAGCCCAATACATCACAGAGGCCAGGCTCACTTCAGATAAATTATATCACAAAGATCCAGACCACCTCCTCTCTCCTAGAACAAAGAGAACCGCTCACCTCATCTTGGCTACGGTCACATACTACTGGAAAACTATGACAGAAATGTTGTCCTACAAAAGTATTGTAGCTAAAATATCGACTGCCAAGATATCAAGATGGTAAGCACTTAAAGGTAACTAACTTTAGGTTGACTATATTTAACTCATTTATGTAACTTGATGATATATGTATCTTCAAGGGATGTGAAGTTAGGAATAGTAAATCTACCTTTATCTATATATACTTACCTTCATGATATTTTGGTTCTCAATATTTTCAGGGCGACATTTTTGTCCTCGACATTCAGACATATAGCACAGAGTTGGGTTGCTAAATAATATGTTGGCACAGATATCACTGCCTCTACTGTCTTGCAGCCTAGAGGCCAAAGGTGTTTCAGGGGCTGTTGCGGCACAGGGAAAGTTGCTGTATTACAGTGAAGACCATGGATTGAGCTCAGCTTTTTTGCAGCATGTACACAACGCGTCCTAGCTCTGCTAGAATACATTTATCTCACTATCGTCCTTTGTATTGCTACACAAATTCGACTCACCTGTGCTCTATCACAGCCGAATGATCTGAATCACTTCACCTATATCGCAAATGAAATAAATAAATGTGTAGATGTATATAGCGCAGCTTACCACAGGTGAGGGTACCCAGGCACTGCCCATGAGCACGGGGGGATTAAGTGATGTGCTCAGAAACACAGGATGCTTTGTCGACGCCGAGACTCGAACCCACTGGATCTCCAGCTATCGAGTCGGTAACTCTGGCCGCTGAGTGCCCTAAACTTTATTGCGGGGCCGAAACTTCATGCACCTCGTGCTCTGAGGGTGCCGCTCAAGGCAAAAACACAAACAAACAAAAAATTTCAACGAGGAATGCCAAGCCCCGAGGGCTTGCACAGATATCGATCAAGACAGGTCTATGTTAGCTGGAAACGATTTCTGGTGCAGTTAATATGTGACCCGCGAGTGATTTATGTCGGTTTACCTATGGTAGTAAACTTGTGATCTGAAAATGGTTAACGCGGTAGACTATTCACCGTGGGTGGGCCATGGGAGTACACATCATCTCGAAATGTACCCGTCACCCGGAAATGATTTACGATGAGGCACCCAGGACCTGGCTGCGGTTTCAGGGTGCTCATATATGACTCGGGAGGTGGTTTAAGGAAGCACACCTGGGACAAGGAAATGATTTACTGTAGAAAAACTGTTTCCTCAAACTAATTAGGGTTAGCACACCTGCAAACACCATGAGATGGGTAGACTGGCACACCTGTGACCTTAAACTTAGATTAGGGTGGTGGAGCTTTGAACAGAAACGGAAAGGAAGGGACACCTTTGACTTGGAAACGATACAGTGACACGGAGAAACAGTGAAGGTTAGCAAACCTGCGAACCCTACACGCTAAAGGATTTTCCATCTGAAAATGCATAGCTTCGTCATCTGTAAATGCATACCGTCGTACATCTGTTTTCTGAAATGTGTTCACAGTGCGTCTTTACTTCTAAACCGCAGACTTAGAGACATAAGAGTTTGAGGGTGACGACCAGATGACTCCATGTCAGTGGACCACAATGTAGTCCGCCTTAAATGAAATTTTATGAAACACTGCTTTTTAAGTTTCTTAGATAAACCGATTCAATCCAAGAGAATCAAGAACACGTATCCCAGGTTGTACTCGTTGCCTAATTGCTAGCCTAGGACCAGTCATTGGTGATGAAGTGTCAAATTCATAAACGTCTAGGTATTGTAACGAAAGGTGGCCGTCTTTTATCTCTCACACGCACGCACCCCTCCCCCCACACACACAATATCCATGTTTTATTTCCACAGAACCATCATGGACACTGCCAACTTAGCCATCCCCAGGAGCGTGTGGCAATCAATGTCTGTGGTATCTGGTCCCATTGCTGAACGTGTCAGCGTGTTTGGTGAGCCTTGTCTGTCTAGCGCCTCCATTCAATCTATGACACCTTCAACAAGTCATGGATTTTTAGCCAAAATACCCTTACACACCTTTGGGAATTGGACATATACTAACAACGTTTAACCCGATACTACAACTCCCATAATCCAATTTACTATCAACTGACAATGTAGGACTGGCTGAAGGTGTCACGCATGTCACGAGGACTCTTTGCAGTTATGAAAGTGGTGGAATCTCAGTTCTCGTTGAAAAGACGTGTGTGGCCTTCATATGACAGACACGACCGGCGACACTCCTGACCTTGGTTTACTTTCACACTGCCACCAAACAGCACGCAGTGCCGCCAACACTGTATGCTGAGTGCGCTCAAACTGTCCGCACAACACTGCACAAACACATTGTTGTTATAGCTCCCTCTCTTTCAGCCAGACATAGAACCTGCATTTTCATATTGCATTTTTCCTTACGCGGTGACTGCTTGCCACATCGCAAAATTCGCGAGTTTCGTGATTCTGATTTTATAAGAACAACTTGTTTCTCAGCCGATCTCCCTGTCAGAGACCTGTGGCTTCGTAGCACTAAAAATAAAATCAATTACTGCACCCGACTCAATGGCCAGTTTTTGTCATTGGAAGCATGAAAGTCCGAATCTCTGGCGCTAGAAAAGGCGACCTACGTGTTTCACAGAGATGACTGCAACAGCACATTATTCTACTGAACTAACTTAAATTGAGGCCCGGGTCCCCGTTGATGGAGAGATGCATACCAAGACACTGAACTCTTCGTATTTTATGCTTTGGAAAACAGCGGTTCATGATTACTACATATGACTTTATTAACACTGCTGATGCCAAAGGTACTCTTCCCTCCCAGTTAACACAAAACTACCAAAACTTCAGGTTGCATGTCAATATTTTTTATTATAGTAGCTTGCTCACATTTTAGGGGTTCCTTTGGAGCACAATGGTCAGTAGAAAAACATTAAGAAAAGGCAGAGGTCATGTTTCAATTCTTATCAAACACACATTTCAAATATTCCCCAATTGTAAGAGCTTGTTTTGCCCTCAACTCCTTTGAATTTGATGAGTGCCTCTTTTGTTAAAATAGAAAATTCGTCTCACACACTATCATATAAATACCGAATAAAAAGCAGCAAATTTGGTTTAAATACAAAATGCAATATATAAATAAATTGTAAACTTTTACCGGGTGTCAAAGAAGTGGCCCGGGCTATACACATCACACAAAAAGCACATCCTCGCGAAAAATACGTATAAATATATATATATATATATCTTATATAATCAATATATATAGTAGGTAGAGTTGTCTCAAATGTAACACAGACAAGGGGAATTTCTGTAGAGGATAGAGTCTTACATTCGAAGTCTCTGGAACTGTTGGGTCAGAGATACAAAGTCCATCTCCTTGGGATGGGCAAGACAGCATTTCTGAAAAAGTTAAAGCTGGGGACCACGTAGAATCTGTGACTTCAGTGGGCTGGAGATGCCAAGTGATCCTTATCTGCTGACAAGTTCAGGCTAAAGGGCCGAGAAAGCGAAGTTAAAGCTGGAGACCATGCAGAGACTATGTTGTAACAAAGCTGGAGAATAGGCCTGGGACAGACGGTAGGACAGAAAAGTACAGAGTAAGCAATCATAAAAGTGACGCCTGGGAAAATGGCGTGATAGTCATATTTTCATTCATACTCCATGTCTTTATGCCACAGATGGCTCTCTTTGGGAGTATCCACCTCAGGCATGTTGGGGAACCTGTAGTAGGATAACCTGCCTGGTCTCTGAAGGATGGCATCGGTTGATGTGCCGGGTGAGGCCAGCAGAGGAGAAAAGAGTCTCAGGACAGAATCTGCAAGGGTGGGCCTGTGCTCCCTGACCATGGCACGAGGAGGATGTTCTAGAAAGGCCCATAATGGCTGCCTTGCTTTCCTTGAAGACCAGGGCCAGGGGCTCGTCCCTTGGTGGTGAATGCTGAAGGCTCTGTATGCTGGCTGGGCCTTGGCTTTCAGACGAGACATTGGACAAGGCCTGGCTCTCTGACAGGACATTTGCCATTGTGGCTGCAGCACTGGACCGGTTGTGTAGTGCCAGGTGTTTCCGCAGGTAGGCCTGGCGCCTAAACTTCTTGTTGCAGTGTGAGCAGTCATACAGCTCCTCATCAGAGTCAGAGGGTTGAGGCGAAGGAGTAGCCACCTCTTGCTTCTCTGGACCGGGGCTCTTGTTTTCCTTGGCGTTGTCGGACTGGTGGGATACTTGTTGTTCAACTGTTGGAGGGCTCCTTGGTTTATGCCAACGACGGTGAGAAGCCAGGTTGGCTGGGCAGCTGAAGACCTTGTCACATTCATCGCAGCGGTACTCAACCCGTATGATCCTTGAGCATTTATGCTGTGCCAGGGATAGAGGGTCAGCATACTGCTCGCGGCACAACTGACAGACGAAGCCCCCCAATGGGCTGCTGGCCTGGCCCCGGTGTTTGGCATCCTCAGGGTCCTCCCGGATCCTCAGGCCCAGAACTGGGGAGGTAGTCATTTCATCCCGGCAACTCTTCTTCTCAGTCTTCAGCCTCTTGGCTTGAACTCTGACTTTGTTATCAGTGCTGTTGGCACTGGTGTCACCAGGTCTCTTGGCACTATGGGTCAATGTGCAGATGGAGTCCAGCTTGGCTTCTATGGCAGCGTAGGAGGGTAGGAAGGCCAACCGCTGGCCCAAGGAGGCAAAGGCAGCCAGGCTTGCTGGAAATGACTCTGCCAGAACTGGGGAGCTGGAGTTCAGGGTGCGGTCCATCAAACTCTGGTCATGCTGGAGGGTGCCCACGGGCCGCCCGGGGCTGCATGCAGGTGCACAAGATGCTTCAGTCACCCCACAACCAGTGGCTGGCAGCTCTGTTCCAAGGATGGGCACTGGTAGAATTGGCCTGGGCCTCTCTGGGTGCATCCAGGCGGATGTGATGACACTGGCGAAGCTGCTGGGCAATGGTGACTGGGACCGGTCGTCGTCATCCTCCCGGACCCTGTAAGACAAGGGACCCGGCTTCCGGGTTCTCTTTACTAGGAACCCTCGAGGCATCTCTAAAAGAGTGACGTCCGAATGGAGAGGCTCTGGCTTAACACTCGACGACGGCAGTGGGTGCCCAACTCAACAGAAGCGTCAACTGAACTCAAAGGAAGTCACGAAAAGTCAGTCAATGAACGGCAACGCCAGTCAAAGGAACTCAGCTTCTCAAGGCAAGTCGGTGCAAGTCAGCCCTCCCCGCGCACCAGCTACGTAGCGCGTCCCTTGCGACGGGGCTTCTGATGCTCAAGGGCAGGCCGAGCCAGGTATTTGAAGGCTCCAGGCCCCCACCACCCGCCCATCCCAAACGAGGAGCTGCAGATGGTCTGTCGAGAGCAGCCAATGGGAGGGTGGCGGTTGTGAGGGCAGGCAGGTGGAGGGGGGTCTCCGGGGAAGGAAGCAGATGGCAGCCTCCACCACCCCGACGCGTGGTATGGAGATTGGGGGCAAAGATGCCACACGCCAAGGCCCCCACCTAACCCCCCGAGGCACGCCTCGAACAAAAGGAGGCCTCACTCCCCTGGTCCCGTTTCAAGACACACGTGCCTGGCCCTTTGTCCCTATTCAATAAGAAGGAGAATGCAACAGAGAATAGGAGTCTTCCCCGGAGAGGGGGTTGTGGGGTAGGGCGTCAGCAAGGAACCCCCATCCCCTTCTCTAAACAGCCCCTTTCCAACTGCAGCATCTCCAGTGAGCATGGGAGGGCCCCAGGGAGTCTGATGCGCACAATAGCTGCAGTCTGCCAGCCTTTCAGACATAATTTAACCCTTTTTTTACGAACCATTCCCCCATGCCCAACTAAAAGTCCTCAGAACCAGAAAACGTTTTTTTTTCTTTTTTACACGAATAGGTTTATCTCCCTTTGGAGAGCGGTGAGTTCCTAGTGCAGAAGTATTCATAACAAAAATACGAATAGGGGTTTCTTCCTTTGGGAAGTGGTGCGCTTCTAGTACAGAATTCAATCAGCAAATGCTTTCAGGTGACGAGGAGGAGAGTGGGAGGAATGAGAAGTTACAGAGGATTAAGAGGGCCGAGATGTTTGTTAGAAAACCTGCGCGAACAGTATGAAGGGCAGGTGGGATATATGGCCAGTAAAGGAAATTAACAAAGCAGAGGAAGAGAGCAAAAAGCAAAAGACGCCGGAGGACGAGAAATGAAGAGGAAGGAAGGGAGGAAGACATAGGAGAAAAAAGAAACACCAAGAAATAAGCAAAGAAAGAATGAAAAATGACCGAAAGACAGAATATCGAAAGTAGGATGGTGCGATAAAGAGAAGAAAAAGAAAGGAGGGAACGATAAAAACAATAACAAGACAAAGGGAAACAAGAAAAGAGAAATCAAGAATTATAGAAAGACGGAAAGGGGGAAAACTATATAAAGAAGTGAAATAAATACAGAAAAGTAAACGAAAAATAAAAACGTACAGAACAAACGAAAAATAAAAAATTCAAAGAATGAAGGAGAGAAAAAGAAAGGAAATAGAAAAGACAAAATGAGTAAGAATCAAAATAGAACAGGAGAAAGAAAGAGAACATGAAAGAAGCAAGAGTACAAGTAAAAAAAATGGATCTTCCGAGAAATAGGCATAGGGGCAAACAGTTAAGGGAAGATTGTGAAAAAGCGAACAAAAGAGAAAAAATATGGAAAAAAGCAAAAACAAGGCAGATGCCTGCAGCACAAAAGCAGAGAACAAAGCAAGACAGTGAGGGGGAAAAATGAAACAGATACCATAGAAAAATAGAAATAAATAAAATAAAATTGAGGGGTACAGAAAAAACCGCATATAACAAAATAAAGATAGAGAAAGATAATTAACAAAGATGAAAGAAGCAAAGGAGGAAAGAAAATGAAGGCGAAGGGGGTGTGTGATGGAAGGAAAAAAGAAGAAAGTGAAATAGGAGTAAGAAAGAAAAGTAGGGCGTAACAAAAGAAGGAAGTGTAAGTTAGCTGTGCAAGGCATCCATAATAGTAGGAACACATATGAACGAGAGACAAGACAACCAAGGAACGTTGAAGAGAATAACTAAATAGTGGAATATACACAAAAACAAGAAAAGAAGCGAGGACGAAAAAGTGAAATAGACATAAGTAGGGTAGAAAAATACAGAAAAGTTAAATATTGAACAAAAACAAAAATATATTGGAAGAGATCATACAAAACAAACAAAAACAAATATACAAGAAGGGAAAGGTCAACAACGAAGACAGCTTTGTAAAGAAAGATTAGGTGACAGGTAGATGGAAGAGGAGAAAGAAGAGAAATGAGTAAACGGATGTAGAGAAAGAGAAATGAAGAACAAGGTAAACTAAACAGAAAAGAAAGCAATATAAAACGTTTAAAAACAAGTAGTGGTAAATTTACAGAAAAGAAAGAACAATGGATGAAATAAAACAGAAGAAATGAACATACATTTAAAAAGAAAGAGGAAAACGAGGGAATAGAGATGAAGGAACAATAGCAATAGCCAGAGAAAAGGGTAAGAAGCAGATTAAATAGTAGATAGTTTAAGAAGATGGAAAGAGAAAGAAAGCAAAACAAAAGATGGTGCTGAAGGACGTAAGAAAGAAGAAAGAGAGTGACGTAATGGAAAGAGATGTGTAAAGCAAGAAGAAACACATTGAGTTAGCAGAAGTGGATCTCCATACTAAAATACGGGGGGTGGGGAGGCAGAACAAGAAAGAAAATACAAGGGAAGAAATAGACCAAGAATGCACATGAAAAGAGTAAGATAAAACTGAAAAGATAGAAAAAAGGATGAGAAAAGACCAGAAAAGAACAAACATTTTTGAGAAAGGGAAAAGTGAGTGGTAAACATAAAAGGGAGCGAATGGGGGAAGAAAAGGATTAAAAGAATAGAAACACGCGATGAAACTTTCCTTCTCAACCCTGGTTTGTCCCTCACTGTGTCAGTGTATTATCCTTCCTGATAGAAACATTCCATATAATTTTAATTTTCCAATGACGCTTGGAAAATTGTGAATTGAGCCTTAAAGATGAACAATTCCCCGCAGCACTCAGAAGTAAGGAGACGTTGGACAATTTTATAAACAGTGCACTGCACCCTCCCCACACGCTATCCGCCCCCCCCCCCCCACCGCCCCGCCTCAGCCCCTTAGAAGGGTGGAGGGCTGGGAGTGGGCTCGTACGTATTACGTAAAGTTGGAAAGTGTGTACAGAAGAAGCCATGAGCCACGCGTTCAGACTGACCCCCTGCACCTCTATTAGCATAAAGCTGCACAGAATAACCCCTCCCTCCCCCACAGGGACACAAAGGACTCAAACGGCAGCCTTTAAGCTTTTCACTGCTAGCGACACCCCAATACTCCCTCCTCCTCCCTAGCCCAATCTCAGACTCCAGACATGGTCCATGAATAGAATATCATAGAGGGGCTCATTCACTGTTAGGAGGGGGGAAAGGGTCAGAGATGGCAACAGACCCCTGCAGAAAATCTAATAATCGCAGGCCCTGCTACACTGGACGATTTTAATTGTTGAATAACAACGGCGGTTTCTTTCACTATCGGCCTTACTGCGGGTGAATTTTACTGCGCATTTGCTGAAAATCAAGCAACGGCTGGACGAACTCAGCCACGAATGCGAATGCAAAGGTTGTTTGGACCCATTCGCAATAATGTTTATGTTCAGGTGCAGCGATGCAAAATAGAATAATTTAGTCATTAAGCCCTGAACGAACACATTGAGGGTAGAATGTTCTAAACTAAAAAGGAGAAACAGAAAGACAAGCATTGGAATGTTGGAGCAGAAGGCTTTTACCAGCCATTGTTACCCAGAATAAGTGGTGAGATAGCTAAACCAAGAGCAAAAGTAGGGTTGAGGCATTTCTCGAAATATGCCATAAAACCTCAATAGGGTATCCAGCTGCAGAGGCGTTTCCAAGATTATACCATGAGATCTCACCAGGACCTGGTGGGTATTTTGGTCTGTCTCACAAAATATCATAAGTTCTCATTGAGATATGTGGATGCCTGTCTCAGGATGCTGTCAGATCTATTACCTGACAAACACAAGGAGTTCATCAGCCAGGCTAGCTTGAATCCAGTGGCAAAGTGAACAAGGGACCTACGTCTGGGCATACCCTGCCAACTTAGAGCAAACAAAGCAAACACAAGGAGATGATGGACGGAGAGCTGACATTTTTCAGACACTCACCCCCAGTCACAGATCTGGGTTTAATCCATCATCATTCTTTAACTCACTTCACCACCTCAGTTCAGACCCAGCTATATGCAAATCATTCTTGACCCTCTGCCTCATGGGAATAGTCCAGCTCCAACTACCAAGCCAGGTCTTCCCTGAACCGGAAACATGCATCCTGGGACTGGTTTCCGGGTCACACCCTTCATCAGCAAGGCCCATGTCTGGGCATATCCTGTCAACTTAGGGCAAACAAAGCAAACACAAGGAGATGATGGACGGAGCGCTGAAACTTTTCAGACACTCACCACCAGTTACAGATCTGGGTTAAATCTATCATCATTCTTTAGCTCACTTCACCACCTCAGTTCAGACCCAGCTATGTGCAAATCAGTCTTGATCCCGTGACTCATGGGAACAGTCCAGCCCGAACTGCCAAGCTAGGTCTTCCCTGAACCGGAAACAAGTATCCTGGGACCGGTCTCTGGGTCACACCCTTCATCAGTCAGGCTAGATTGAATCCAGTGGCAAAGTGAGCAAGGGACCCACATCTGGTCTTACCCTGCCAACTTAGGGCAAACAAAGCAAACACAAGGAGATGATGGACGGAGCGCTGAAACTTTTCAGACACTCACCACCAGTTACAGATCTGGGTTAAATCTATCATCATTCTTTAGCTCACTTCACCACCTCAGTTCAGACCCAGCTATGTGCAAATCAATCTTGATCCCGTGACTCATGGGAACAGTCCAGCCCGAACTGCCAAGCTAGGTCTTCCCTGAACCGGAAACAAGTATCCTGGGACCGGTCTCTGGGTCACACCCTTCATCAGTCAGGCTAGATTGAATCCAGTTGCAAAGTGAGCAAGGGACCCACATCTGGTCTTACCCTGCCAACTAAGGGCAAACAAAGCAAACACAAGGAGATGATGGACGGAGCGCTGAAACTTTTCAGACACTCACCACCAGTTACAGATCTGGTTCTATTGTCCGCACACTGCTCGTCACACCAGCAAATTGCCCCAAGGAACTGTGGACAATGTAGTGGCGTCGGCGAGTACGCCTATGCCACGATGTGTAAAAAAGAGTATATACTGCATATATCCATCCCTGGACACGTGTTTCGAGGTAATTGCCTCTCGTCAGCAGGGAGCAGGTAAGTGTAAGGGGTGCCGCGTGGACTGCCAAAGTTTAAAAGCAGGTAAAATACCTCTCATGGCGCGCAGGTGCTGGTCCAGGACTCGTCAGTCGAATGGCTCGAGGGAGTCGTATTATATCAGATTCTATTGTCCGCACACTGCTCGTCACACCAGCAAATTGCCCCAAGGAACTGTGGACAATGTAGTTACAGATCTGGGTTAAATCTATCATCATTCTTTAGCTCACTTCACCACCTCAGTTCAGACCCAGCTATGTGCAAATCAGTCTTGATCCCGTGACTCATGGGAATAGTCCAGCTCGAACTGCCAAGCCAGGTCTTCCCTGAACCGGAAACAAGCATCCTGGGACTGGTTTCTGGGTCACACCCTTCATCAGCCAGGCACACGTCTGGGCATACCCTGCCAACTTAGGGCAAACAAAGCAAACACAAGGAGATGATGGACAGAGCGCTGAAACTTTTCTGACACTCACCCCCAGTCACAGATCTGGGTTGAATCCATAATCATTCTTTAGCTCACTTCGCCACCTCAGTTCAGACCTAGCTATATGCAAATCAGTCTTGACCCTGTGCCTCATTGGAACAGTCCAGCCCGAACTGCCAAGCCAGGTCTTCCCTGAACCAGAAACAAGCATCCTGGGACCAGTTGCTGGGTCACACCCTTCATCAGCCAGGCTAGCTTAAATCCAGTGGCAAAGTGAGCAAGGGACCCACGTCTGGGCATTGCCTGACAACTAAGGGTAAACAAAGCAAACACAAGGTGATGATGGACGGCGAGCTGAAACTTTTCAGACACTCACCCCCAGTCACAGATCTGGGTTTAATCCATCATCATTCTTTAACTCACTTCGCCACCTCAGTTCAGACCCAGCTATATGCAAATCATTCTTGACCCTCTGCCTCATGGGAACAGTCCAGCCAGAACTGCCAAGCCAGGTCTTCCCTGAACTGGAAACAAGCATCCTGGGACCGGATTCTGGGTCACCCCCTTCATCAGACAGGCTAGCTTGAATCCAGTGGTAAAGTGAGCAAGGGACCCCGTCTGGGCATAGCCTGACAACTAAGGGCAAACAAAGCAAACACAAGGAGATGATGGACAGAGCACTGAAACGTTCCAGACACTCACCCCCAGTCACAGATCTGGGTTGAATCCATCATCATTCTTTAGCTCACTTCACCACCTCAGTTCAGACCCAGCTATATGCAAATCAGTCTTGATCTTCTGCCTCATGGGAACAGTCCAGCCCGAACTGCCAAGCCAGGTCTTCCCTGAACTGGAAATAAGCATCCTGGGACCGGTTTCTGGGTCAGACACTTCATCAGCCAGTCTAGATTGAATCCAGTGGCAAAGTGAGCAAGGGACCTACGTCTGGGCATACCCTGGTAACTGAGGGCAAACAAAGCAAACTCAAGGAGATGATGGGTGGAGCGCTGAAACTTATCAGACACTCGCCCCGAATCACAGATCTTGGTTGAATCCATCATCATTCTTTTGCTCACTTCGCAACCTCAGTTCAGACCCAGCTATATGCAAATGAGTCTTGAACCTGTGCCTCATGGGAATAGTCCAGCTCGAACTGCCAAGCCAGGTCTTCCCTGAACCGGAAACAAGCATCCTGGGACTGGTTTCTGGGTCACATCCTTCATCAGCCAGGCACACGTCTGGGCATACCCTGCCAACTTAGGGCAAACAAAGCAAACACAAGGAGATGATGGACAGAGCGCTGAAACTTTTCTGACACTCACCCCCAGTCACAGATCTGGGTTGAATCCATAATCATTCTTTAGCTCACTTCGCCACCTCAGTTCAGACCTAGCTATATGCAAATCAGTCTTGACCCTGTGCCTCATTGGAACAGTCCAGCCCGAACTGCCAAACCAGGTCTTCCCCGAACCAGAAACAAGCATCCTGGGACCGGTTTCTGGGTCACACCCTTCATCAGCCAGGCTAGCTTAAATCCAGTGGCAAAGTGAGCAAGGGACCCACGTCTGGGCATTGCCTGACAACTAAGAGTAAACAAAGCAAACACAAGGAGATGATGGACGGAGAGCTGAAACTTTTCAGACACTCACCCCCAGTCACAGAACTGGGTTTAATCCATCATCATTCTTTAACTCACTTCGCCACCTCAGTTCAGACCCAGCTATATGCAAATCATTCTTGACCCTCTGCCTCATGGGAACAGTCCAGCCAGAACTGCCAAGCCAGGTCTTCCCTGAACCGGAAACAAGCATCCTGGGACCGGATTCTGGGTCACCCCCTTCATCAGCCAGGCTAGCTTGAATCCAGTGGTAAAGTGAGCAAGGGACCCACGTCTGGGCATAGCCTGACAACTAAGGGCAAACAAAGCAAACACAAGGAGATGATGGACAGAGCACTTAAACGTTCCAGACACTCACCCCCAGTCACAGATCTGGGTTGAATCCATCATCATTCTTTAGCTCACTTCACCACCTCAGTTCAGACCCAGCTATATGCAAATCAGTCTTGATCTTCTGCCTCATGGGAACAGTCCAGCCCGAACTGCCAAGCCAGGTCTTCCCTGAACTGGAAACAAGCATCCTGGGACCGGTTTCTGGGTCAGACACTTCATCAGCCAGTCTAGCTTGAATCCAGTGGCAAAGTGAGCAAGGGACCTACGTCTGAGCATACCCTGGTAACTGAGGGCAAACAAAGCAAACACAAGGAGATGATGGGTGGAGCGCTGAAACTTATCAGACACTCGCCCCCAATCACAGATCTTGGTTGAATCCATCATCATTCTTTTGCTCACTTCGCAACCTCAGTTCAGACCCAGCTATATGCAAATCAGTCTTGATCCTCTGCCTCATGGGAACAGTCAAGCCCGAACTGCCAAGCCAGGTCTTCCCTGAACCGGAAACAAGCATCCTGCGACCGGTTTCTGGGTCACACCCTTCGTCAGCCAGGCTAGCTTGAATCCAGTGGCAAAGTGAGCAAGGGACCTATGTCTGGGCATACCCTGCCAACTAGATCTGTTACCTAAGCATGTGTGTGACTGGATTTGGTAGAGAGTAAGTTGAGAGATCTTTACACCAGGGTATGTGGGTGCTCTGGTGTGCCAAGAATATGTTCAGTAATCCTACCAGCATATCCATTACTGAAACAACTGCAGAAATACCAACATCAGCATCAATAAAATAGCAACTATCGCCCGATAGACTATGGACAACATGCAATTATCTGGCTTACCAACTCTATTGACCTGGCTTAATGTACAATATCCAAAACACAACTAGGAACAGAAACTGACTGTGGATCTCACAGAGTGTTGTGCTACCCATGCAAAAAATGCTTCAATGCCTCGCCGTGGTAGTAAATGCTTTTAAGGTTGAATACATTTTTATTGATATTTTGACACATTAACTCAAAAGACAACTGAGAAAAACTAGCAATGGCTACTCGACCTCTTCCCCTCTCCGTGGAAACTCCCTCCCACCTCAACCAAACACCCCCCTCACCATGGTGTTACTAGACATAATATGCTGTGTCTCAAGGAGCCTTTATTCCATTACTTCTCCCCCCCTATGTTTCATTAAGTCCAAGCATGTGTCCCTTTGGTTTGGCTCTTTTATAATAGTAATCGATTTTTGAATGCCTCAAATTCTTTAATGCTTCTAGTCTCTTTGGGCAGGTAAGCTCCTTATAGCACGCATGAAAGTAGTATAATAGGGGTCCTCATTGTTTAGTAACATCTTTCGTTTCCCCCTAGCTCTCTTAAATAGCCTTTCCATCCCTTGAAGCCACCACAGCCTCTCGATCCATTGTGCTACCGTGGGTGGTGCAATCTGTCCTCATAGGGCCAGCACCATCTGGACAAGGGGCCAAGGTGCTAGATCGCGGGCACCAGAGACAGGTGTGGGCCGGATCGGACTGGTCAGGTTCAGTGGGCTGATTTTGAATTTTACGGTCTCAGGCTCGTGCAACCGTTGGTTGCCACATGACTGTTGGGGTCGCTTGGGCGGGCGTCAGGGGCGGCAGGACACGTTAAATAATGTGGAATTGCCTGATCATTTATTGCTGCCTGGTTGCCCCTGACGACTGCTGATGAGGCCCTGGTCCCTTTTGAGCACTAAAGATAGTTCTCGTTGTCTGGGTGGCACAATAAAATACCTTCCGGGCAACAGGTCAGATTTGATCCTGTAATCTGGGGTAGCGCTATCAAAATCCCTGCCCAGAAAGTTTAAATCTTCAGACAGGTCGAGAAGATGTGTGTTAGCAATACCTCCTCACTGTACTCCCTCCAGAATGTAGGGCTTCTCTCCCAATTCATACGGGCAAAGCACAGTGGAGAGTATTGCCACTTAAATAAGATTTTGAATGTTCTCGCTGTCCTGGCTGTATGAGAGGTAAAGTTAGTAACTCGCTAGAGTATCTCTTGCCAGAGGTCTGAATCTAAGTTAATGTGGAGTTCTTTCTCCCAGGCCCTCTGAAGGTGAGTTTATCTGTTCCCTGTCATTTGTTAAGTGTATAGTATATTTTAGATATTCACGTGAGTCCTTGGAAGCCATGAGATGGTATTACTCGAATGTTGTCAGTGACCTGGCTGCTCCTAATTTGATAGTAAGTGCTATTAAATCCACATACATTAAGAAAGTGCCTGGACCTGCCCCGCAATATGTTAGATCTCTCAACGATATATGGGAGACTGCACCTATTCCAGACTAGGGGCTGATTAGGATGGCAGTCCAGCCGCCACTGATAGGCCGTCGGTGAGAATCCAAGAGCCATCCAGCATAGTGGTCTGACCGCTGCATTATGAGGCAGTCGGTCCGACCGCAGCGGTCGGAGGGACATAGTCGGCCCGGCGGACCAGCATCAGGGCGTGGCAAGGCCTTCTCACTTCAACGACGGGGGACGTCCTTGATGAGACCACACTGCTGTGGGGTGAGCTACTTCGCACAATTATTATCGTAGCGTCCCGTGCACAGCGCACATAGGAGTGCTTAGCCCAACAGGGCGGCCCAGCAGTCCAATGTTCAACTTGCCAGACAACTATTTTTTTCCATGCATAAGTGTTAGAGGGAGATTGGAGAGTCAGGGCATTTATTGCGGTCACACCCTAACAGTGCATACCAGTGTGCTTACCAACGCAGGGCTAGACTTGCTGAATCCTTCACTTGCTGCCCCCTGTTGAGTAACCTTGTTTGCAGAGGCTGCATTTCAGCGGGCTATTGGGAGAGACTGCACCAGACTATCTCGTGGCAGCTGTGATCTTGCTGCAGCTGATTTAGGCATAGGAACGCAGAGAAGTGCCCCATCTACGACCTTGCCCCCTGCTGGCGCTCTACGTGCTGGGTGGGACAAGCCAGCTGGGAACTGCACGGCCGCTGTGGTCTGGACTTGGGGACAAGTGGGTGAAGTACCCGGATGGTCGGTGAGGTACTACCGGGTGACCCCTGTGCTCTTTGATCCTCTGGACTGGCAGCCCCATGCTGACGAGGGGGAGCCCACCTCTTCTTGTTTTGCTGTTTGCTTAGGATTTGGCGTGTACATAAGTTACAGTGTTAATGCTTGGGTCAAAGTGGGAGTGCTTTGCTGTATAATCAATAGTCTGTAATAACATCAGATCGATCCCACCGACTACATTTTTATGTAGCACTTACTACCCCTGACGAGGCATCGAAGCCCTTGTGCCTCTGTGATTTGTACAATTCCAGCACCCTTCGACGATTAAAGATGTTGCGGTGCGGGATAGCTGGGGCCCCAGGCGCTCTCAGCAGGGTCTTCGGAGGCAAGCCGGCAGTGCCCTTCACGACTTTGGAGTGCACGCGGAGACCTTACAGCTTGGCACAGGTGAGACGTCTCGGTGTAAAAGGTTAGGGGTAGTGACAGGAGTCCTGAGGCAAGTAATGCTATGAGGTTGGGAAAGTAAATGTCATCCACCATGGCCACCAGATGGTAAGGAGCTCCAGGAGGGAGCTCCGAGGCTCAGGATTGCTCAAGCAAGATGTAATCCTTGTTTGGCCTCACATCCGTACATTGGACCCCCGAGCTGATATCGGAACATTTGACCCATGCTGGGGAATCTATCTGAATGAGGACTCACTGCCAGTGGCCGGGACGCTTCAAGAAGGGACAGGAGAGGTGCCCTGGCAGGTCGTTGGTTTTCGCCGCATCCCTGGATCGATGGTGGTGACTGCGGCTCAAGGGGAGGCTGGGCCTTTGTTTTCGAGTGTGGCCCAGGTGGCACTGCTGATGGGTGAGGGCTCGGCTGGCTGGAGTGCCTGACGAGACTTGGTCCAGGTGCGGACCTGGAGTTCGCTTGAGGTCCTCGCCCAGGCTTGAGAGGCCTGCACTGCTCCCTCACCCCCCTGAAGGCACAGCAGATACTGTAAAAACATGGTTGGTGGGGCCCTGACCTCTTGTGATTTAGGAGATACACTGCTAGAAATGTTTTACACTGCAGTTAATATGCCACTTTAAAGTTTAGTGTATATACTGCAAAAAATGGTATGATAACTACCTCCCTGCCTTATGCTTGATTCCGGACTGTGCCTCGGCATTTCTTCTTCGGCCTGAGTCCTGATTGTTTCTCGGAATTCCTACCGTTCAACCATACGCCCACCTTACCCCACCCGGAACTCGAATTTTGTGCGCTACGGACCAAACTCCTGGTCCATTAACTACCCAGACAAAATGACCAGTAATGCAAAAAAGAACATCAAGCATAGTATTCTAACAACAACACCCGGAAACACTCATTGTAGATAACTACCACACAGCAACCAACGGCAACACGAAAACTAACTTCATTTTCTACACAAATCGCCCGGCAAAATGGAAAAACACCTTCTCTCTTCACCTTCAAGTCGCCAAGTTAGTAATCATTCCCTATGGTGAAAAAATCTCCTATTCCATCTCCCCGACCTTCAAAGGGGAACTCACCATCTCCATCTACAGAACTGGAACCATTCTCATACAGGCCGCTGACCCGCACCTCACCCCTTTTGACCGCCACATCCCCACACTTCTTTCCTCATTAACTCAACTGAGCCGTCAAACCATATCTCCCCAACCCAGCATCACCCTTACTAATAACGTGGAACTGATCCCATCTCCCTGCCCTGAAGAACCTCTCTCCAACTCATGGACATTCACCATCCCTCAATATAATCACACTACCCCTATCATTACTCTCCAACGCCAAACACCCACAACTATTACATCTACTGAGCACACCAGGAACAACAAACTCACAATTAACAAACACCTCAAGACCGATCTAGATCTTGGCAGATCGGACTCTAACCTCTGCCCTCCCATGACCGAAATCCCCACAGGCACTCTCCGCTCGACTCGTGATAATCTGAACCATCCCTCACAAACTACCTCTTCCTCCAACACAGACCCTTATCCCCCGACCCTTACTTCCCCCATGTCCAACATCATCTCCAATCCAGTGGTCTCGCTCCCCCCTACTACCACTGCACACTCCCCCGCCGATGTCCCACATCCACAGACACAACCGGTCTCCACCGATTACCTCACTGACAACCCCCGCGACATTCCCATGGCCAACGTCGTCACCAATCCTTTAAACTCGTTCCCCCCTATTATCACTACACGCTCCCCCTCCGCCATCGCACACCCACATACACAACCTGCCTCCACCACTAATCTCATTGACATTCCCCGGAAATCTGACTTCTTACCTAGAATTTTTCTCACTCCTCACTTGGACAGTAGACCCTCTACTCCTCCTTTGAACCCCTTGAATGGGGGCATTAGTAATCCGGCTCCCCGCGTCCAACCTCTCCCCTCTCCTAACCCCACTGACTCTGTCCAATCCCCGACCCCTGTTCACTCAACCTCCAAAGACCCAAGTCAGTCTCGGCCACTGCCTAAAACCTTAAACTTTTTCAGCTCAATAGCACAGCAACTGAACAGAATGGAGCTGAAAATTATCTCCCTTGCTGCTGATTTCCTATACTTACAACAAAATCTTCTCAACAGGACCAAGCCGCCGTGCTCCCTCTCCCTGGGTCGATTTCCTCCCACCCCACTCAATACCGCTCCCTTGACCCCTCAGTGCACCCCTCGTCCCTCCAGTCCGTCAGCGAGTCAGGCACTTCGACCCAACCGGGATCGCCAGCCCTCTTCGATACCGAAACCTGATGAGATCAACGACTCTTACCTCACTTTGAGCCAGAAGTCAGCCCCTTTCCCCATCCCTGTTATTATCGGCACTAACAGAATCCCTAAAAATGTCCACTCGCCTAGACCTCCTGCTCAATACTCCTCTATCCACCTTACTCCCCCCATCATCAAGGCTCCCCGTCCTGTCTCTTGCATGCTCCTCAACTGCAGATCAGCAGTACAACACGCCACAGACATTGCTGAAGCTCTACTCGCTGAAGAAATTGACATTGCTTTCCTCACTAAATCCTGGCTCAATGTCCACTTCACACCCATTCTTGACATTCTCACCCCTCCAGGGTACACCATCATCAGACAAGACAGACCGATCAAAACGGGGGGAGGACTAGCCATCACCCACAAGGCAAGAATACAGATTACCAAACTTAAACCTGCAGAATACCTATCGTTTGAATACCTGAGTGTCGAACTCAATGCCAAGGGCACCTCACCCATCAAATTCCACACCATCTACCATCCTCCTGGAGAGCGTACCCTTTTCCCCGAAGAACTAACAGACCTAATATATCGGTTCTCCATGACAGACACTAAAGACGTGTTCCTGGGTGACCTCAATATCCACTGGAACAACCCAGAAGACTCCACTGCCCAGAACCTATCCAACCTACTTGAAATATATAACCTCAAACAACTCTGTAATAAAGCAACTCACATCAAAGGTGCAACACTGGATGCGATCATTACCAACAATGATCTGGTCTCTCTGACAGCGATTTCTCCCATTGACTGGTCCAACCACCACCTCATTCTGTTCAAGATTGATGCACTTGTCTTCCACCAACCTATTCGTGATGGCAAACCTAAACACTGGACAAGAAATATCAAAGCAATCCCTTTTTCCGAACTTGAATCCAAGATTCATGCCCATCTTCAACTCCAACCCTCATCATCGACGGCCGATGACCTCACTTCACACTTTAACTAAAAAATGACAGAGGTTCTAGACCAAGTAGCTCCTCTCAAACTCAAACAATTGAGGCGAACCAAATCTAAACCCTGGTTTACGTGGATCTGAATGAGGAAAGGCGTCAACTCAGACAAACGGAAAGGTCTTGGAGACTAAACCCCTCGACCTTACACCTAGTGCAACTTAGATCTGCTCGGCAAGCATACAAAAAACACATTTTCATTGAAAAGGCGTCTTTCTTCCGCAGCCAACTAGATCTGACAAAAAACAGACCGAGAGAACTCTTCAACATTGTCAAAAGCCAAACTAACTACACTCCCTCTCAAGAAATCAAAGCCACCAATGAGCGTTGTGAAGAAATTGCCACCTTCTTCACTAATAATGTCTCGAAAATTGATCAATCCTTCATCCAAACCTCTAACCCTCCTTCCCTCTTACCCTGCCCCACTCTAACCACCCCTGATCATTCAGAAAGAGTTCTTACCAAGGACAATCAGGTCTGACTCCAGCTAAAAAACAATGTGCATTGGTCCGACTTTGAGCTAATGTCGGAAAAAGAGGTTTTCAGTATTATTTCTAACCGAAAACCTTCCTCCCACACTATGGACCCCATCCCATCCACAATCATAATAAAAGAACTTAACCACACCATTTCCCCTTTCTGGACAAAAATCATCAATTCCTCTCTCACCTCAGGCTGTGTCCCAGACTCCCTTCAACTTGGACAAATCACACCCATTCTCAAAAAACCAGGGGCCGACCCTAATGATCTCAACAACCTCAGACCTATCTCCAACCTCCCATTCCTTGCAAAAACATTGGAGAAATGCGTTCTCCACCAACTCAACAGCTATGCTCAATGTCTCTGATGATATTCACAAGGCTTTAGATGAAGGTGATGCCTGCCTACTCATCCTTATTGACCTATCTGCGGCATTTGAACAGTAAATCATCCAGCGCTTCTGGAGACCATGTCTCAGCGCTCCGGCTTCAATGGCACAGTACTAAAATGGTTCACCTCCTTCCTTCAATACCGCTCGCAACAAATTAAAATCAACTCCTGTCTCTCGAAGCCAACAAAAGTCACACTTGGGGTCCCGCAAGGCTCGATCCTCTCCCCGGCCCTCCTCAATCTTTTCATGGAGCCCCTCACAATCATCTTGAAAAAAGCTGGAGTGAATTACCACCTTTACGCTGATGACACCCAAATCTATTTCAAAATCAAGTCGCCCAGCGACATCCAACACCTTAATGCCACTCTAACCGAGATCCAAACTTGGTTCTACGCTAACCACTTAAAACTCAATCCAGATAAAACAGAACTAATCCTATTCTCTCCAAAAAGCAACCATTGTCCAATCCAAGAGTGTCTCAAGAATCTGGTCGCCCTAAACTGCCCCATCGTCCTATCCAACTCAGTTAAGTCTCTAGGCATCACCCTTGACAAGAACTTATCTTTGGAGGCCCACATCAAAAAATCTGCAAAAAGTGCTCTTTTCTCTCTAAAACACCTCAAGAAATTGAAACCTTTTCCTCCCCATGATGACCTCAAGACAGTAGTCCAATCCCTGGTTCTCGCTAAAATTGACTACGGGAACGCCATCCTAACAGGGACTCCAAAAGCTCACCTAGCCCCTCTAAGGTCAGTGTTGAACATGGCCGCTCGACTCGTATCTGGAGTAAAAAGATTTAATCACATCACTCCAGCTCTCAACTCCCTCAACTGACTTTCCATGGAAGGGAGGTGTATTTACAAACTGGCCTGCATCACACACAAAACCCTTCACTCTCCGGCCCCTAACTACCTGAACAACAAACTGGTAAGAGCAGGTCAATCCAGATCGCTGAGAAGCTCCAACTCACTCCTTCTTATTCCTCCGAAAATGAAAAAGAAAACCACACAATACCGATCGTTCTCTGGCAACGCTCCCAGGATGTGGAATGCTCTCCCTAGAGTCCTCAGATGCAACCCCTCCTTCTCCTGTTTCAAAAGGGACCTGACAATCCATCTCCTTAACAAATACTTTCCTGACCAACGTCAACTAACCTAGACTTTAATATCCGAGTTTACTCCTCTCTCTTGACATTCAAGGATAGTTGGTGACCGGACTGTGTTAACCACCTTATCTTCCATGCTGTATTTTTCTTTATCCCTGGTTTTGCTTCCTTACTGCCTGCCTACTATGTAATTCAATTTCCGTCTGTTTTTCTTTACAGTATGTATGTAAAGCGTTCTGATACCTACGGGTCAAGCTAGCGCTATATAAAACTTTTAAAATAAATAAATAAAAATAAATCCAACAGACTCAAGAAGCCCGTCAGGCTGTCGGTTGGATTGTATTCCCTACAATAGGAGCAGGTGCCTGCGAAGGCACCACTGTAGGGATTACAATGTCACTTTCCGACAGCCTTTCCATGGCGGTCTGACTGTCATGGAAAGGCTGTCAGAAAGGGACTTTGGGGGCCCCCGTCCCCCATGGACCTCCACTCAAACATCCATGCCCAATGTGTCAGGCACCACATGGTCCCTGGCATGCAGGGCATGGATTTAAAAAAAATTACCTTTTCCAATGCAGCATGCAGCCCTTTTTTGGGCTGCAGCACAAGCTACAATGGAAAAGGGGATGTTTCCAACCACCTACATGGCAGTCGCATTTAATTTGGCAGGTGGAACCGCCGACTTCATGTTGGTCATTTTCCAACCTGGTGCGATGGCGGTCGGATGCTTTTCCGACCGCCATCGTAATTAGGGCCTATGTGGTGAGGCCTTAGAAGGAAATGTGTGCAACTGCATCTGTACTGCGATATGCCATCAGATATTCCTACTGTCATAAGTGGGTGCCCAGACCTGCAGCAGAAAATTTAGTGAGATCTTCTCACAAGGTTATGTTGGCCTTTGGAGCTGTCCCAGAACATGTTGCAAGACATCACAAGGATATGAAGGAAGTGACCATATTAGGGCCACCCGGGTCCCTCGTGACCACCTCTCAGCCTTCTGCACAAATGAAGAGTCGGTCAGACAGTAGAGAATACAAACCAAAGGTATTTATTGAAGATACACTCGAGAGGAGTCCGTTTGGCCAGCCTCCTTGGATTGCTGCAGAAGGACTGACTTCAACAAGCATAGCAATACAAAAAATACAGTTCAGAATCAATAAAGACACGCTCCAACTGGAAATTTACAATTGGTAGCTAGTGAAAAAGGAGGTACAGAAGGATGAGTCTCGATCCTGGGACCGGGTACATGCCTTCTCAGCGCCAAGGTCACTCTGCCTGTGCCCGCCACTGTAATGGTGAGAACAGGCCTATGCACTAGCAAAGACAGTGTATTCATTAGCACAGCGAGGCTCAGCCTTGGAGAAAAGAAAAAGTTTTGCAGCTGCTTTCAGCTGAGGCAGACACAGAGTGAGACAGAAGTTAATTTCGATCATGGCTCAAAATGGCTGCTGAATATAAAATAGTATCACAAATGCTAACTTAAATCATACAATGCATAGAGGGCTTCAGCTAAAACATTTCTATTCTAACAGAACCTCCTTTTAGCATTCGCTAACCTTTTTCATTACTATCTAAAGGCAAATAACCTCGTACAAAAAATAAGTACTCCCTCTACAAACTGATATATGTATTGTCAATATTCAAAAACACCTTCATCAATCATCATAAGATCATTGAGATCCTTCATCATCATGATCATGGCATTGGTGTCATGTACTGTAATTTTTGGCTAAGCCTTCAGAGTGTTCACACAATAGGCACAACAAGAAGGAAGGCAGTGCATGCAAAGACAACATGTGAAGATAATACCAGCAATTGCAACCAAAAAGATAAGAATTTTCCAATCCCACGACGTGAATATACCTAAGAACCATCTGGAGAGGGTCCAAGTACCATTTTCTTGGTGTATGTCAGATGAGAGCCTATGCAACTTCTGTATGGCAGTATATACACTGGGGGCGTGGTCTGGGATGTACACCCAGCAGCTACTGCCAATAAAGCGACAGGCCCCTCCCCGATCAGCAAGAATGACGTCTAACACCATCCTGTTTTGTAAGGTGACGAGCCCCGTGGCCTGGAGCTCAGCAGTAATATTGGTCAGAATCTGTGCTGTCATATTAATAACCTCTACTACAACTCTTGTGAGCCGATGAATGTTAAAGCTATTGGACATGGGGCCCCAAAAAGGTACAATACCCTTCATGGCATCCTCAAACTGTTGCAAAGTGGTATCTGTCTGATCTATATCCTTTGTGTCAATAACCCTTTTTTACTCGGGACAAGTATCTACTTCTGCATTGTAGCCGATGGTCTTTATGGTAATTGGGCGGAGTGACATACACTGGGGGAAGAAGGAAAGAGAGGTAACATCTGCCTGACCATCCCCTAGGCAGCCAGACATAAGCCTGGGATCTACAAACAAAATAGACATCACGGGGCAAAACCAAAGGTGGACTATTAATCGTGCTAAGTGGGAAGGTAAAATTAGATTTACTGTCCCCCACCACTACCTCTCTCCTTCCCTGAACACCGAAAGCAGCTGTGGAGCTGACCACAGACACCGGTATTTGCTTATCCCTGGTCACATTACGGTCTTGGAAGGAGCGGAAGTATTTAGCGGTGTTGAAATGCTGGAAATCAGCCATTTCCATTTGAAGCCATGTGCTATTCTTCTCCTTGTCATATTTGTAAGAAACTGGCTCTATATATACTGCACCAAAGTGAGGTACAGTGTGTATAGAGTCCAAGGGTCTCCAGAGGTTTGGCAGAGGTTAAAATTAGATAGAACCTTACTCTCTAAAGTGGTAGCTTGGTCGAGCAGTAAGGCAGTATCAGAGGACAGTGTTAAGCATTTGATGTACCCACTCAGTCAGCAAATGAATTCACACACTCAAGAACTGAACTCTAGGCCAATTGGTTTTGTATAAAAAAATATACTGTGGTTTTATTTCTAGAACCAAGCAAGCCTGGTACAGGTAAGCATAAAAATACTTTTCAGTAGTAAATTACTTGTATGAACACAGTTCAAAATGGCAGTGTAACTTGTACTGGTTTTGGTTACAGTTTTAAGTAAGCAGTTTGCAACACATTGCAGGTATAGTACGTTAGAATGAATGGGCTTTTTAAGTAAAATGCAGTTAATTACTTTTCAGATTACTTTTACTAACACAGGGCTGGATCCTAGATTCAGCCTGGGACATTTCCTGAAAACAGGTGAGTAATGCGTTTTAGTTAGAGGTACGATTTTTAAAGAATATTTTTGCATTTCAAAAGTTGACACTTTGAACCTTTTTCACATAGAATCACCAATGTTATCCTATGGGAGGAAATTCACTTAGCAGATAAGTTATGTTAACAATACTTTTTCTTACTCAGTGCTGGAGACCTAGATTCAGCACTGGGACATATCCTGAAAAGAGTTGAGAAAATGCGGTTTGGTTAATCGGATGATTTTTAAGGAATATTCTCAGTTTTCAAAAGTCGACAAACTTTTTGGGAGAAAAAGTGTCAATGTTATTCTATGAGGAAAAAGAGGTTATCGGTTTCCAGGTAGGTAATCTGTCTTTGGAGTTAGGGTCCTGGGGACAGACTCAGGGGTCTCCCAGGGTAAGTGATGCACTGTTGTTGCACCCTCAGCGGCACTCGGGCGGCCGGGTGCAGAGTGTTGAGGCCCAATGTTATCCTATGGAGTATAGGGGGACTCCGGTTGCTGGCTGCTGGCAAGCAGGCCACGGGGTTGTGGGAGCAAAGCTCCTAGGGTTAAGCTCAGGGCAAGTTGGGGAACAAGTTAGCACCAAAGGGGCACCCTCCGCGGCACTAGGGCGGCCGGGTGCAGAGTGCTGTTTGGAGGTCGGGTGCCCTGTTGATTTCAATGGAGATTCTCCAGGACAAAAAAACTCTGCAGGCTCGGGGACGAGGATCTTCCAGGAGTGACCACCACTTCGAGGGGTAAGTTGGGATGTAGAGGGTTGGTTAGGCACTGCTGGGTTGGGCACACAAGGCCGTGGGGTGTCGGGTGCAGGGGTGCCTTGGGACGTTGGATTTTCTTACCTGCTCTGGTCGCGGTAGGGGGGTCCTCTGGATTGAGGCTGAAGGCGTCGTCAGGCGGCTTGAGGCAGGTCAGGGGTCACCGGATCTTGGGTCAGGAATGCTGGTGGGACCTCCTTGTGGTATTTGTCCCCTCGAGCTAGGGCCAGATTCGGCGGGCGCAGAGTGTGTAGGATTCGTGGTTCCTGGCTGGCACCAGAAGCTGCAGTTTAAACACCTCCGGTATTAACGAGAGAAACAGCTTGGAAAGTGAAGGCAGGCAGGTCCTCCGGGGTTTTTGAGGTTGCTGTCCGCCGGACACGCTGGGGTTTTGCAGGAGCAGGTTAGAGGGGAGACAGGCCGGTAGGGCGGTGCCAAGTCAGTGGGCCTCTTCCTCTTGTTAGCTCTGCACGGCTTCTTGTCCTTCTTCTTCTCTTTTTGTTGTGGTCACTGGATCTGAGAAAGGAAGGTTCAGGGTGCCCCCTAAATACAAAATTTAGGGGCGTTACAGGTAGGTAAAGGGCAGGGACCAATGGGTCCCTTCCCTGGGGTGGGTACACGCCCTATTCTGCCACTCTCCAGTGGGAGGGGGGCAGGAGCCAGTCCCTGGTTGGCTGAGTCCCCCCATCCTCAAGATGGCGGGGGCTCGAGGATGTGCTTCCCCTCGCTTCCCCCACCTGAGGAGTGGAGTTGGCAGAGGTGGGCACACCTCTTTTCCTCATTTGTTTTTCCCGCCGGTTCTCCCGCCCAAAGTGGGGGGTAGAGCCAGTGGGGACCAGTTGCTGAAAGCAGCAAACGGTCTAGAGAGGCTCACAAAGGCGGCATGCCTTTGAGGCTTCTCCTTCGTGAACCCTGCCCATCCTGGGGGAGGAGGCTTGGCACCTCGTCCCAGGATGTGCTTTGTTTCAGGTCCCTGAGAGCAGCAAACTCTTGCCCCAGAGGTCCAGAAACATGTCTGGTGGGGGTAAGAGATGCCAATTGGGTTTATTTTGGGGAAAGAACACAGGCCATGGGAACCTGAATGGCAGGGACCCAGGGCACACCAACAAAAAGTGCATCAGTAGCCAGGCAAAAAGTGGGGGGTTACTGCAACTGAAACCCACTTTCCTACAATATTTGCGAATAAGAGTTTGGGGACAAAGTACCAGAGATGTTTAGACCTGCCTTACCTATGGAAGTAAACCCATGATGGAAACGTATATAATCAGTCACAGTGTTAGAATCAGCAGGGGTCATAACCTGACCGGAGTGGTGGTGGAAATGGTGTTGTCAACACGGGTCCACATTAAAATGTTAGATACATTATGAGCTTGATGCAACATTTGTATAAAAACATTATCAGTGTAAGTCTTACGATGTTCGCAAAAACAACAATTGATGGACAGAATGCAGAACAATGTCATACATTCACCCCAGTACAGAGATCTGGGCCCAAATCCATCGTTTTATTTGCTCACCATGCCATTCCAGTTTGAACCCAGCCATATGCAAATCAGTCTTGACCCTGTGCCTCATGGGTACAGTCCAGCCCGAACTGCCAAGCCAGGTTCTCCCTGGACTGGAAACAAGCATCCTAGGACCGGTTTCGGGCTTTCAGCCCTCGTCAGCCAGGATAGCTTGACTCCAGTGGCATGGAGAGCACGGGACTCACGTCTGAGCATACCCTTCCCACTCGGGGTGACAATTGCAAAAACAACAATTGATGGACAGAATGCAGAACAATGTCATACATTCACCCCAGTACAGAGATCTGGGCCCAAATCCATCGTTTTATTTGCTCACCATGCCATTCCAGTTTGAACCCAGCCATATGCAAATCAGTCTTGACCCTGTGCCTCATGGGTACAGTCCAGCCCGAACTGCCAAGCCAGGTTCTCCCTGGACTGGAAACAAGCATCCTAGGACCGGTTTCGGGCTTTCAGCCCTCGTCAGCCAGGATAGCTTGACTCCAGTGGCATGGAGAGCACGGGACTCACGTCTGAGCATACCCTTCCCACTCGGGGTGACAATTGCAAAAACAACAATTGATGGACAGAATGCAGAACAATGTCATACATTCACCCCAGTACAGAGATCTGGGCCCAAATCCATCGTTTTATTTGCTCACCATGCCATTCCAGTTTGAACCCAGCCATATGCAAATCAGTCTTGACCCTGTGCCTCATGGGTAAAGTCCAGCCCGAACTGCCAAGCCAGGTTCTCCCTGGACTGGAAACGAGCATCCTAGGACCGGTTTCGGGCTTTCAGCCCTCGTCAGCCAGGATAGCTTGACTCCAGTGGCATGGAGAGCACGGGACTCACGTCTGAGCATACCCTTCCCACTCGGGGTGACAATTGCAAAAACAACAATTGATGGACAGAATGGCGAACAATGTCATACATTCACCCCAGTACAGAGATCTGGGCCCAAATCCATCGTTTTATTTGCTCACCATGCCATTCCAGTTTGAACCCAGCCATATGCAAATCAGTCTTGACCCTGTGCCTCATGGGTACAGTCCAGCCCGAACTGCCAAGCCAGGTTCTCCCTGGACTGGAAACAAGCATCCTAGGACCGGTTTCGGGCTTTCAGCCCTCGTCAGCCAGGATAGCTTGACTCCAGTGGCATGGAGAGCACGGGACTCACGTCTGAGCATACCCTTCCCACTCGGGGTGACAATTGCAAAAACAACAATTGATGGACAGAATGCAGAACAATGTCATACATTCACCCCAGTACAGAGATCTGGGCCCAAATCCATCGTTTTATTTGCTCACCATGCCATTCCAGTTTGAACCCAGCCATATGCAAATCAGTCTTGACCCTGTGCCTCATGGGTACAGTCCAGCCCGAACTGCCAAGCCAGGTTCTCCCTGGACTGGAAACAAGCATCCTAGGACCGGTTTCGGGCTTTCAGCCCTCGTCAGCCAGGATAGCTTGACTCCAGTGGCATGGAGAGCACGGGACTCACGTCTGAGCATACCCTTCCCACTCGGGGTGACAATTGCAAAAACAACAATTGATGGACAGAATGCAGAACAATGTCATACATTCACCCCAGTACAGAGATCTGGGCCCAAATCCATCGTTTTATTTGCTCACCATGCCATTCCAGTTTGAACCCAGCCATATGCAAATCAGTCTTGACCCTGTACCTCATGGGTACAGTCCAGCCCGAACTGCCAAGCCAGGTTCTCCCTGGACTGGAAACAAGCATCCTAGGACCGGTTTCGGGCTTTCAGCCCTCGTCAGCCAGGATAGCTTGACTCCAGTGGCATGGAGAGCACGGGACTCACGTCTGAGCATACCCTTCCCACTCGGGGTGACAATTGCAAAAACAACAATTGATGGACAGAATGCAGAACAATGTCATACATTCACCCCAGTACAGAGATCTGGGCCCAAATCCATCGTTTTATTTGCTCACCATGCCATTCCAGTTTGAACCCAGCCATATGCAAATCAGTCTTGACCCTGTGCCTCATGGGTACAGTCCAGCCCGAACTGCCAAGCCAGGTTCTCCCTGGACTGGAAACAAGCATCCTAGGACCGGTTTCGGGCTTTCAGCCCTCGTCAGCCAGGATAGTTTGACTCCAGTGGCATGGAGAGCACGGGACTCACGTCTGAGCATACCCTTCCCACTCGGGGTGACAATTGCAAAAACAACAATTGATGGACAGAATGCAGAACAATGTCATACATTCACCCCAGTACAGAGATCTGGGCCCAAATCCATCGTTTTATTTGCTCACCATGCCATTCCAGTTTGAACCCAGCCATATGCAAATCAGTCTTGACCCTGTGCCTCATGGGTACAGTCCAGCCCGAACTGCCAAGCCAGGTTCTCCCTGGACTGAAAACAAGCATCCTAGGACCGGTTTCGGGCTTTCAGCCCTCGTCAGCCAGGATAGCTTGACTCCAGTGGCATGGAGAGCACGGGACTCACGTCTGAGCATACCCTTCCCACTCGGGGTGACAATTGCAAAAACAACAATTGATGGACAGAATGCAGAACAATGTCATACATTCACCCCAGTACAGAGATCTGGGCCCAAATCCATCGTTTTATTTGCTCACCATGCCATTCCAGTTTGAACCCAGCCATATGCAAATCAGTCTTGACCCTGTGCCTCATGGGTACAGTCCAGCCCGAACTGCCAAGCCAGGTTCTCCCTGGACTGGAAACAAGCATCCTAGGACCGGTTTCGGGCTTTCAGCCCTCGTCAGCCAGGATAGCTTGACTCCAGTGGCATGGAGAGCACGGGACTCACTTCTGAGCATACCGTTCCCACTCGGGGTGACAATTGCAAAAACAACAATTGATGGACAGAATGCAGAACAATGTCATACATTCACCCCAGTACAGAGATCTGGACCCAAATCCATCGTTTTATTTGCTCACCATGCCATTCCAGTTTGAAACCAGCCATATGCAAATCTGTCTTGACCCTGTACCTCATGGGTACAGTCCAGCCCGAACTGCCAAGCCAGGTTCTCCCTGGACTGGAAACAAGCATCCTAGGACCGGTTTCGGGCTTTCAGCCCTCGTCAGCCAGGATAGTTTGACTCCAGTGGCATGGAGAGCACGGGACTCACGTCTGAGCATACCCTTCCCACTCGGGGTGACAATTGCAAAAACAACAATTGATGGACAGAATGCAGAACAATGTCATACATTCACCCCAGTACAGAGATCTGGGCCCAAATCCATCGTTTTATTTGCTCACCATGCCATTCCAGTTTGAACCCAGCCATATGCAAATCAGTCTTGACCCTGTGCTTCATGGGTACAGTCCAGCCCGAACTGCCAAGCCAGGTTCTCCCTGGACTGGAAACAAGCATCCTAGGACCGGTTTCGGGCTTTCAGCCCTCGTCAGCCAGGATAGTTTGACTCCAGTGGCATGGAGAGCACGGGACTCACGTCTGAGCATACCCTTCCCACTCGGGGTGACAATTGCAAAAACAACAATTGATGGACAGAATGCAGAACAATGTCATACATTCACCCCAGTACAGAGATCTGGGCCCAAATCCATCGTTTTATTTGCTCACCATGCCATTCCAGTTTGAACCCAGCCATATGCAAATCAGTCTTGACCCTGTGCCTCATGGGTACAGTCCAGCCCGAACTGCCAAGCCAGGTTCTCCCTGGACTGGAAACAAGCATCCTAGGACCGGTTTCGGGCTTTCAGCCCTCGTCAGCCAGGATAGCTTGACTCCAGTGGCATGGAGAGCACGGGACTCACGTCTGAGCATACCCTTCCCACTCGGGGTGACAATTGCAAAAACAACAATTGATGGACAGAATGCAGAACAATGTCATACATTCACCCCAGTACAGAGATCTGGGCCCAAATCCATCGTTTTATTTGCTCACCATGCCATTCCAGTTTGAACCCAGCCATATGCAAATCAGTCTTGACCCTGTGCCTCATGGGTACAGTCCAGCCCGAACTGCCAAGCCAGGTTCTTCCTGGACTGGAAACAAGCATCCTAGGACCGGTTTCGGGCTTTCAGCCCTCGTCAGCCAGGATAGCTTGACTCCAGTGGCATGGAGAGCACGGGACTCACGTCTGAGCATACCCTTCCCACTCGGGGTGACAATTGCAAAAACAACAATTGATGGACAGAATGCAGAACAATGTCATACATTCACCCCAGTACAGAGATCTGGGCCCAAATCCATCGTTTTATTTGCTCACCATGCCATTCCAGTTTGAACCCAGCCATATGCAAATCAGTCTTGACCCTGTGCCTCATGGGTACAGTCCAGCCCGAACTGCCAAGCCAGGTTCTCCCTGGACTGGAAACAAGCATCCTAGGACCGGTTTCGGGCTTTCAGCCCTCGTCAGCCAGGATAGCTTGACTCCAGTGGCATGGAGAGCACGGGACTCACGTCTGAGCATACCCTTCCCACTCGGGGTGACAATTGCAAAAACAACAATTGATGGACAGAATGCAGAACAATATCATACATTCACCCCAGTACAGAGATCTGGGCCCAAATCCATCGTTTTATTTGCTCACCATGCCATTCCAGTTTGAACCCAGCCATATGCAAATCAGTCTTGACCCTGTGCCTCATGGGTACAGTCCAGCCCGAACTGCCAAGCCAGGTTCTCCCTGGACTGGAAACAAGCATCCTAGGACAAGTTTCGGGCTTTCAGCCCTCGTCAGCCAGGATAGCTTGACTCCAGTGGCATGGAGAGCACGGGACTCACGTCTGAGCATACCCTTCCCACTCGGGGTGACAATTGCAAAAACAACAATTGATGGACAGAATGCAGAACAATGTCATACATTCACCCCAGTACAGAGATCTGGGCCCAAATCCATCGTTTTATTTGCTCACCATGCCATTCCAGTTTGAACCCAGCCATATGCAAATCAGTCTTGACCCTGTGCCTCATGGGTACAGTCCAGCCCGAACTGCCAAGCCAGGTTCTCCCTGGACTGAAAACAAGCATCCTAGGACCGGTTTCGGGCTTTCAGCCCTCGTCAGCCAGGATAGCTTGACTCCAGTGGCATGGAGAGCACGGGACTCACGTCTGAGCATACCCTTCCCACTCGGGGTGACAATTGCAAAAACAACAATTGATGGACAGAATGCAGAACAATGTCATACATTCACCCCAGTACAGAGATCTGGGCCCAAATCCATCGTTTTATTTGCTCACCATGCCATTCCAGTTTGAACCCAGCCATATGCAAATCAGTCTTGACCCTGTGCCTCATGGGTACAGTCCAGCCCGAACTGCCAAGCCAGGTTCTCCCTGGACTGGAAACAAGCATCCTAGGACCGGTTTCGGGCTTTCAGCCCTCGTCAGCCAGGATAGTTTGACTCCAGTGGCATGGAGAGCACGGGACTCACGTCTGAGCATACCCTTCCCACTCGGGGTGACAATTGCAAAAACAACAATTGATGGACAGAATGCAGAACAATGTCATACATTCACCCCAGTCCAGAGATCTGGGCCCAAATCCATCGTTTTATTTGCTCACCATGCCATTCCAGTTTGAACCCAGCCATATGCAAATCAGTCTTGACCCTGTGCCTCATGGGTACAGTCCAGCCCGAACTGCCAAGCCAGGTTCTCCCTGGACTGGAAACAAGCATCCTAGGACCGGTTTCGGGCTTTCAGCCCTCGTCAGCCAGGATAGCTTGACTCCAGTGGCATGGAGAGCACGGGACTAACGTCTGAGCATACCCTTCCCACTCGGGGTGACAATTGCAAAAACAACAATTGATGGACAGAATGCAGAACAATGTCATACATTCACCCCAGTACAGAGATCTGGACCCAAATCCATCGTTTTATTTGCTCACCATGCCATTCCAGTTTGAACCCAGCCATATGCAAATCAGTCTTGACCCTGTGCCTCATGGGTACAGTCCAGCCCGAACTGCCAAGCCAGGTTCTCCCTGGACTGGAAACAAGCATCCTAGGACCGGTTTCGGGCTTTCAGCCCTCGTCAGCCAGGATAGCTTGACTCCAGTGGCATGGAGAGCACGGGACTCACGTCTGAGCATACCCTTCCCACTCGGGGTGACAATTGCAAAAACAACAATTGATGGACAGAATGCAGAACAATGTCATACATTCACCCCAGTACAGAGATCTGGACCCAAATCCATCGTTTTATTTGCTCACCATGCCATTCCAGTTTGAACCCAGCCATATACAAATCAGTCTTGACCCTGTACCTCATGGGTACAGTCCAGCCCGAACTGCCAAGCCAGGTTCTCCCTGGACTGGAAACAAGCATCCTAGGACCGGTTTCGGGCTTTCAGCCCTCGTCAGCCAGGATAGTTTGACTCCAGTGGCATGGAGAGCACGGGACTCACGTCTGAGCATACCCTTCCCACTCGGGGTGACAATTGCAAAAACAACAATTGATGGACAGAATGCAGAACAATGTCATACATTCACCCCAGTACAGAGATCTGGGACCAAATCCATCGTTTTATTTGCTCACCATGCCATTCCAGTTTGAACCCAGCCATATGCAAATCAGTCTTGACCCTGTGCCTCATGGGTACAGTCCAGCCCGAACTGCCAAGCCAGGTTCTCCCTGGACTGGAAACAAGCATCCTAGGACCGGTTTCGGGCTTTCAGCCCTCGTCAGCCAGGATAGTTTGACTCCAGTGGCATGGAGAGCACGGGACTCACTTCTGAGCATACCCTTCCCACTCGGGGTGACAATTGCAAAAACAACAATTGATGGACAGAATGCAGAACAATGTCATACATTCACCCCAGTACAGAGATCTGGGCCCAAATCCATCGTTTTATTTGCTCACCATGCCATTCCAGTTTGAACCCAGCCATATGCAAATCAGTCTTGACCGTGTGCCTCATGGGTACAGTCCAGCCCGAACTGCCAAGCCAGGTTCTCCCTGGACTGGAAACAAGCATCCTAGGACCGGTTTCGGGCTTTCAGCCCTCGTCAGCCAGGATAGCTTGACTCCAGTGGCATGGAGAGCACGGGACTCACGTCTGAGCATACCCTTCCCACTCGGGGTGACAATTGCAAAAACAACAATTGATGGACAGAATGCAGAACAATGTCATACATTCACCCCAGTACAGAGATCTGGGCCCAAATCCATCGTTTTATTTGCTCACCATGCCATTCCAGTTTGAACCCAGCCATATGCAAATCAGTCTTGACCCTGTGCCTCATGGGTACAGTCCAGCCCGAACTGCCAAGCCAGGTTCTCCCTGGACTGGAAACAAGCATCCTAGGACCGGTTTCGGGCTTTCAGCCCTCGTCAGCCAGGATAGCTTGACTCCAGTGGCATGGAGAGCACGGGACTCACGTCTGAGCATACCCTTCCCACTCGGGTGACAATTGCAAAAACAACAATTGATGGACAGAAACCGGTCCTAGGATGCTTGATTCCGGTCCAGGGAAGACATGGCTTGGCAGTTCGGGGTGGACTGTTCCCATGAGGCACAGGGTCAAGACTGATTTGCATATGGCCATGTCTAAACTGGGGTGGTGTAGTGGGCAAAAGAACGATGGATTTAACCCAGATCTCTTGACTGGGGGAGAATGTATGCATTGTCAGCATTCCGTCCATCATTTGTTTGTTGTAACGCTTTTCGCCCTAAGTGGGATGGGTATTCCCAGACGTGGGACCCGTGCTCACTGCGCCACTGGAGTCAAGCTATCCTGGCTGATGACGGCTGATAGCCAGAAACCGGTCCTAGGATGCTTGATTCCGGTCCAGGGAAGACATGGCTTGGCAGTTCGGGGTGGACTGTTCCCATGAGGCACAGGGTCAAGACTGATTTGCATATGGCCATGTCTAAACTGGGGTGGTGTAGTGGGCAAAAGAACGATGGATTTAACCCAGATCTCTTGACTGGGGGAGAATGTATGCATTGTCAGCATTCCGTCCATCATTTGTTTGTTGTAACGCTTTTCGCCCTAAGTGGGATGGGTATTCCCAGACGTGGGACCCGTGCTCACTGCACCACTGGAGTCAAGCTATCCTGGCTGATGACGGCTGATAGCCAGAAACCGGTCCTAGGATGCTTGATTCCGGTCCAGGGAAGACATGGCTTGGCAGTTCGGGGTGGACTGTTCCCATGAGGCACAGGGTCAAGACTGATTTGCATATGGCCATGTCTAAACTGGGGCGGTGTAGTGGGCAAAAGAACGATGGATTTAACCCAGATCTCTTGACTGGGGGAGAATGTATGCATTGTCAGCATTCCGTCCATCATTTGTTTGTTGTAGTCTTACGATGTTCTCCTTCGTGGGGGGCCAAAGTAACAAAGATGTGTTCGGGGGGAATGGGTGTTGTAGCAACCAAAGAATGCACAGGATACTTCTCATCCTGGAAATAGGATATTCCTACTACAATTAATAATGCAATGACAACTATTGATGCAAAAACAATTTTGCTTTTCGCGGACCAACCCTGCACTGGGCGCGGAGGTGCAAATGGCTGTTCTTCTTCAGTAATAGGCCGACCAAACGGATACATGGAAAAGCAAGGGACAAATAAAGGAATGCAAGAAAACTAATGGCAAGGGACAAGTGTTCCCAATGTCCGTCTGAGCCTCACTGGTAGGCCCCTATTGTTCATCAACGTTGGCTTTCTTGAGCACCGGCGGTGGAGCTGCTCAATCCTAGCTTGTTATGAATCCTATGTCATCCAGGATACAGTACCCTCCTACAGGGGAGCACGTTCGGTCTATCCTGTCCATTGTCTGAACAATGCATCAATTTCGCCTCTCCCTAAACTACTGTTGGTACCATAGGCAAGATACACCCTAACTTGCGCAGTCCATCCCTACTAATCTGACTTCTTCTTTGGTGCACTGTTCCTCCGTTGGGAGCGCAAATTGTACCTAGCTACTCCAGGCACAGAACCTGTGCCTCATGGGTACAGTCCAGCCCGAACTGCCAAGCCAGGTTCTCCCTGGACTGGAAACAAGCATCCTAGGACCGGTTTCGGGCTTTCAGCCCTCGTCAGCCAGGATAGCTTGACTCCAGTGGCATGGAGAGCACGGGACTCACGTCTGAGCATACCCTTCCCACTCGGGGTGACAATTGCAAAAACAACAATTGATGGACAGAATGCAGAACAATGTCATACATTCACCCCAGTACAGAGATCTGGGCCCAAATCCATCGTTTTATTTGCTCACCATGCCATTCCAGTTTGAACCCAGCCATATGCAAATCAGTCTTGACCCTGTGCCTCATGGGTACAGTCCAGCCCGAACTGCCAAGCCAGGTTCTCCCTGGACTGGAAACAAGCATCCTAGGACCGGTTTCGGGCTTTCAGCCCTCGTCAGCCAGGATAGCTTGACTCCAGTGGCATGGAGAGCACGGGACTCACGTCTGAGCATACCCTTCCCACTCGGGGTGACAATTGCAAAAACAACAATTGATGGACAGAAACCGGTCCTAGGATGCTTGATTCCGGTCCAGGGAAGACATGGCTTGGCAGTTCGGGGTGGACTGTTCCCATGAGGCACAGGGTCAAGACTGATTTGCATATGGCCATGTCTAAACTGGGGTGGTGTAGTGGGCAAAAGAACGATGGATTTAACCCAGATCTCTTGACTGGGGGAGAATGTATGCATTGTCAGCATTCCGTCCATCATTTGTTTGTTGTAACGCTTTTCGCCCTAAGTGGGATGGGTATTCCCAGACGTGGGACCCGTGCTCACTGCGCCACTGGAGTCAAGCTATCCTGGCTGATGACGGCTGATAGCCAGAAACCGGTCCTAGGATGCTTGATTCCGGTCCAGGGAAGACATGGCTTGGCAGTTCGGGGTGGACTGTTCCCATGAGGCACAGGGTCAAGACTGATTTGCATATGGCCATGTCTAAACTGGGGTGGTGTAGTGGGCAAAAGAACGATGGATTTAACCCAGATCTCTTGACTGGGGGAGAATGTATGCATTGTCAGCATTCCGTCCATCATTTGTTTGTTGTAACGCTTTTCGCCCTAAGTGGGATGGGTATTCCCAGACGTGGGACCCGTGCTCACTGCACCACTGGAGTCAAGCTATCCTGGCTGATGACGGCTGATAGCCAGAAACCGGTCCTAGGATGCTTGATTCCGGTCCAGGGAAGACATGGCTTGGCAGTTCGGGGTGGACTGTTCCCATGAGGCACAGGGTCAAGACTGATTTGCATATGGCCATGTCTAAACTGGGGCGGTGTAGTGGGCAAAAGAACGATGGATTTAACCCAGATCTCTTGACTGGGGGAGAATGTATGCATTGTCAGCATTCCGTCCATCATTTGTTTGTTGTAGTCTTACGATGTTCTCCTTCGTGGGGGGCCAAAGTAACAAAGATGTGTTCGGGGGGAATGGGTGTTGTAGCAACCAAAGAATGCACAGGATACTTCTCATCCTGGAAATAGGATATTCCTACTACAATTAATAATGCAATGACAACTATTGATGCAAAAACAATTTTGCTTTTCGCGGACCAACCCTGCACTGGGCGCGGAGGTGCAAATGGCTGTTCTTCTTCAGTAATAGGCCGACCAAACGGATACATGGAAAAGCAAGGGACAAATAAAGGAATGCAAGAAAACTAATGGCAAGGGACAAGTGTTCCCAATGTCCGTCTGAGCCTCACTGGTAGGCCCCTATTGTTCATCAACGTTGGCTTTCTTGAGCACCGGCGGTGGAGCTGCTCAATCCTAGCTTGTTATGAATCCTATGTCATCCAGGATACAGTACCCTCCTACAGGGGAGCACGTTCGGTCTATCCTGTCCATTGTCTGAACAATGCATCAATTTCGCCTCTCCCTAAACTACTGTTGGTACCATAGGCAAGATACACCCTAACTTGCGCAGTCCATCCCTACTAATATGACTTCTTCTTTGGTGCACTGTTCCTCCGTTGGGAGCGCAAATTGTACCTAGCTACTCCAGGCACAGAGGGGTCAGTAAAAAGGGGCTTAGACACAGAGGGGCCAGTGGAAAGGGGCTCTTAAATAACTTTGATCTCCGGTGCACTGCCGCATTTAGTACCTAATTATTCTCGGCCTCCATTTGGGTACACGTAAGCTTAGCATCCGAAAAATGGACAAATCTTGGGACTTGCTTCAAGTCCGAGTCCCCTAATCCTTCCTTGACCCACTGATAATAGGGCAAGGGTAGATGCACTTTACGGCAGTGCTGACTATGAATCCAGTTCTTTCGGTCGGCGACCTTGAACGCTGTGCGGGGGGCAAGGAGGACCTGGACAGGTCCCTTCCACCTCGCCTCCAAATTCTTCTTTCGTTGAAAATTCTTGATTAAGATAAAGTCTCCAGGCCGAAATTATGCCCTGGCCCCTCGGGTACTGGCGGTAGGGAGTCCTGGATCTGTTGGTGAATAGAACGCAGACTTTTAGTCAATTCATACAGATAGTCTATTAACAGGGGATACTCAATTTCAGAAAACCTACGCGGACGCGGGACGCCCCAGACATTTGCCGGGTGTCTGAACACGACCTCATAGGGTGACCATCCTATCCTAGAGTGCGCTGTCATTCTAGTGGACAAAAGGGCTAATGGTAAAGCATCTGGCCACTGCAACCCTGTGCTGTTGTGAATCTTTGCCAATTTCAGTTTGAGAGTACCATTGTACTTCTCAACCAAACCTGTGGACTGGGGATGGTTTGCAGCATGAAACTTTTGCCTGATATGTCGTCCCTCACAAACTAGCTGGATAACTTTGGCATTAAAATGACTTCCGTTATCACTCCATATCAAGCGGGGCAAGCTGAAGCGAGGAAAGAACTCTTTTAGGAATACTTTTGCCGTCGCCATGGCTGTATTTTCTTTCGTGGGGTAAGCCTCAACCCATTTACTGAATGCACAAACAACCACTAACACATATTTCAAATTATTGACTCTATCCATCTCTATGTAGTCTAGTTGAAGGACCTCAAAAGGGAAAGTGGGAGGAGCAAAATTACTAGGTGGCGTAGGGGTACCTTTTCCAGGATTGTGCATCATGCACACCATATAATGTTTTACCAAATGAGCTTCAGTCTTTGGGATATTGTCATTTTGCCATACCGAGTCTAACAATTTGCAAATACTTTTAATGTTGATGTGGGCTGGCCCATGTGCCATGGTGACTACGGGAAGAACATATGCATCTGGTAGCATCCATCTCTGTTTCCCTGACTTATCAGTCCAAAGCCCCTCCTCATCCAAACGTGCTGTGCTTTCCTGCCATATTGCTAATTCCTCTATCGCTGCCTCACTCTGTATCTCCTTGACATTCTCCAGTGTATCCTCAAACATGGTGACCTCGGGCACCCACCTAGTGGGACCTGCTACAAACACCCTTTTCTTCTTCGTTCGGGCCGTCTCCTTGGCTGTTTGGTCTTCAAAGGCGTTCCTCTTACCCACATTGTCAGTAATTTTCTTGTGGGTGCTGCACTTTACCACTGCCAATTTCTTGAGGAGTGTCAACGCAGAAAAAAGCCTATTTATGAGGGGGCCATGTTGGATCTTCATCCCATGGGAAGTGAGGAATCCTCTCTCTGCCCAGAGCCGCCCGAAATTATGGGCAACTCCGAAGGCGTACTGGCTGTCAGTATAAATATTGACAACCAGTCCCTCGCTCAACTCACAGGCTCGAATAAGAGTGACAAGCTCGGCTGCCTGAGCAGACTGATATGGAACTTGTGATGTCTCAACTACAGTTTGCAACGTAGTAATTGCGTATGCCGCAGTGGTTGTGCCATCTGATAATTTGAAACAAGAGCCACCGACATATAGTTCCCCTTGAGGGTCAGATAAGGGAATATTAGTCAAGTCTACCCGTCCCTTCGTCTCATCTTCCGTCCGAAAAATGCAATCATGTATGCGAATTTCCGCATTCTCAGAAGGGAGGGGTAGTAACGTGGCTGGATTCAGAGTGGCACAGCGTTTGATCATGATATGCTTTTGGAAGAGCGTTAGCTCGTAACCGGTCAGACGCGCACTGGTGAGGTGCTGTGTCCTTGTCTTCTTCAAAAGTGTATCCACAGCATGGGGTACTATAACTGTGAGGTCAGTCTTGAGTACGAGTCCCGCTGATTTTCCTATTGAGATGGCAACGGCTGCAACTGCTCTAAGACAGCTCAGGAGGGCTCGGGCGACAGGGTCAAGTACAGCAAAGAAATAAGCACACAGCCGTTGCTTATCTCCAAATTTTTGTGTTAAAACAGAAAGCGCGCAACCATCCGTCTCGTGTACGTACAGCACGAACGGCTTCGTATAGTTAGGAGTACCAAGCACTGGAGCCGAGCAACGTGCAGTTTTCAATTGCTCAAAAGACTCCTGATACTCTGGCGTCCAAGGCAGGTGTTCATGCACATCTTTAGTTGTTAATACAAGCAGAGGTTTTGTTCGGATGGAATAGTTTGGGATCCGTTGGCGACAATAGGAAGTAATGCCAATGAAAGTGCGCACATCTTTCTGGCTTCGCGGAACAGGCATTTTAACAATGACACTGATGTGCTCAGGGGTCAATCTCAAACCCTCCTTTGACAGTAGTGCACCTAAATAGGTGACCTCATGTCGACAATACTGGAATTTGGAAAGGGACACCTTATGACCATGGTCAGCTAAGTGGAGCAACAATTTAACCATACTGACTTTGCAACCTTGTTCTGTGTCTGAGGCGATGAGCGGGTCGTCAACATATTGGAGTAACACATTACCTGTGGGAAGCGACAAAGAATCCAACTAACCTTTCAATGCCTGACTATAGATACTCAGACTCTCTGTAAAGCCTTGAGGAGCGCGACAGAATCTAAAACTTCTACCAGCTAGGGTGAACCCGAACAAGTACCTGCTGTCAGGGTGAATAGGGATGCTGAAAAAGGCATTTTTCAAGTTAATGACAGAAAATAATTTAGCAGAGGGAGGGATCATTGTCAATAGATTCTTAATGTCAGGGACCACTGGAAAATGAGGAATCACTATTTTGCTAACTTCGCGCAAATCAATCACAAAGCGATAAACATCTTAGAGGGACCTGAAGTCGTCCGTTTGAGGATCGGCAGAATGGGACTGTTACAAACATTAGCAGTCGTCTCCTTAACCACTCCTTTCTCAATCAAATCTTGTACAATCTTGATCAGAGCACGCTCACCTGCCTGGGGTACCTTATACTGAGGAATGCGGGGTAAAATTGCACCTTCCTTGATACAAATCGAAACAGGCGATATCTACAACAAACCACATCTGTGTCGCCCGTCGCACACAGTGTGAGTAGCACAACTTTAAATTCAGCAGAAAGAGGCACATTTTTTGACAGGCACTGCGTAGCACACACAACATTCGGACCCATGGTGATGTAGACACCCTCCGGGGAGCAATAAATAGTGGCATGCCATTTCTTCAATAGATCCAAACCCATCAAATTCTCTCCACAATTGGATGTCAACAAGAAGGGCGAATCTATGGTGAAACGACCAAGAGTCAACGCAAGAGGTTTGGAAATGGGTACTCCAGAAAATCCTACCAAAACATTATTATGGCCAGACAGAGCTGCCCCAAGGATGAAGGAACAAGAAATATAACTGTTTGTCGCACCTGTATCCACCAAAAACTCTTTAGTCAACCATGCACGTCCGCACTAACATACAGACTTCTTTGGTCTACAGGTATCAAAACTGGTCCCTCACCCTGTCCTCGGCTGTCCTAACTGTAGGACATTCCTGTCACCTCATCCATATCATAATCATCGTGGTAGTACTCTTTGCCCTTAGGGTTGTCAAAGTAGTTCTGGTAAATGTGACCCTGTGATGTTCCAACTGACTGAACCCTGTCCTGGCCACCGTCTCCACAACCCCATTCATGAGACCCTCGTCCCTTTGGGACCGCCACCTTCTGCAAAAGCACAGGACACTCACTGCACCAGTGTCCCTCCTCCTTATTGTATGGACACTGGTTTGGTCCCACAGGCATAGTATTCCTGCCTGTACAAGGAAGCAAGTTCGTAACAAATCTATTAACAAATAATCGGATACCCCCCTCCACCGACAAATCCTGTCCACTAAAATCCCAAAACACACCTTCAAACCGAGTGAATAAATCGGACTCAGTCTCATCTTTCTTCTGACGACATGCCATTAACTTGTCCCAATCTACTCTTCTTGGTGGAATAAGAGAATGCATATACGTAATAATTCGGCCAGGCAAAGCTAGTATCTCAGCCTTAGGCTTTTCACCAGACTTCCTCCCCTGATCCCATGCTTTAATCTGATCCCAGGTACCACCTAATTCCACAACGTGGTCCTGTATGTGCACTTACCTCCTAATATCAACGGGCACCAGTAAGCCAAAGAACATTTCAATATCCCCAAGCGTCATCACTCTCGATTTTTCCTAGGGTCAGGTAGTTGAGATTTAAGGGACAAAACCTCACTCCTTTTCCATGGAGTATAAACCCATTGTTATTGGAAACGGTTCTCTTCCCTTGGTACAATAACAGTATTCTGCTGATCCCGTAGCTCCGGTAGTTCAGGGTGCTAAATGGGGTGTACTTCTCTCATCCGGGACTGGGACACCATCTTTGGACCCTTCTCGAGCAGTCTACTTCGATAAGCAACCAACGTCGTAACATTACCAAAAACCTGACTAGGCGCCATATCAGCTACATAGACATGATCCTTGATATCATAAATAACCTGTAGTGCTGCCCCATCGAAACACTGCTCCCAAAGCCCAATCAGAGTTGCCAACATGTGTTTACGGGCATGCTGCTTCACAAAAGGCTCTTAATCTTTCATCACATCCCACACATCCTCCACACTTTAAATGGGGTTACGAGCCCACTGGGCTGCCTGATTAGCCACCATCTGATTTTCAGCCTCCCCCACATCAGATCGTATCTATGTCCTCCCTAATCGGTCCTTGAATTTCTTCCAGTCCCTATCCTCAGGCCTGCATCTCAAGAGTCTGCAACTTCGGGGAATAGGGGAAAACAGTGGGAGTAATGACAGAGGTACTGGGCAATAACGTCTCTGCTGGCTGTGTAGTGGGTGTAAGCCCTGGTGAAAGGGATGCCGAAGCAATAGGTGTTGCTGGAGTGCTAACAGTCACAGTTGCCACAGACGGCAATGACAAAGAAAGGACAGAAGGTGCCGTGGCCAAGGCAGATGGAGCAACAGTAGCAAAGACAGAGACAGCAGAGGCAGAAGAACCGGGTAGCTGAGGCTGCAGTAGAAGTACGGGGTATACCCTCTGCGGGGCATACAGAGTTGGGGGTCGAGTGTAGAAAGGTGGAATCTGACTATATGGTTGCCCCCACATTTTTTTCCTGGTGTTTTGCTGGTTTATGACTTAGTTGGACTGGGGTCCTGCTATTCAGGACCCCAGTCTATCTGCTTTCTCTCTAAAATGGTTTCCATGTACATTAGGTACATATCTAATTGGATTCTGGAGTGCCTTATAAGCCCCTAGTATATGGTATACTATGTACCTAGGGCATAGGTACCTCAGAGGCATACCAGGGGCTGTAGCATGTATTATGCCACCCCTGGGAAGCACTCCAAAATTACACCACAGGTCTGCTACTGCAGCCTGGGTAAGGGTGTGCTTGCACCCCTTACTGTGCTATAGGCTACCTATATCACTACCTTATACAGACACATATAAACCTATAAGCCACTCCTATAACAGGCCTTGACAATCCTGAAGGCAGAGTGCTTGGTTTTATGTGAGAGGGTGCCCAAGCATGAGCTGAGCCCCCCTGCAGCATTCGGAAATACTTCCTTATGGCTGTTCTGTGATACATACAAAACAAAAATGGAGAGAAAGGGATTCTCACAATGGAAACCCATTGGAGGGGGAACTCCTAGTCCCCTTATAAATACAATATCAAACAAAGCAAAGGAGTACTCCCAATCGACAGAAAACTGTCTTTGGGGTATTGGAACGTAGAGCAGAGGAAAGAAATTATCTTTCTTAAGAAGACCCCTCACTCACCAACCTGGTTGGTAACATGCTTCATCATCGGGGTCCCACCTGGACAGCCGAGTGCCATCCAGGTGTGCTGCGACACCTGACTACAGTGGAGCTGGTTTTTGTGTGAAGGTGAATAGAGAACTTAGGTTAAAAATTGGCCAAATTGAACCCAACCAAATAATTTATTCTAGGGCAATTTGGACAGTGCTAAAAAATAGTATAGCTACCGTGATAGGTTAAATTGACCTATGGTATCTTGTAGTGAGTCAAAAGTGAAAAAAGGTCTACATGTTTCAACCATCGGTTGCTATTACCGGGTTTTCGTCAGGACCAGTGAACGTGATCCGGGGGGTGTACACTCGCTAAGGTGTACCCTGCCCTTGGTCACTATTAGAACCTAACCATCTACTCACGGTTAGGACTACCTTCCTTCAAATCGTCAAAAGGGACAAATCTGTGAAAATAAACATAAAAACACAGGACAGACATATAATACATGTAATAATCATTTGTTGCAGGATCAATGCTCATTGTGGTTGCCAACTAAAGTAGTGTGCGTGAGATGATCATTCGGCACTCAGTGAACCTCCTTGTTAGTGAGGAAGTGGACTCACATGACCTTACGCATATAACTATTAGCGATCAGGAGCCACACACATAAAATACATACCCACTCCTCAAAATCAAATCAGTGGGCGTCAGTATACTCTGACAAGAGTAAAAGTGTACCAGTGCACCAGTGTAACCTAGAGGCATAACGGGAAATCTCCCGAAGTCCCTGGTTAAAATGAACCCACATGCATCCAGATTAAGTGGTGGGTAATCACACAATCTCACTCAATGCGGTGAGCATGTCGCTTAAACAAAATCAGAATCAAAATCGCTAGTGCAATAGGGTTCGTAAATTATGTACCAGACCAAAGGTTGAGTTTAGGGAGGAGAACAGGAAAGGGACGCTTACTGAGAACGCGGTATTTGCGTGCCTCGTGGGAGTCGGGATCGTACGATTTGATACCTTCAAGATCTAGATTGAGAAAAGTCAATAAAGAGTTAGGTATAAACGTAAGCGGAGCACAAAGAGCGTGGAATACCCGTATATTGCCAACGTACTCACTCAGAGGGGCAAATCAGTCCGTGGTTTACCTAACGTTAGGACCAGCCGTATCTCCCTGTAGAGTACGGAAGCCTGGGCAGCAGCATCTTAGATACGCTGAAGTTTCCGGGTCACGTGAGTGTGGGGCGCGACATGGCGGTCACGTGACCTACGTCGGCACGTCATGACGCGCTAGTCAAAACACGATCCGTCTTTTAAGTAAGAAAGTTTAGACGGCAAAACAGTGACAAAAAAAGGAATGAATGATCACAAGTAAGGGGTTATTGTATAGTATTGTATTGTATATTGCTTTTGTATAGCGCAACTGTCACCCAACGGGTATCCTGGCGCTTGGAGACACGATGATAAAGACACATTAAACGTTCAGTCAGCTAAACAGGAAAATTGCTATCTGTTCTTGGTGAAGAGCCAGGTCTTGAGGACTCTTCTGAAGCCCAGCAAGGATCCGGCCAATCTCAATTCTTGGGGGATCTTATTCCATAGGCATGCAGCTGCCATGCTAAATGCCCTGCCACCCATCCTTGCTAGTTTGATTTTAGCAACGGAAACTAGTCCTTGATTGGATGAACGAAGAAGTCTTTTAGGTTCATACCACGAGAAGCGCTCTCGCAAGGGTATCGGCCCTGTATTGTGTAAGGCTTTATAGACCAGGACCAGGGATTTAAAACTGATTCTGTCTTTTACGGGCAGCCAGTGTAAATCCTTCAGTGCCTGCTGCACCGAGGAGTCACGTTGTCGATTCAGTGCCAATTTGGCTGCCGAAGACTGGATTCGTCGCAGCCCCTGCACGATGTATTGGGGAGCACCCAGATACAAGGAGTTACAATAATCCAGTCTACTCAGAATTACACTCTGGACCACCAAAGGCCTTGCCTCACTGGGTAGGAGTGGAAGAATTTGACGGAGGGCTCTCAGCAGGGAAAGACAAGTGCTAATTGTTTTGTTGGCCTGAGTTTGCATCTGGAGGTTCTCATCCACCATAACCCCCAGATTGCGAACTATTTTAGCGGCTTCTATGGGGGCGTCCCCTGGTCGGAGCCTGAACTCACCCGGAAAAAGGTTGGGTATTCTAGCAGCATGACAGAACAGCAACTCAGTTTTCTGAGCATTCAGCTGCAGGGAGTTAGTTTTCAACCAATCTGTGACCTGCCCCATACATTCTTGAAAAGAACTCATGGGGACCGCATCATCACCTTCAAAGGAGAACAGCAGTTGGATATCGTCTGCATAGTTGACCACTTCGATCCCGAAAGATTTAATAAGGGGGATCAGTGGGCCCAGATATACATTAAAAAGGATCGGACTAACCGCCGAGCCCTGAGGTACACCGAAACGAACCGGGGACCAAGGGGAGATGAAGGGTGTCATCATAACTGCCTGTTGCCGGCCTGCTAAATAGGAACGTATCCATTCCAGGGCACATCCCTGAACCCCTAAACTTTCCAGTCTTGACAACAGTATAGTATGACTAACCGCGTCGAACGCGGCAGACATGTCTAATAGCACTAATACTGAAGACTTTCCATTGTCGGCTCGCATACGAAGTCTGTCCAGTACTGTTGTCAAGGCAGTTTCCGTTCCATGCCCCGGCCGAAATCCAAACTGGTCCCTGTCCAGCAGCTGATTCTCTTCCAGATAGTTTGACAGGGACTTGCTGACCACTTTTTCCAGAATTTTAACTGGAAATGGCAATAGAGATATAGGGCGGAAATTGACAGGCATTGTGGGGTCCAGAGAAGGCTTTTTCAACAGGGGAGTGACTATCGCCCGTTTCCAGCAGTCTGGTACTATTCCCTCGTTCAAAGATTGGCAGCATATTTGCCACAGACCAGGGAATAGATTAGGGCCAAACTCCTTCCAGATTTTGTGGGGAAGGGGTCAAGAGGCGAGCCAGATGAGATTTGCCGGGCTATAGTGCTAAAACTCTCCTCTGTGGGAGGTGAAAAGCAGTTCAGGAAAACATCCTTACTAACAGCCTCGCTGGTAGAAGGCATTTCCATTATACTGCAATCAAGGCCTCCTACAATGTTCGTGACTTTGTCGATAAAAAAGGTAGCGGCCTCATCACACAGGTTTTGCGATGGCTTGATACTATTGGCCATGCAGCCAGGGTTACCAAGGTCTCTTACAATATTGAAGAGAGCCTTGGAGCCGTTGGGTGCCTATAGGATGGAGTTTGCATAAAATTGAGACTTTGCCTCCTTAATAGCCTGCTTATATTTAACTTGAATTGACTTTAAAGCAATTTCATCAGATTTTAAGTAGGCCCTGCGCCATCTTCTCTCAGACTGCCGGCGGGCTACACGTAGCACTCTCAGCTCCTCATTGAACCTGGGGGCCGAGGGTGTGCTTCTAATCTTAAGCTTTTTTGGGGGGATATGTTCTTCCAGAACATTATTAATGGAGTTACTATATCTCATGTAACTTGCCTCGACTGCCTCCCCAGGTTTGAGTTTGGTCTGATAGGAAATAGGGGGGCTGGGCTGAGTTTAGAGAGTTTCGCCCAGTCTCTCCCCCACCGATAGGTAGTTGGATTACTGCCCGTCAGCTTATTTCTCGGCAGAGTTATCCTGAACTGAATCAGAAAATGATCAGTCCAGTTCAGCGGGCCTATACTGAGTACCTCTGTTTCGGATTGCTTGGCAAAAACTAAGTCAAGCGTGTTTCCTCCCTTGTGAGTAGGCTTATGAATAAGCTGCTGCAGACCACAGTTCTCACAAGTTTGGTTCAGAGCCTTCAGGTGGTTCCCTGAGTTCCCTGTGTCCCACAGATTGAAATCTCCAAGGAGAAGCAGTCTGGAATGTGAGAGAGCCAGAGTGGTAATGGTATCCAAAAGGGTCTGATGATGACAATCCAGGCCCGGGGGCCTTTAGCAGACCATGCCTGACAGCATTTTCCCCGTGGACTCCTGTAGAGAGAAGCCCAGGAGTTCATACCCTGTTATATCATTTATCGCCAGAGGGACGCAGTCCCATTTGTCTTTAAAGATTATCCCTACCCCTCCTCCTCTCCCCGTCGGGCGTGGCTTCTGAAGAATTTTATAGCCTGCTGGGCACGAAAGTCCCAGCTCCACCGAGGAGTCAGGGGTGATCCAAGTTTCCGTAATGAATAATAGGTCCAGATCTCGGTCCTCCAGCAGGTCATGGATCTCCTGGTAATGTTTTATCAATGATCTGCTGTTGACCAACCCACAGGTCAGAGCCTGCAAAGGAGCCCCTACCTTCCCATTACCAATATTAAGTAGGGCATCCCTCGAGTAGTGAAGTTGAGCTGAGTTTAAACTGGCAGTGTTTATGGCGCTCGGCGCGGCCAGAGCGCGGACGGGCACAGACGGGCTTGCCACTGGCGCGCCTCTGGCGCACCATCGACGCGCCCGCTGAGCGCGCACGCTGCGCGCTTGCATTCCCCGTTAAAATAGCCCCAACCACTAGAGCGCAAACAAAGATGGCGCCTGTTAATTGGCCTGAACGGTGGAGTCTCGCTAAAAGCGAGTGAGTTAATTATTTTAAGGTGCAGGTAAGCGGACTGTGCAAAACTTTAATAAAATTGTTGACACGAAAATTTCCCAACACACGACAATTTAAAAAGTATTATTAGCAGCAAGTTCAGAGTTTAAAAAGTGCTATGCTTGGCTTCAGACCCTCGCGGTCAGCCCCGAATTAAAGATAGCGTTCAGCAGCAATAACTGATCGTGTCAGCTGAAGGTCTCAGATCGTAGGCTGGCGCGCTTGCATTCCCCGTTAAAATAGCCCCAACCACTAGAGTGCAAACAAAGATGGCGCCTGTTAATTGGCCTGAACGGTGGAGTCTCGCTAAAAGCGAGTGAGTTAATTATTTTAAGGTGCAGGTAAGCGGACTGTGCAAAACTTTAATAAAATTGTTGACACGAAAATCTCCCAACACACGACAATTTAAAAAGTATTATTAGCAGCAAGTTCAGAGTTTAAAAAGCGCTATGCTTGGCTTCACACCCTCGCGGTCAGCCCCGAATTAAAGGTAGCGTTCAGCAGCAATATCTGATCGTGTCAGCTGAAGGTCTCAGATCGTAGGCTGGCGCGCTTGCATTCCCCGTTAAAATAGCCCCAACCACTAGAGCGCAAACAAAGATGGCGCCTGTTAATTGGCCTGAACGGCGGAGTCCCGCTAAAAGCGAGTGAGTTAATTATTTTAAGGTGTAGGTAAGCGGACTGTGCAAAACTTTAATAAAATTGTTGACACGAAAATCTCCCAACACACGACAATTTAAAAAGTATTATTAGCAGCAAGTTCAGAGTTAAAAAAGCGCTATGCTTGGCTTCAGACCCTCGCGGTCAGCCCCGAATTAAATATAGCGTTCAGCAGCAATATCTGATCGTGTCAGCTGAAGGTCTCAGATATGGGTTATGAAATGCCTAGTGGTAATTGTTATGGGCCGGCTGCGATACAAAAAAAGAACATTAAATACATAGTCCCCGTTTCTTTAGACACAGTATCTTTTAAGTGGGTCGAGGATTTAAAACTTCCCAAAATTATAAAGATGTGTTTAGTGCGGAATGTAATAGTCATAATTAAAGAAAGTGCAGGAAAATAACATTCCAAATTTAAAGTTAACGCGCTTGGTGTAAAGCATAGTCGCCAATGAATAATATCTTTGGTACCACAGTCACTATCATAACCAAGATATGAAGGGATGTTGTGTCAAAGTTGTCGTTAAAAAAGGGTGTCTCAATCGTGAGGGGTCATTAGATACATATATTTAACAACATATCCCTGGAATAGAAAGAGTGGGATCTCCTACGTGATCATTCATTCCTTTTTTTGTCACTGTTTTGCCTTCTAAACTTTATTACTTAAAAGATGGATCGTGTTTTGACTAGCGCGTCAGGACGTGCTGACGTAGGTCACGTGACCGCCATGTCGCGCCCCAAACTCACGTGACCCGGAAACTTCAGCGTATCTAAGATGCTACTGCCCAGGCTTCCGTACTCTACAGGGAGATAAGGCTGGTCCTAACGTTAGGTAAGCCATGGACTGATTTGCCGCTCTAAGTGAGTACTTTGGCAATATATGGGTATTCCACGCTCTTTGTGCTCCGCTCACGTTTATACCTAACTCTTTGTTGACTTTTCTCAATCTATATCTTGAAGGTATCAAATCGTACGATCCCGACTCCCACGAGGCACGCAAATACCGCGTTCTCATTAAGCGTCCCTTTCCTGTTCTCCTCCTTAAACTCGACCTTTGGTCTGGTACATAATTTGCGAACCCTATTGCGCTAGCGATTTTGATTCTGATTTCGTTTAAGCGACACGCTCACCGCATTGAGTGAGATTGTGTGATTACCCACCACTTAATCTGGATGCATGTGGGTTCATTTTAACCAGGGACTTCGGGAGATTTCCCGTTATGCCTCTAGGTTACACTGGTGCACTGGAACACTTTTACTCTTCTCAGAGTATACTGACACCCACTGATTTGATTTTGAGGAGTGGGTATGTATTTTATGTGTGTGGCTCCTGATCGCTAATAGTTACATGCGTAAGATCGTGTGAGTCCACTTCCTCACTAACAAGGAGGTTCACTGAGTGCTGAATGATCGTCTCATGCACACTACTTTAGTTGGCAACCACAATGAGCATTGATCCTGCAACAAATGATTATTACATGTATTATATGTCTGTCCTGTGTTTATATGTTTATTTTCACAGATTTTTCCCTTTCGATGATTTGAAGGAAGGTAGTCCTAACCGTGAGTAGATGGTTAGGTTCTAATAGTGACCAAGGGCAGGGTACACCTTAGCGAGTGTACACCCCCCGGATCACGTTCACTGGTCCTGACGAAAACCCGGTAATAGCAACTGATGGTTGAAACATGTAGACCTTTTTTCACTTTTGACTCACTACAAGATACCATAGGTCAATTTAACCTATCACGGTATCGATACTATTTTTTAGCATTGTCCAAATTGCCCTAGAATAAATTATTTGGATTGGGTTCAATTCGGCCAATTTTTAACCTAGATTCTCTATTCACCTTCACACAAAAACCAGCTCCACTGTAGTCAGGTGTCGCAGCACACCTGGATGGCACTCGGCTGTCCAGGTGGGACCCCGATGATGAAGCATGTCACCAACCAGGTTGGTGAGTGAGGGGTCTTCTTAAGAAAGATAATTTCTTTCGTCTGCTCTACGTTCCAATACCCCAAAGACAGTTTTCTGTCGATTGGGAGTACTCCTTTGCTTTGTTTGATATTGTATTGATAAGGGGACTAGGAGTACCCCCTCCAATGGTTTTCTATTGTGAGAATCCCTTTCTCTCCATTTTTGTTTTGTATTTAATGGCAGCTGACAGCTGTGAGAGCCTTTCTCGCAATTGGTGTTTCAACCATCAAGTTAAGAACATGGGGGAGAACCAAGGGCTATCTTACTCCTCTGAGGAGGTGGATGCAATATTGGGTGATCCCTCTCTATTTGCTGATGCTAGCATCGCACAAACCATCTCACAGACCACCGACTGGGAAAAACTGACTGAAATGAAAAGGAATCGTGTAAGGACAATACTACATGGGACTATATTAAAAGAATATTTGAGGAATAACATGGCACCCAAGGGCCTTCTCGTCACCAATGCTCCACGCATCTTTCTTGAAGACCCAACATTTAGGAAGGATTGGGCCCAGATCGCGTGGCACTGCACACGCGACTGGATTGTACTGATCATAAAAACAGCTTTACGTCTTTCTGAAGCAATGATGATTGAAATTCAACTAACTGAGAGTCAGATTAAAACAACTATAACAGGGTACAAGAAAAGACTGGATGAATTAAACAAAGAAATAAACGAATATAGAGATAATCTGACACAACAAAAAATACAGAAGTTCCAAAAAGATCTCAAACGCTTCTCCTATGTCAAGACATACCCTTATTCGGATCCTGAATTCACTCCCCCTGCGAGATCTGAGCATGACTCAGATGCCTCCAGCACTGACTCCACAGGCAGTAGTAACTCAGGTGCAGGAAGCGGAAGACAACAACAAAAGGGAAGAAATAGAGCCCAGAATAACTGGACAGCATTCAATCCACACGTACCACATATACCACCTGGATTTCAGGGCTCATTTAACCCACAACAACCTTACCATGTTTATGGATGGCAACCGCCATTCCCACAACCATTATTCCCTCCAAATACCTATAGGCCGCCTTTTTTAGGCAAAGGCAGGAGGGGAAGAGGAAGGAGAAGAGGCACAAACCAGGTACACTGGGAAGAAGACAACCCAGTGGGCAACAACACAAGAAGCAAGACACAAGCACCCCAGGCAGGACCGAGCAACAGCAGAGCCTAGTGACGAATCTCGCAACTAGACCTCTTACAACAGCAGAAGAAAGAGTCCTGAACAAAGGACTTGGTTTTGTTCCAACAACACGCTTCGACACATTCCATCTCCATTGCGAACTGGCCGCCTTTTTTAGGAAGCTAAGATTAAAAGCTTTCTTTGAAAAAGATAATGAGACAACCAGTAAAGAGGAGTCCAATGAAACAGGATTACGCACTAAGTCTCCCCCACCACATGCCACTCCTGTGGAGTTGGCTGCCTTTGAACAAGCGTTTTTCAAAGATATCGAACAGCTAACTTTAAAACAACCATTCACCAATATGAGTAAAGAAGAAGACCAAGCGTTGGCAAGCCTGAAATCATGTGACACCATCGTGATAAAACAGGCAGACAAAGGGGGTGGAGTAGTAGTACTAAATAAAGAGGCCTATCGTGCAGAATGCCAAAGATCTCTGTCTGACAACAGGAACTACCAGCCTATACGAGGTGATCCCACTGACAACCTGAGACAAGAAATTAGAACCCTGGTAGAATACGCAGAAACTATGGGCCACCTCTCTAAACAGGAAGCTATGTTTCTAACCAATAGTGAGGGCAGAATTCCATATTGCTATACCCTCCCTAAAATGCACAAGGATAAGATCCCACCACCTGGGAGACCCATTGTGTCAGGGATTGGATCGCTGCTGGAACCTCTGTCACGATTTTGTGATTTCTTTTTCAAAAAACTGGTACAGGAAACTTCCACATACCTTCAGGATACAGAGAGCCTGCTTAAACTACTTCAAGGTCTGACAGTGGATGAAGATACGATCCTAGTAAGTTTAGACATAGAAAGTCTTTACACTAGCATCCCACAAGACGATACCCTGGAAGTCCTGAGAAAAGCTCTGGATATGACCACGTGGATATACAAGACACCCAAAAGTTTCATACTAGAATGTGCCAAATTGGCCCTGAAGAAATCCTATTTTGAGTTTGAGGGAACCCTGTTTCTTCAGACAGGGGGCACTTCTATGGGAAGCACCTTTGCTCCTAGTGTGGCGGGGCTCTATGTGTTTGATTTTGAAACCAAGTTCATATTGACCAATCAAAACCCTTTCCGCTCACACATCATTTTTTGGAAGAGATATATAGATGATGTCCTTGCCATTTGGCAAGGACCAGCTGAAATCCTGAGGGAATTTATCCTTTGGATCAACACCTGTGACAATAATCTAAGGTTCACACACAATGTGGACCCTCAGACGATGATCTTCCTAGATGTGGTCATAACCAAGGAGAATGGTCTGCTTGAAACCAAAACTCATCATAAACCGAGTGCGAAGAACAATCTCCTAAGATTTGAAAGCTTTCACCCCAGAGCCTTGAGGGAGAACTTACCTTATGGTCAATATTTGAGACTACGCAGAAACTGTAGTAAAATCACTGATTATCGCAGCCAAGCCAGAGATCTGACTACTAAACTAACTGATAGAGGTTACCCTGAAAAAATCCTCTACAAATGTCAAAAACGAGCACGGAATCAGCCTAGAGAAGCCCTACTGGAGGACAAAAATCTCCCGGGAAATGAAATACCTCTCACTTGTGTGACAACATATAATACAGCATCTAATCTGATGACGAAGTCCATCAATAAACATTGGTCAATCATCAATACTGGCAATCTACATTGACAAAAGCCCTTGTTCTCTTTCAAGAAAGCAAGGAGCCTGAAAGACTCTTTGGTCAACACTTGACCAGTAATACAAAGACATTATCATTGGAACAAGGAAAGACATGGACCCAAAGAACCCACACTAATTGCAACAGTACCAACGTGGTTTACTTGATAAAGTGCCCTTGTAATCTCGAATATGTGGGAATGACAACCAGAAAGATCAAACAGAGAATATGCGAGCATCGCAGTACCATCAGGTGTAAAAGGGTCACGACTAAGCTTACTGAGCACTTCCTTGAAAAAAAACACACTACCAATGATATACGATGGACTATAATTGAGCAAATAAAATCCAGTTTAAATGTGCAACAAAGACTTTTCGAAAAGGAACAAAGGTGGGTGTATAGGCTATCAACCCACATCACTGGCCTCAAAGAGAATATTCCTTGGAACTCTGTATTGCCGAAATAACATCTTACTCCATTGTGATATTTTGGTACTTGACTGTTCCTTTCCATGTTTATCCTTCTTTTCATTTAATGGTAAGGACGCCAGAAAAGGGATATACTATTGGTTTACACATTCAATGGGAACATGTACGTGTTATTTATTGAGTAATAGAATGCCTGTTGAGGAGATCCCACTCTTTCTATTCCAGGGATATGTTGTTAAATATATGTATCTAATGACCCCTCACGATTGAGACACCCTTTTTTAACGACAACTTTGACACAACATCCCTTCATATCTTGGTGATGATAGTGACTGTGGTACCAAAGATATTATTCATTGGCGACTATGCTTTACACCAAGCGCGTTAACTTTAAATTTGGAATGTTATTTTCCTGCACTTTCTTTAATTATGACTTTTACATTCCGCACTAAACGCATCTTTATAATTTTGGGAAGTTTTAAATCCTCGACCCACTTAAAAGATACTGTATCTAAAGAAACGGGGACTATGTATTTAATGTTCTTTTTTTGTATCGCAGCCGGCCCATAACAATTACCACTAGGCATTTCATAACCCCTTATATGTGATCATTCATTCCTTTTTTTGTCACTGTTTTGCTGTCTAAACTTTATTACTTAAAAGACGGATCGTGTTTTGACTAGCGCGTCATGACGGCCCGACGTAGGTCACGTGACCGCCATGTCGCGCCCCACACTCACGTGACCCGGAAACTTCAGCGTATCTAAGACGCTGCTGCCCAGGCTTCCGTACTCTACAGGGAGATACGGCTGGTCCTAACGTTAGGTAAACCACGGACTGATTTGCCCCTCTGAGTGAGTACTTTGGCAATATACAGGTATTCCACGCTCTTAGTGCTCCGCTCACGTTTATACCTAACTCCTTATTGACTTTTCTCAATCTAGATCTTGAAGGTATCAAATCGTACGATCCCGACTCCCACGAGGCACGCAAATACCGCGTTCTCATTAAGCGTCCCTTTCCTGTTCTCCTCCTTAAACTCGACCTTTGGTCTGGTACATAATTTGCGAACCCTATTGCGCTAGCGATTTTGATTCTGATTTCGTTTAAGCGACACGCTCACCGCATTGAGTGAGATTGTGTGATTACCCACCACTTAATCTGGATGCATGTGGGTTCATTTTAACCAGGGACTTCGGGAGATTTCCCGTTATGCCTCTAGGTTACACTGGTGCACTGGAACACTTTTACTCTTCTCAGAGTATACTGACACCCACTGATTTGATTTTGAGGAGTGGGTATGTATTTTATGTGTGTGGCTCCTGATCGCTAATAGTTACATGCGTAAGATCGTGTGAGTCCACTTCCTCACTAACAAGGAGGTTCACTGAGTGCTGAATGATCGTCTCATGCACACTACTTTAGTTGGCAACCACAATGAGCATTGATCCTGCAACAAATGATTATTACATGTATTATATGTCTGTCCTGTGTTTATATGTTTATTTTCACAGATTTTTCCCTTTCGATGATTTGAAGGAAGGTAGTCCTAACCGTGAGTAGATGGTTAGGTTCTAATAGTGACCAAGGGCAGGGTACACCTTAGCGAGTGTACACCCCCCGGATCACGTTCACTGGTCCTGACGAAAACCCGGTAATAGCAACTGATGGTTGAAACATGTAGACCTTTTTTCACTTTTGACTCACTACAAGATACCATAGGTCAATTTAACCTATCACGGTATCGATACTATTTTTTAGCATTGTCCAAATTGCCCTAGAATAAATTATTTGGATTGGGTTCAATTCGGCCAATTTTTAACCTAGATTCTCTATTCACCTTCACACAAAAACCAGCTCCACTGTAGTCAGGTGTCGCAGCACACCTGGATGGCACTCGGCTGTCCAGGTGGGACCCCGATGATGAAGCATGTCACCAACCAGGTTGGTGAGTGAGGGGTCTTCTTAAGAAAGATAATTTCTTTCGTCTGCTCTACGTTCCAATACCCCAAAGACAGTTTTCTGTCGATTGGGAGTACTCCTTTGCTTTGTTTGATATTGTATTGATAAGGGGACTAGGAGTACCCCCTCCAATGGTTTTCTATTGTGAGAATCCCTTTCTCTCCATTTTTGTTTTGTATTTAATGGCAGCTGACAGCTGTGAGAGCCTTTCTCGCAATTGGTGTTTCAACCATCAAGTTAAGAACATGGGGGAGAACCAAGGGCTATCTTACTCCTCTGAGGAGGTGGATGCAATATTGGGTGATCCCTCTCTATTTGCTGATGCTAGCATCGCACAAACCATCTCACAGACCACCGACTGGGAAAAACTGACTGAAATGAAAAGGAATCGTGTAAGGACAATACTACATGGGACTATATTAAAAGAATATTTGAGGAATAACATGGCACCCAAGGGCCTTCTCGTCACCAATGCTCCACGCATCTTTCTTGAAGACCCAACATTTAGGAAGGATTGGGCCCAGATCGCGTGGCACTGCACACGCGACTGGATTGTACTGATCATAAAAACAGCTTTACGTCTTTCTGAAGCAATGATGATTGAAATTCAACTAACTGAGAGTCAGATTAAAACAACTATAACAGGGTACAAGAAAAGACTGGATGAATTAAACAAAGAAATAAACGAATATAGAGATAATCTGACACAACAAAAAATACAGAAGTTCCAAAAAGATCTCAAACGCTTCTCCTATGTCAAGACATACCCTTATTCGGATCCTGAATTCACTCCCCCTGCGAGATCTGAGCATGACTCAGATGCCTCCAGCACTGACTCCACAGGCAGTAGTAACTCAGGTGCAGGAAGCGGAAGACAACAACAAAAGGGAAGAAATAGAGCCCAGAATAACTGGACAGCATTCAATCCGCACGTACCACATATACCACCTGGATTTCAGGGCTCATTTAACCCACAACAACCTTACCATGTTTATGGATGGCAACCGCCATTCCGACAACCATTATTCCCTCCAAATACCTATAGGCCGCCTTTTTTAGGCAAAGGCAGGAGGGGAAGAGGAAGGAGAAGAGGCACAAACCAGGTACACTGGGAAGAAGACAACCCAGTGGGCAACAACACAAGAAGCAAGACACAAGCACCCCAGGCAGGACCGAGCAACAGCAGAGCCTAGTGACGAATCTCGCAACTAGACCTCTTACAACAGCAGAAGAAAGAGTCCTGAACAAAGGACTTGGTTTTGTTCCAACAACACGCTTCGACACATTCCATCTCCATTGCGAACTGGCCGCCTTTTTTAGGAAGCTAAGATTAAAAGCTTTCTTTGAAAAAGATAATGAGACAACCAGTAAAGAGGAGTCCAATGAAACAGGATTACGCACTAAGTCTCCCCCACCACATGCCACTCCTGTGGAGTTGGCTGCCTTTGAACAAGCGTTTTTCAAAGATATCGAACAGCTAACTTTAAAACAACCATTCACCAATATGAGTAAAGAAGAAGACCAAGCGTTGGCAAGCCTGAAATCATGTGACACCATCGTGATAAAACAGGCAGACAAAGGGGGTGGAGTAGTAGTACTAAATAAAGAGGCCTATCGTGCAGAATGCCAAAGATCTCTGTCTGACAACAGGAACTACCAGCCTATACGAGGTGATCCCACTGACAACCTGAGACAAGAAATTAGAACCCTGGTAGAATACGCAGAAACTATGGGCCACCTCTCTAAACAGGAAGCTATGTTTCTAACCAATAGTGAGGGCAGAATTCCATATTGCTATACCCTCCCTAAAATGCACAAGGATAAGATCCCACCACCTGGGAGACCCATTGTGTCAGGGATTGGATCGCTGCTGGAACCTCTGTCACGATTTTGTGATTTCTTTTTCAAAAAACTGGTACAGGAAACTTCCACATACCTTCAGGATACAGAGAGCCTGCTTAAACTACTTCAAGGTCTGACAGTGGATGAAGATACGATCCTAGTAAGTTTAGACATAGAAAGTCTTTACACTAGCATCCCACAAGACGATACCCTGGAAGTCCTGAGAAAAGCTCTGGATATGACCACGTGGATATACAAGACACCCAAAAGTTTCATACTAGAATGTGCCAAATTGGCCCTGAAGAAATCCTATTTTGAGTTTGAGGGAACCCTGTTTCTTCAGACAGGGGGCACTTCTATGGGAAGCACCTTTGCTCCTAGTGTGGCGGGGCTCTATGTGTTTGATTTTGAAACCAAGTTCATATTGACCAATCAAAACCCTTTCCGCTCACACATCATTTTTTGGAAGAGATATATAGATGATGTCCTTGCCATTTGGCAAGGACCAGCTGAAATCCTGAGGGAATTTATCCTTTGGATCAACACCTGTGACAATAATCTAAGGTTCACACACAATGTGGACCCTCAGACGATGATCTTCCTAGATGTGGTCATAACCAAGGAGAATGGTCTGCTTGAAACCAAAACTCATCATAAACCGAGTGCGAAGAACAATCTCCTAAGATTTGAAAGCTTTCACCCCAGAGCCTTGAGGGAGAACTTACCTTATGGTCAATATTTGAGACTACGCAGAAACTGTAGTAAAATCACTGATTATCGCAGCCAAGCCAGAGATCTGACTACTAAACTAACTGATAGAGGTTACCCTGAAAAAATCCTCTACAAATGTCAAAAACGAGCACGGAATCAGCCTAGAGAAGCCCTACTGGAGGACAAAAATCTCCCGGGAAATGAAATACCTCTCACTTGTGTGACAACATATAATACAGCATCTAATCTGATGACGAAGTCCATCAATAAACATTGGTCAATCATCAATACTGGCAATCTACATTGACAAAAGCCCTTGTTCTCTTTCAAGAAAGCAAGGAGCCTGAAAGACTCTTTGGTCAACACTTGACCAGTAATACAAAGACATTATCATTGGAACAAGGAAAGACATGGACCCAAAGAACCCACACTAATTGCAACAGTACCAACGTGGTTTACTTGATAAAGTGCCCTTGTAATCTCGAATATGTGGGAATGACAACCAGAAAGATCAAACAGAGAATATGCGAGCATCGCAGTACCATCAGGTGTAAAAGGGTCACGACTAAGCTTACTGAGCACTTCCTTGAAAAAAAACACACTACCAATGATATACGATGGACTATAATTGAGCAAATAAAATCCAGTTTAAATGTGCAACAAAGACTTTTCGAAAAGGAACAAAGGTGGGTGTATAGGCTATCAACCCACATCACTGGCCTCAAAGAGAATATTCCTTGGAACTCTGTATTGCCGAAATAACATCTTACTCCATTGTGATATTTTGGTACTTGACTGTTCCTTTCCATGTTTATCCTTCTTTTCATTTAATGGTAAGGACGCCAGAAAAGGGATATACTATTGGTTTACACATTCAATGGGAACATGTACGTGTTATTTATTGAGTAATAGAATGCCTGTTGAGGAGATCCCACTCTTTCTATTCCAGGGATATGTTGTTAAATATATGTATCTAATGACCCCTCACGATTGAGACACCCTTTTTTAACGACAACTTTGACACAACATCCCTTCATATCTTGGTGATGATAGTGACTGTGGTACCAAAGATATTATTCATTGGCGACTATGCTTTACACCAAGCGCGTTAACTTTAAATTTGGAATGTTATTTTCCTGCACTTTCTTTAATTATGACTTTTACATTCCGCACTAAACGCATCTTTATAATTTTGGGAAGTTTTAAATCCTCGACCCACTTAAAAGATACTGTATCTAAAGAAACGGGGACTATGTATTTAATGTTCTTTTTTTGTATCGCAGCCGGCCCATAACAATTACCACTAGGCATTTCATAACCCCTTATATGTGATCATTCATTCCTTTTTTTGTCACTGTTTTGCTGTCTAAACTTTATTACTTAAAAGACGGGTCGTGTTTTGACTAGCGCGTCATGACGGCCCGACGTAGGTCACGTGACCGCCATGTCGCGCCCCACACTCACGTGACCCGGAAACTTCAGCGTATCTAAGACGCTGCTGCCCAGGCTTCCGTACTCTACAGGGAGATACGGCTGGTCCTAACGTTAGGTAAACCACGGACTGATTTGCCCCTCTGAATGAGTGCTTTGGCAATATACAGGTATTCCACGCTCTTAGTGCTCCGCTCACGTTTATACCTAACTCCTTATTGACTTTTCTCAATCTAGATCTTGAAGGTATCAAATCGTACGATCCCGACTCCCACGAGGCACGCAAATACCGCGTTCTCAGTAAGCGTCCCTTTCCTGTTCTCCTCCCTAAACTCGACCTTTGGTCTGGTACATAATTTGCGAACCCTATTGCGCTAGCGATTTTGATTCTGATTTCATTCAAGCGACACGCTCACCGCATTGAGTGAGATTGTGTGATTACCCACCACTTAATCTGGATGCATGTGGGTTCATTTTAACCAGGGACTTCGGGAGATTTCCCGTAATGCCTCTAGGTTACACTGGTGCACTGGTACACTTTTACTCTTGTCAGAGTATACTGACGCCCACTGATTTGATTTTGAGGAGTGGGTATGTATTTTATGTGTGGCTCCTGATCGCTAATAGTTATATGCGTAAGATCCTGTGAGTCCACTTCCTCACTAACAAGGAGGTTCACTGAGTGCTGAATGATCGTCTCATTCACACTACTTTAGCTGGCAACCACAATGAGCATTGATCCTGCAACGAATGATTATTACATGTATTATATGTCTGTCCTGTGTTTATATGTTTATTTTCACAGATTTTTCCCTTTCGACGATTTGAAGGAAGGTAGTGCTAACCGTGAGTAGATGGTTAGGTTCTAATAGTGACCAAGGGCAGGGTACACCTTAGCGAGTGTACACCCCCCGGATCACGTTCACTGGTCCTGACGAAAACCCGGTAATAGCAACTGATGGTTGAAACATGTAGACCTTTTTTCACTTTTGACTCACTACAAGATACCATAGGTCAATTTAATCTATCACGGTATCTATACTATTTTTTAGCATTGTCCAAATTGCCCTAAACTACATTTTTTGGATTGGGTTCAATTTCACCAATTTTTAACCTAAATTCTCTATTCACCTTCACACAAAAACCAGCTCCACTGTAGTCAGGTGTCGCAGCACACCTGGATGGCACTCGGCTGTCCAGGTTGGACCCCGATGATGAAGCATATCACCAACCAGGTTGGTGAGTGAGGGGTCTTCTTAAGAAAGATAATTTCTTTCCTCTGCTCTACTTTCTAATACCCCAAAGACAGTTTTCTGTCGATTGGGAGTGTTCTGTGAGACAGCCATACCATATACCCTTAAGTGCATTATAACCTCGCGGTAAATGCTAACTTTGGGATGGCTGCATCAAAACATGTTGTGTTTGGTGTCAAACGCTTTAGAATACTACCCCCACCCCACCAGTCCTGGCGGCGGGGGTAGCATTCCAGCCTTCTGGAGGGAGAGACATGTTCACACTGGCTAAGCCCGGTTAAAACTTTCCAAAGCCCTGGCATCACAAAATGGATGCCACTGCCACCGACACGGGTCTGGCCTTCTGCTGCTGGGGGAAACTCCGGCAGGGGAGGCCTGGACAATAGGTTTCCTGTCACAGGGAGGTGTAACCACCTCCCCAGACAGGCAGATGTGTATTGGGGCAGGGTGGGTGCATTCAGAGAATGCTTTGAGACACTGCCTCTGGCACACAAGGTGTTCCCTGTGCATAGCCGGTTCAAACCGGTTGCCGGGGCACTAAGCCCCTTCTCTGGTGTGAAACTGGACAAAGGGGAAGGGGTGTAATCACCCCCACCCCAGGTCCACCCATAGGTGGGGCCTTAGAGTTAGTCCATCCCCTAAACTTAGTATAAGTATAGGAATCCAGTCCCTAGGACTTTAGATTACCCTGGACGAACCTCTGCAACATATATCGACTTTCAATCACGACTAGAAGACAGAACAAATCTCCCTTGGGGTCAAGGAGTGACTCCCCTGCTTGGCAGGCACCAAAGAAGAAACTGACTGGTCTGCAATTCTGAAGCTCCCACCGGACACCAAAGTCTCTGCATCCCCAGAGGTTGATTTCCAGACTTCCCCAAGGCTATCCTGAGTCCACAGCAAAGCTGAGGCCCGTGGCTATTATGGGTGGCGTGGAACCGTGACCCCTGGACACCGTGAACTTTTGCAGCAACACTACCTTCCTGGTCATCCTTGAAGTTGTTCTTTGGGCTCCGAGTAGCCCCAGCCTTGAGCACCTCCTGCACCAAAGATTGTTGGTCTCCACTCCATCAGTGACCCGTGGGCCAGCTTCAAGTGCGATCACTTGAGGCTTCTTTGCGATCACTAGCCCATTGGCTAGCAGGTCCCCACAAAGGCAACTCCTTTTCTAATGGGGCTTCCCTGGTTGCTCCAGATGTACCCTGACTTACCCTCACTGGGTGAGTCCCTCAGACCTTGCTGGTCTGCACCGCAGTCCTTTCTCTGCATTCCTGTGACTTGCCGTTGCCAAGGCTTGTTGGGTCCTTTCTGGTTGCCGACACCGCAGCACTCGACAGACTTTGTGGGACAGCTTGAATCCAGCTCGTGGACTTCGTCAATGCCTCCTAGACTTCGTGGCTGAAGAGTCAAGACACCAATCAACTCACCTGAAGCACCCAACATCTGTGGGCATTGGTCCATCCTGGCCTAGGTCACTGGCAAGTGACCCAGACTCTGTACCCTCTGCTTTCAGGTTCCTTACATCCTAGATCCAGGCTTGGATCTCTCCGGACACTTCTCCTCTTCACGGCAGCATTAGTTCTTTGCAGGCTTCCATTGAAATCGACGAGACGACCCGACACCAAAAGACACCTATGCACCCAGCTTCCCTGGGTGAGGTAACTCGAGCACTCCGGTGCTCTCGTGGGTGCTAGCCCTAGAACTTCTTAAGTCCAAAAGGGTTTGGTCCTGACTCAATTAGAAATGTCCCTAATCTTTGAAATTACTACCGCGACATTGCCCATAGAAGATAATAGGAACCCGCGGTTGTGTTTCCACACTGCATGCAACTCCCGTGGGTCCCCTGTGTCAGTACCTTGGGTAGTTCCTTGGGGTCCCAGCGATTCTAGAGACAATAGGTCTAGTGCCTATTCCAGTCATGGTTCTTATACCACTTTTTTAGTATATGGTTTGGTGCGCCTCTAGGGCCCAAACGTGTATTTGTGCTTTTACTGATGCTTAATCACTTATAACTTTAGTACTTCAAACTCCAGTCTCATAAAGAGACTAGAGGGGTGTGTTTAACCTTACATACTTATATTTTGAATATATACCTGGTGTGGTTGTCTTTTCATTTGATCATTCAAGAGATTATAGACTGGTAAAACAAGCTGCTTTACATTCCTTCAAGACTTAGCCTGAAGGCTGCTCTCCATAGCTACCACTAGGATAGCTTTCAATAAAGGTTGTCTTTAACCAATCACCATAAGGGGTTGTTTGGACTGATACAGGGTGCCCACTAGAACTAGTGGACAGCATATGTCAGGCCACCTTCTCACATCGAGCATCTAACAATTCTTTAATAAAAGCGTCATTTTAGTCTCGGACTGCCTAAGACTCATCAATATTCAATCGAAACCTCCTATCTTCATACTCAATTCCTATCTCTTGCTTCTCCCTATCATGCACTACAGCTTTCTGAGTCAATACTTGCATTCTCCCCTTCCGGGCCTCTTTCTCTGATTTTAATGGCTTCTGTTTAGCCTCGATTTGCCAATGTTCTGAGGGACTCAAACATCGACTGCCTACTCCTTTTCGCAAACAACTTCTCCTGAAGAAAATGTATTTTTAGTTCATCAAAAGTGGTTGTCAGCGGCCACTGCAACTCGGTATTGTCCCTCGTATATTTGTGCCATAACGTACTAAACATTATCGGGCCAAGGCCATGTTTTACATGTCAAAATTTGGAGTGCCTTCTGGAGGCACTGGCTGACTTTCTTCCAATCGAGCATCAGCAGAACAACAACGACAGCCCAAACAAAACAACTTACTAAAATAAGACTTTTTCAAAGAAAACAGGTGCACTACTTATTCCTAGCAGATTTTTGCAAATGTCTTTACCAAAGTCGGTCCTCAGACCTCATCAAATACACATCAAAGTGGTACCATGTTCATAAAGAACTCAAACAAAGTCAAGCACTTGTCCAAAGACGGTCCTCAAACCGTGTCAAATACAAACGAAAATGGCGCCAGGCTCACAAAGAACCAAAACAAACTCACCTGGTGCACACAGGTCAAACAAATGTATTCTCCACTGCCGACTCTTCGGACCACACGGTCAGATCCAAGTGTTTCGCCATTCAGGAACCCAGTCGGGATAATCACTGGACGAGGAACCGCCTGGTCAGACAGACGGGGCAGCTGCGAGTTCAAGACTCTATCGTGCAGGGATCCCTGATCCTCCCATCCAACCCGATGCGCCCCCGATCTCCCCACCCATCCACGGGTGAGGATGGGTCACCCGATGGGGTCCCAGTTCGGTTGCAAACTGAAGGAAGTGACCCGATTAGGGCCACCCGGGTCACTCGTGACCACCTCTCAGCCTTCAGCGCAAATGAAGAGTTGGTCAGAGAGTAGAGAATACAAACCAAAGGTATTTTGAGTGGAGTCTGATCTGACCAGCCTCCTTGGATTGCTGTAGAGGGACTGACTTCAACAAGCATAGCAATACAAGAAATACAGTTCAGAATCAATAAAGACACGCCCCAACTGGAAATTTCCATTTGGTAACTCGTGAACAAAGGAGGTACAGAAGGATCATCAGATAGAAATACTGCATCACTGATCAGAGTAATTGCATTCTGACCTAAACTAACACTTCAACAATCAAGACCATCCAGTAACAAGCTGGGTCCATCACATCAGTAACTAGGGCCAACCAACTCATCACCAACATGAACTATTTGAAACCTTACCTACCCGGCCAGTAGTATCACACTCTTGGCCAGTATTAGCAAATTACCAGCAGGACTACTATATCACAGACCAGGACAAACATACCACCAAAGAAAGCATACATAACTACTCAACAATTTCAGATCACTATCCATGCCACTGCATTGTTAACCCTGCACAGGAGAAATGGTTCATTTAACTGCAATTGCAAAAGCCAGCTGGACAAAGGAGCTACAGTCTGTACTCTTGTAGTTCCCAGTCTTAAATTCATTGTACAAATAAATACAAAATAAATAAATAAACCTCTCCACAGGTACTACTAACAAGCTGACTACCCAGACCTTTTATTAACTCATAATAATAACAGGCTAGCATAGCATAAGAATCAAGATTCAAATAAGTAATTCAACTAACCCCATCTCCTAGCTTGAACTCCACACCACACGCCCACGTTGCATTACACCATCCTTCTCAGCATTCCAGACACCAGTGCAGATGTACAGGTAAAAGAAACACAGAGGCTCCTACACAAATGTATGTAAAAATGTGCATGAAAGGTGTCAGGCTTTTCAGCTTGCAGATCATACAGATAATTTAAAAGCAGAGGATCCAGCAGCCAGGCTCTACTACCAATGTGAAAGAAAAGAACCAGTAGCCAGGCCATACAGGCAGTGTGAAACCAGAGACTCCAGTGGCCAAATCCAGCAGCCAGTGTGAATGAGCTTCCTCTCAGACTCAGCTGCCAGCAGGGGTGTAGCTATTCATAATGCAGCAGATGCAGTGGTTCTGGGCCCTAGAGGTCTGATAGGTCAAATGTACCCTTACTATGGCTGTCTATCGCTACCCACTTTGGGGACAGAGGGACCTATTTTTCTCCATTGCATTAGGGCTCATGGTACCGGTGCTAAGCCACTGTTGACCAGACCTTACAATCAGTATGAAAAAGGCAGAGCAAGCACTGGTGTGAAAGGATAGGAACCCAGAAGCCACTGTCGGAAGATACGATCTTTCTGCATTCTTACCCCTTCTTTTTCCCTGTGCTAAACTGTTACTGACTAGTCTGACAGGGATCCTGCAACTCAGGACCCCAGTCTATCTGCTTTTCTCCCTTAAATTGATATGTTCAGTACTTAGGTACATCCCAGATTAGATACTGGGATACCCTTATCAGTCCCTAGTATATGGTACTAAGGTAACCCAGAGGTTCCCCATGGGCTGAAGCATGCATCATGCCACCCATGAGAGACAATTCAATGCCATTGCAGCCCTGTGTAAGTTTGTGCTAGCACCACTTACTACAGAAATAGGTTTCCTATATCTGGGATCACTGCACTTAAAACCTATAAGTCACCCCTATAGCAGGCCTTTTCAATCCTGAAGGCAGGGTGCTTGGTTCTAAGTGTGAGGGTGCCCTTGAATGAGCAGTAGACCCTACAGCCAACAGAGTCCATTTTGTTGGGTTGTAAGTGAAGCAGCCATATACTAGATAGAGGGCTTACCTGTGGTTGGGTCCCTAGATTAGTCGTGGGACAAGATTTAGATTAGACACCACTTCTTCTACCGCTCTGGACTTTGCTGGACTTTGTTTGGGCTCTCCTTTCCAGCCTGCTGCATCGTCTGTGCCTGTGCACCATACAGGAACCTTCCAAGGCTTGTGGGCATCAAAGACACCTGACGAATCTCCCTTGAAGTGAAGGAGTAATTTCCCTGCATTCGCAGGCACTGCAACTAAGTCAACCCGTCTGCTGACCCTGAGCTCCTACGGACTCTGAAAGGTTCTGCAACACAGGTGATGGTTCTCCACAGCTCTTGAGGCCTGCCCTGCCCTCTCACAAAGTTTGGAGCCAGTATCCCTCATGTGGGCTGCAATAACTGAACCCTTGGGCACCGCGTCAACTTGCAGTTGCAAAAGCTTGTTAGCTTCCTTCCAAGAAGATCTTCAGGCTCCAAGCAGCCCCCACCTCGAGCATCTTCAGTAACCAGATGCCACACTGCATCGTTTTGCATCGTGGCCTGCATCTTTTGGTGAGCTGCTTGAGGTCTTCTTGCGACTCCAGTGCCTCCGGCCTGTGGGTCCGTTTGAGGGTCACCTTTGTTACTTTTAGGCTCCCCTGATTGCTCGGTGCCTGCCCTGACTCTCCTGCTTGTGATGAGTCCCCTGGACCTTGCTGGTCCCGACATTACACCTTCTTTGACTTCTGTGTTGGTTGCATTTGCCAAGGCTTGTTGGTACTCAGCATTTGACATCGGACATGAACAGCTCGTGTACAGCTCCTGGTCTTCCTCAGCATCGCCTGGTCCTCACAGCTGCAGAATCAAGGTCCTCATAAACTCTTGCAACTCCCCACGTTGGTGGGCATTCATCTTCCAGATCTCCTGGTCACTCCTGAGTGACATAGACTCTGTCCCCTCTTCTTAAAGGTACCTCTCAACTAGAATCCACCTTCAGATTCCACCGGACACTTTCTCCTTCTTCAGCAGCGGCACTTCCTGAAGTCCTCCATTGAGTTTTATGCGGTTTCTGACACCACTTCACACCCATGCACCCGGCTTCCCTCGTGTAGGTATCGTGGCTACTAGGGTGTCCACAGGTGGGGTGGCTCTCCAACCTTCTGTCTTCCACGGGGTTTCTTCAGGGTCCACGGGGAAATGTCCGTAATCTTTAAAATTCTAACCGCTACTTAGACGTAGAGATGTACGGAGCACGAAGTTGTGTTCCCACACTGCACACGCACTCCTTGGGTTCCCTATCCACTCACCTTGGGTGGTTCCTTGGGTCCCCAGCACTTCTACGTCCTCTCGACCTTCTCTTGACCCGAGCTGTGGTTCTTATACCACTTTCTTAGTATATGGTTTGTTCCCCCCCGGGGTCCCCTGCGCATTCTGTGCTATTGAATATGTTTCTTTGCAAAGTATTGAGTGCATTGTGTTTGTCTCCAGGTAGGAGATATCTAAACATGTTAGAGAGTATTATATAATTAAATACATAATTTTATAAATACCTTGTGTGGTTCTTATTCACTTAATCTATACTATAAGATTGCATTCTGGTAAAAACAACCTGCTTTACACTCCTTATCGGCTAAGCCTGAAGGCTGCTCTCCACAGCTACCACTTAGAGAGCTGTGTAAGGTTGTCTAAGACCTCTTAAATCACCATAAGGGTTGTCTGGACTGGTGCAAGGTGGCCACTTACATTAGTGGACATCATATACCAGGCCAGCTTCTCACAGCCAGCCAAGAGGAGAGGCCTGCATCCATGCACTGCAGCTTGGAGGAGTGAGTTTGATGTCAAGGGTGGGCTCTGTACTGTTTATGAATAAAGAATATTCCTTTGTGGAGGTCAGTTGGGTTCCTGAAGACCTGACAACAATAGAATGGGGCTTTTACCGAAGAAATAGGCAAGCATCAAATGCAACTGTGCCCTTTGCCAGTCCTTTAAATGGACAGGTGATGTCCAGCACTGAGTGTCTGCAGTGGCGGCTGGTGACATTTGAAAGTAGTGGGGGCGTAAAATGTGTATTGGAGAGCACCGTGGCAAGCCTAAGGGGGGTTTAGGGGGTTCTCCACCGAGAAATTTTTTTAGAAAAAAGAGTGGGCAAATGGCGCATTTTCAAGCATATTTGAGCAAGCAAGAAGGTTAATGAAGTGATAGGGTGCAAAAGTTAAGGAAATGGCCTCACCTCTATTGTTTGTGTGACTTGAGTGCCCAATAGCATTTCCTAAATCCGCCCTTGAATCCTGGAAGTCACCGCAGGGGTGTTAAGACTGTAGATGAGGTGTGCAAGGTGTCTGTCAACTTCAGGGTCTGATTATACCCCTAGGCCGGTAACACCTCAACAAGTTTCCCATCCACTAAAATGGATTGCCTGAACTGAGGTCTACCTAAACGTGGTGTAAAACGAATTTATGCAACAATGTGAAATAGTCAACTCGTAACTCCACTGTCCCTTTCAGCTGCTTACACAGCAAAACATAGTTTTACCACACGTAAGAGTATTTGTTAGAGGAGATGCACAAAAATGCCCCAACATCTCCATAAATCTCTTAGGACAGTTGAACTATCAGAATAAACTGCCAGGACCAACATGGATGTAATGGGCTTGTGACGATATGAAATGCAGTAGGCATCACACCAGTGCAAGAGGTGAAGTTTTAACCACAGTTATTTTAAATGGCCTTGAACCAAAGTAGGCAAGAGGGAGTTTGGTGTCACCCACGTGGCTGGCTAATAACCTCATTATGACGAGCTTCACTTTATCTCTCTGGTAGCAGGCGATCTGTTGTCTGTTCGGCCGCATGCAGCACCACCATTACTAAAACTATTTTGTCCCGAGCCCCCTTCACGCAGCAGCGGAGGCACATTTAAAGCAAGGGACCTCTTCAAAATTAACTTGTTTCCCGTCCACACACTGGCCCACACTTTCTGCATACGCTCAGCTGTGTTTGTTTTATTCGCATTATTTATATGATATTACTCACAGCCTTACCGTCTTCCCTATGAACTGATTTTGAGCAAAAAGCTATTCAGTGACCATGCGTGGTCAAACGCCTGAGGATGACCCAAAAAGGCAAACAGTGCAGACTCCTTTTTCTGCACCATTATTGAAGTTATCGAGGCTAAAACAAAATACAAAAATATAACAGAGACCCAGCTGCTAACGAGGTTATGCAAAATGTCTGTGATTTTATAGATAGCCAACGTCTGGGCAGACTAAACTTGTGGTCCAATTCCAAATACACACATGGGCCAGCCATACATCGACTACCTGCAGCGGCCCGTTGTGTGCAACTGCAGTACTGAGTGCGATTACGGGGGTGATTGGCCAGAAGCTGTGTGTGATCATGTGCCTCCAATTCCAAATACACACATGGGCCAGCCACACATAGACTACCTGCAGAGGCCCGTTGTGTGCAGCAGCAGTACTGTGTGCGATTACAGGGCAGTCGCGGACGGCATTACGGAGGGGGGGATGGGGGGGTTGGAAAATGGGGTCGTCGCGGGAGGGATGGGGGAGGCGGGAGGGGTTTAATTAAAAATAATATATAAAATTAAAAGTAACTTACTCAGCTTGCCATCTGGATGGTTCTGACTCCAGAGTCGACTCCCACCGTCCTGCGCCAATTCCTGCGGCTCTCCAGTCTCCTCGTTATCTGGAAAGACAGCCTCCCTCCCTCCCCTCTGCCAATCACAACGCTGCAATGGCAGTGTTGTGACTGGTGAGGCGCAGGGGAGAGCGCCCCAGCCGCGCCATTTTCTCCTACATAGATTAAAAGGGAGAGTAGGCGGTCGTGCTCGAGGGCAGGGGGGGGAGTGGCTTACCCACTGTTGTGGGTACTGACTGTTTGGTCGGCTCCAGGGGCCGACCAAACAGTCAGTACCCACAACAGTGGGTAAGCCACTCCCCCCCTGTCCTCGAGCACGACCGCCCACCCTCCTGCCCCCAACCAGGCACTTCTGCTTTCTCGCAGTGCGAGAAGCAGAAACATAAAATGGTAGTTTTTACCATTTTATGATTCTGCTTCTCGCACTGCGAGAAAGCAGTAGGGCGACGCCCAAACGCCCCTATGGAGGAGCCGCCACTGAGTGTCTGCACTTCTTTAATTTAAAAGGGAGAGTACCTGCACTTCTCGGCACTGCTGCAATACATTTATAGGGAGAGTACAGACACTTCTCAGGAGAAAATAGGTACTCTAATTAGTGAGTACATGCACTTCTATATTTCCATTTCAGGCACTGCTTTGTGTATTCACCAAATGGTAAAAAGTATGGAATACAACCGATCACTAGTAAGGCAACATCTTGTTGTGACAGTGCTATCCTATAAAACATATTATCCACTGCATTTTTGGCTATATAGGACTCAGGCTGCTGTGTGGTGTGCAGAAAGATGGAATCATGTGTTTATTTTACATAATTTTCATTAGACTGCAGATAGCATGGCCTGAGAATGAGTAATGCTCAGCAAGAATTATGAGACAGGCTGGGGCACAGAGGTGAAGAACTGAAGCACTGAGATATTTAAGTTTAAATAAAAGTCCTTGTCAACTCAATATTAGAGTATGAGAAGAAATGATTCTGAATGCTTTTACATGGCAGAAAAAATATAAATAAAAAGTTACCCTAATGATTAAGTAAACTCTTTATTTTAATTTTCTCCCATTCCAAAGTGTCGCATTTACAAACAGCAGGCCTCTTTCTCCCAGTGAGCAGTAGACACTGTGCCATATTCATAACTGAAAAATAGTCATTTTTTTAAATTGGAGAAATTTAAAGTGAAGAAAAAGAATTTGTGGGGAACATTAAGTCTTAATGTCTTTCTTCACTTTTAATTAAGTCAATTATGCCATAGGCTGTATTTTTCTCTTTTAAATATGGCACAGTGTCTACAGGCCACTCCGAGCAAGATGCCTGGTGTTTGTAAATGTAACACTTGGAAATGGGAGAAAATGTAAATGAATCATTTTATAGAATCCAAATAAGCATAAAGATAACTCTTCAGTTGAATTTTCTCCCATTTCAAAGTGTCGCCTTTACACAAAGCAAGCATCTTGCTCCCAGTGGTTGGTATACGCGGTGCCATATTTTGAACTGAAAAATACAGCCATTTTTTTAAGTGGGAGTAATTTAAAGTGCAGAATAATCTTCAGATTTTGAACGTTTTGCAGAAACTCTTTCTGCACTTCATTTTCTCCAATTTAAAAAATGGTTGTATGTTTTTGTTTTATATGTAACAGTGCCATTTAAGGTGAAAAGTATGTCCTGTGCCACAAGTACATATGACACAGGCTCTCAGTTACCCATACAAATCTATCTCATTCATACGCACACCTTCATATATCCCCAAAGACCACACTCTCACTGACACACATGGCATTAGGCCTGGACTGGTAGTACCGGGCATCAGACAAGGTTCCCTCGTGTTCATGCTACATTGCAGCACAATTGGGCGGAGCGCGGAGCAAGCAAACACGCCCTTATAGGCTTGAAGCAATGGAGCATAGCAAAATATGGAGTACACCGGTGTGCATCTCATCACTATTGAAGTACCGGGACCAGGCATTTCCCTGGGAGGCTGGAAGGGTAGTTGGGACAGTTTTTTAGGTCTCGCTGGCTATCGCGTAAGCGATCGCACAGCGAGACTCTAGTAAAGGGGCTCCCAAAAGTGCTCCCAAAAGCGGATTGCATGGCGAGCACGCGCACAATCACGTGCATCGTGCCGCCATGCTATCCATTTGGCATCCTACTTCAAAGGGTCCGCTCCCCCCCCAAGCGGGCGCGCCACGCTCCGCCGGGCTTGTCTTGTTTTGTAAGCGAACACCATTTTCCTGCTTGATCAAGCAATGTACGAGGTAGGCAACTTAAGGAAATTGATGTCCTGGTGGCTCAGATGGCTGCTGAGAGAAATGCTGCTGTAAAAGCTTTGTGAAAAACATAAGATCTAATCGAAGCAGTATTTTACGTTTCTGACAGCCTTTCATCTATAATATGCAGCTCTTTGAATGCAGAAAAACAGAGCGTGCGTGTCCTTTATTCAGGTTCCAGGCTGACAGAGATGAGATTTACTGCTACGAAAAACGGTGCAACAAAGGAAGAATATAACCACTTCGGCCTTCTCGCTTTTTTTGCGAAAGTTCTCTCCATGTCTTATGACTCTTGCACATTTATTGCTGTTAACAACGCTTTAGTTTGTACCCTTTCCTTCTTTTCACCACTTACTTCTTGTATTCCGTTTTCCTTACTATTATTGATTTCTAATAATTTTACAAATTAGTGTACTATCTGGTATTTTTGATGAACCAGTTTGGTGGATCATGATTTAAAAAAACAATTAAGGGTATAAATGTATACTATTGTGCTCGCTTTTGCAGTGCTCCATAGTCCCAGTGTACAAATCCAGAGGCTTTTACTTGGGGTACCGCACATGTTTTGATTGGGCATGTTTTGATTGTGCCCATCCACAAAAAAAAGTGCTTGTCCCCACGCAGCTGTGAAAATGTTGTTTATTTATCCAGCTGACTGAGCTTGAACTTTCAGCGGCAGACACACATGCGACATTGGAATGCAATAAAAATGTCATAGATAACTAGATCATTTATGGCATTTTGCTCTGGCAGCAGCTCAGATAGGAGGCGGTAGTCATTAACGTATATGGATTTTTAGGTCTAGCTTTGCCGTGCATTCGTAAGTCTCACCTATGGGCATTGTCAGTGGTTGTGATAGAAATGGTCTTACCTCGACTTAACTCTACTTCTAGACAAAAAACTTCCTCTTACATCTTTTCCTAGCCTGGTAAAACAAACTTTATGCAATCTCTGACTGAGAAGCATGCTATAATAATTTGCAGTAGTGTTGCGGGCATTGTTTAAGCTCCTTTAATCTCATGTTGGTTGCTCCTCTGATTTGGATTCTAATGTCAGAATGATGAAGTCCCATTCATCACCAGACCAGCCACCTTTATTCACAGTCTGACCTCTCTTGTACCCCAGTTCTGCTGAAGGCTACATGCTGAGGCGCTGCCCAGCAGCCCTTGCTTTCCTCATATACTGCGGTGGTCCCACTAACTTGTATATAAGCAGATGCAGAGTTTTTAAAAACTTAACTCCATTTTTCATTTTGTAGCTTTTTAGCGTGTTTTATTTGATAAAAATATTCTGTTTAAATAACCTTATCTGGATATTCTGTGCATTAATTGAAACTGTGCTTATGGAGTTCCACACCCACATCCCTCTGGTGCAGCTAGTATTGAAGAGCTGTGTCTCTCCTTCCATGGTTCTAAAAAGTAGCTTTACCTGCATCCTCCTGGATTCCATGCCTTTCCTGTCAGTTCATGGTCTTCCAGTAGGGTGAATCTTCCTCCCCTTGCTCTGAGATCTCATCTTCAGCCTCTGTGGGATGGCTTCACAGTGTGAGCTGCAAGCCCTTCACTGCATGCCATGTTGCATGCTGGTCGGAGACCACTTGGCAGTGAAGGTGAAGAGGTTCAAATTGAAGGACACCTATCTGTAAAAAGTCCAACCTTGAGAAGACTTCAGGAGCGGGTCTAGGGAGGAAAAGGAATGCAAACGAGGGACCTCGTTGAGTCCAGGGTGGCAGGCACCATCTGCACACTTAAGATAGGGCGACCATGTGTTCCAGATTTTCCAGGACAGTCTTTTTTTTTTTTACCATCAGCCGCAGCAAATTTAGAAAATGTAGCACGTCCAAATTTTTAGAGAGGGTCAGCTGAACACGGGGAGGTAAATGTTCATGTGTTCCAGAGACTAATTAATCAGCAGTTCCTAGAATAACTAAAAAAAAGTTGAATTTACTTACCTCTTGTGCCTTATCTGTGTTTTCTGTGTTGGTGAGTAGTGTCATTTATGCTATTCTGTGCAGAGTATTTGTCTTATCTCTATGTTCGTGGAATATTCCAGTTTTTAGGTCTCGCCTGATCCAGCGCATGTGCTGGTCTGGCCGAGACATTTAGTGTACGGGTTTTGAAAGTGCTGCCACACGGCGTAGCGCTTGCGTACACGCGAGCGTGCACGCGCGCAGCCGGCAGCTTTCAGCGCCCGAGGCGCCATCAGGAGCTTTCACTTTTTCCGCCCGCATCGCGCGGCCAATGCTTGTTTTCCAAGCTTTGGCCGTGCGGGCTCACAACTCCCGCTTCTCCCCCTCCCCCACCACATATGGCATCTCGCGCGCGCGGCCAATGCTTGTTTCCCTTTCACCAAAGATTTATTACACTAAAGACAACCCATCCCACGACCTATCACTGTAGTTATGGAAACAGAAGAACCAATCAGACACTAGTTGGCAGTTGAGTATGATAGCGACCTTTCGTTTCAATCCAATGGCAAGCGGGCCCCAAACCCCCAACTCCCACTCGACTTCCTGTGGCGGCGTTTGGCCTGCAAGAGCGTCGGAGCCAAAATTAGCAAACTCAGCAGCTGCAGCTTTCACAATGGAGAGAGAAAAGAGCAGCCCGAGGCAAAGAAGGAAAGCCGGCACTATGTAGATGCAAGGCACACTGTCAAACAAGTCCACTCTCGGGTCTCGTGTGGATAAGGTAACGGGTGACAAGCCTTGGACTGAGAACACCGACGACGGCGTAACCCATTGCTATATCCGAGCTCTCAAGTTTCAAGCGCATGCACCTCTTTCTTTTCCCGGTTTTTACCTTTGAATTCTGGAACTCGTAGTCCTACCTTTAGAATGAGTTTAATAGAACTAGAAATCCATGCATGTAACTTCAAAAAAACTGAACTGGGTGAAATAGTCATGAAAGGGAAATTTGATAGCGTTGCATTCCAATATTTGGATCCAAATGCACCTCGTTTGGGACGTGCAGCATCTTCTGAAATGTTAGTCCTGGCGTTTACAGAGTTCGGGTCATATATTCACAGACCTCACCTGCCACTGCCCTTTTTACAAGCACTTTAAATAGACAGCTCGCACAAAGCCCCTCATTCTTCACCTGCAGCCACGGCTTTTAGTGGGATGGAAAAACTGGGGGGTCTCTCAAAGGGACGTGGCCAATGTAATTGTGTGGCTTTAAAAACACATAAGCTAAAAATCTATACTTAGCATAGTGTGCCGCCCGACTTATATTTTGCTGTTTCTGTCATTGCATCTAGACATATGATACAACAACTAACATCATACCTACAAGTCAGGACTATCGGCTTTGTCAATGGTTGTTAGTTGCATAAGATAAATAAGCAGCAACTATGGCTTATATATAATATTGAAACAAGCAATGGCATAGCCAATAGGTCTCGCCTTTGGGACCTTTTAAGTGTTTAGCCATGCAACAGTTGTTGTTGCACCAAGAATATTGTGCTGGATAACTAAATACTTAGAAGATCCCAAAAGCGACACCTATTGGCTATGCCAATGCTTGTTGTTACTAGGGGCCGGTTTCCTTACTGAGGGCCGATTTGTAGCAGGGCTACAATATTGGCCCACAGTAATAAAATCAGCTGGCCAGCAAGTCCAATAGTCCTGTACACTTCAATTTATTTTCCAGCCTCCAGAGGAAGCACTTCCATTGTGCATTCTATTGCTGCTGTTTTAAAAGTGTTATAAAATGTAACACCACCTCTAGCCTTGGGGGTGGTATTAAATGTTCTAACACTTTCGAAACAGCAGAAAACAGCAGTGTATTGGCTCACAGGGACGTCAATCTGACCTAGTGCGAAAAAGTGCTACTAATGACGGCCCTGGTAAAATTGCATTGGCCTGCCCCTGCGCTCCCCTTCCTTTCAATTTGAAAGTTCTTCCTCCGTGCCTCACCTCATCACCATGCCACACAAGCCTGGCCTCTAGTCTTCCTTGGGACTACTCCAGAATTCACTACAGCACCAGAGTGTCAGCTACCCTTGGTAAGTGCTACTGTACACGGGTGCATGTTACACCACAAATAGCCAATACCGTGTACTTTATGCAGTGAAAGCCTCGCTGTTCTGAAATACTCTCACGTGGAGATACTTGGTACAGCAAATCGATTTAAAAAAAAAATATCCTCGGCCCACCGAGGCAGGGGAAGCAACAGAGGGCAGCCAACCAATGCCGTAGCTGTGGTGAAGGGGCTGCAGCTGTGGGCTGCCCATGGCTGGATGTTGCTCATAGCCCAGCTGCTCCTGCGTCAGAAAAGGTGCTCTTGCTCCAGCCATTTATTTGTTCACAGGAGGCATTGAGCGCCGCTGCCAATGCTGGTCTTGCCTGCCGCACATAGGCATTATTGTCATGGTGGAGGGGGTTGATACAAAAACACATATATATATCACTACACTAATTTTGCGCTATATAAATGCAAACCTTTTTTCCCTCTTCTAGCCCTCCGCTATCCTTCTCACTCCAAATAACTGACTAATATCCACCACTGAAATTACTTTCAAATTTCACTATATTAATTTTCAACACTAATCCTCTATAGGTTCAGGAGTAGCGCGCTACTCGCCAATAAAGCGCTTCAACACCCCATAAGGGTTAACAAGCGCTATATAAATGCAAACCTTTTTCCCTTTTCTATCCCTCCCCAACCCTTCTCAATCCAAATAATTGACTAACATAGCCACCATTCAAATTACTTTCATATTTCACTATACTAATTCAACATTAACCCTTATGGGTTCCGAGTAGCATGCTACTCGCCAATAAAGCGCTTCAACACCTCATCAGGGGTAACAAGTTTTATATAAATGCAAACCTTTTTCCCTTTTCTATCCCTCCCCAACCCTTCTCGATCCAAATAATTGACTAACATAGCCACCACTTGAATTACTTTCATATTTCACTATACTAATTCACCACTAATCCTTTATGAGTTTTCGGAGTAGCGTGCTACTCGCCAAAAAATAAAGCGCTTCAACACCTCATCAGGGGTAACAAGCGCTATATAAATACAAACCTTTTTTCCCTCTTATATCCTTCCGCTATCCTTCCGAATCCAAATAATTGACTAACCTATCCACCACTTAAATCACTTTCATATTTCACTATACTGATTTAACACTAATCCTTTATGGGTTTCGGAGCAGCGCGCTACTCACCGAAAAAGCGCTTTGACGTCTCCTCAGGGTTAGTAAGCACTATATAAATGCATTGACAATACAATACAATTACAACACAATATATGTCTGTGTATATATATATATATATATATATATATATATATCCGACCAAACCTCCCCTCTGTTCCGAAAGGAGAAGAGCACACGCAGGATTTCAGGGATAGCTGCTCTTTATTAAAACATGGCTTGTGCATGACGCGTTTCGTATTTAAACTTTCTCAAATGCTGCCAAACAATTCAAACGTTTTCCCAACCTCCTCTTTAAGCTACTAGCCTCATTACGATTGGTTGAGGCAGTGCTGACGTCATCTTGCAAGGAAAGCCCGAACCCAGGAATCCAGGTACGAGCGGAGCAGGCACCAATTCGTAAGTACTTGCCCCAGTGGGCGGTGTCTGCTCCCATCTCCATGTCTACGCCTTGAATGTCGAAAAGGTGATTTTAAGGGGGTGGGAAAGCAGCCTCCTGAGTCCAACACCCCACCGAACAAATCCCTATGCCGACCTGTGCACACTGCTTAGGTAAGCAGCGTGTCCCTCGCAAAGTTGCTGTCCATCAATGACGGCCAGGTAATGCCAGGGAAAGCGGCGGTCCGGTGTTACCACAGTGTCTGTAGTGCCTCCAAAGTTGCCACCAAATCCACCGGACACTTCAGGGGTGGGCGCTCACAAAGGTGCTCGTGGCTTGCACCTAAAACATCCGACCAAACCTCCCCTCTGTTCCGAAAGGAGAAAAGCACACGCAGGATTTCAGGGATAGCTGCTCTTTATTAAAACATGGCTTGTGCATGACGCGTTTCGTATTTAAACTTTCTCAAATGCTGCCAAACAATTCCAACGTTTTCCCAACCTCCTCTTTAAGCTACTAGCCTCATTACGATTGGTTGAGGCAGTGCTGACGTCATCTTGCAAGGAAAGCCCGAACCCAGGAATCCAGGTACGAGCGGAGCAGACACCAATTCGTAAGTACTTGCCCCAGTGGGCGGTGTCTGCTCCCATCTCCATGTCTACGCCTTGAATGTCGAAAAGGTGATTTTAAGGGGGTGGGAAAGCAGCCTCCTGAGTCCAACACCCCACCGAACAAATCCCTATGCCGACCTGTGCACACGGCTTAGGTAAGCAGCGTGTCCCTCGCAAAGTTGCTGTCCATCAATGACGGCCAGGTAATGCCAGGGAAAGCGGCGGTCCGGTGTTACCACAGTGTCTGTAGTGCCTCCAAAGTTGCCACCAAATCCACCGGACACTTCAGGGGTGGGCGCTCACAAAGGTGCTCGTGGCTTGCACCTAAAACATCCGACCAAACCTCCCCTCTGTTCCGAAAGGAGAAGAGCACACGCAGGATTTCAGGGATAGCTGCTCTTTATTAAAACATGGCTTGTGCATGACGCGTTTCGTATTTAAACTTTCTCAAATGCTGCCAAACAATTCAAACGTTTTCCCAACCTCCTCTTTAAGCTACTAGCCTCATTACGATTGGTTGAGGCAGTGCTGACGTCATCTTGCAAGGAAAGCCCGAACCCAGGAATCCAGGTACGAGCGGAGCAGACACCAATTCGTAAGTACTTGCCCCAGTGGGCGGTGTCTGCTCCCATCTCCATGTCTACGCCTTGAATGTCGAAAAGGTGATTTTAAGGGGGTGGGAAAGCAGCCTCCTGAGTCCAACACCCCACCGAACAAATCCCTATGCCGACCTGTGCACACGGCTTAGGTAAGCAGCGTGTCCCTCGCAAAGTTGCTGTCCATCAATGACGGCCAGGTAATGCCAGGGAAAGCGGCGGTCCGGTGTTACCACAGTGTCTGTAGTGCCTCCAAAGTTGCCACCAAATCCACCGGACACTTCAGGGGTGGGCGCTCACAAAGGTGCTCGTGGCTTGCACCTAAAACATCCGACCAAACCTCCTCTCTGTTCCGAAAGGAGAAGAGCACACGCAGGATTTCAGGGATAGCTGCTCTTTATTAAAACATGGCTTGTGCATGACGCGTTTCGTATTTAAACTTTCTCAAATGCTGCCAAACAATTCAAACGTTTTCCCAACCTCCTCTTTAAGCTACTAGCCTCATTACGATTGGTTGAGGCAGTGCTGACGTCATCTTGCAAGGAAAGCCCGAACCCAGGAATCCAGGTACGAGCGGAGCAGACACCAATTCGTAAGTACTTGCCCCAGTGGGCGGTGTCTGCTCCCATCTCCATGTCTACGCCTTGAATGTCGAAAAGGTGATTTTAAGGGGGTGGGAAAGCAGCCTCCTGAGTCCAACACCCCACCGAACAAATCCCTATGCCGACCTGTGCACACGGCTTAGGTAAGCAGCTTGTCCCTCGCAAAGTTGCTGTCCATCAATGACGGCCAGGTAATGCCAGGGAAAGCGGCGGTCCGGTGTTACCACAGTGTCTGTAGTGCCTCCAAAGTTGCCACCAAATCCACCGGACACTTCAGGGGTGGGCGCTCACAAAGGTGCTCGTGGCTTGCACCTAAAACATCCGACCAAACCTCCCCTCTGTTCCGAAAGGAGAAGAGCACACGCAGGATTTCAGGGATAGCTGCTCTTTATTAAAACATGGCTTGTGCATGACGCGTTTCGTATTTAAACTTTCTCAAATGCTGCCAAACAATTCAAACGTTTTCCCAACCTCCTCTTTAAGCTACTAGCCTCATTACGATTGGTTGAGGCAGTGCTGACGTCATCTTGCAAGGAAAGCCCGAACCCAGGAATCCAGGTACGAGCGGAGCAGACACCAATTCGTAAGTACTTGCCCCAGTGGGCGGTGTCTGCTCCCATCTCCATGTCTACGCCTTGAATGTCGAAAAGGTGATTTTAAGGGGGTGGGAAAGCAGCCTCCTGAGTCCAACACCCCACCGAACAAATCCCTATGCCGACCTGTGCACACGGCTTAGGTAAGCAGCGTGTCCCTCTCAAAGTTGCTGTTCATCAATGACGGCCAGGTAATGCCAGGGAAAGCGGCGGTCCGGTGTTACCACAGTGTCTGTAGTGCCTCCAAAGTTGCCACCAAATCCACCGGACACTTCAGGGGTGGGCGCTCACAAAGGTGCTCGTGGCTTGCACCTAAAACATCCGACCAAACCTCCCCTCTGTTCCGAAAGGAGAAGAGCACACGCAGGATTTCAGGGATAGCTGCTCTTTATTAAAACATGGCTTGTGCATGACGCGTTTCGTATTTAAACTTTCTCAAATGCTGCCAAACAATTCAAACGTTTTCCCAACCTCCTCTTTAAGCTACTAGCCTCATTACGATTGGTTGAGGCAGTGCTGACGTCATCTTGCAAGGAAAGCCCGAACCCAGGAATCCAGGTACGAGCGGAGCAGACACCAATTCGTAAGTACTTGCCCCAGTGGGCGGTGTCTGCTCCCATCTCCATGTCTACGCCTTGAATGTCGAAAAGGTGATTTTAAGGGGGTGGGAAAGCAGCCTCCTGAGTCCAACACCCCACCGAACAAATCCCTATGCCGACCTGTGCACACGGCTTAGGTAAGCAGCATGTCCCTCGCAAAGTTGCTGTCCATCAATGACGGCCAGGTAATGCCAGGGAAAGCGGCGGTCCGGTGTTACCACAGTGTCTGTAGTGCCTCCAAAGTTGCCACCAAATCCACCGGACACTTCAGGGGTGGGCGCTCACAAAGGTGCTCGTGGCTTGCACCTAAAACATCCGACCAAACCTCCCCTCTGTTCCGAAAGGAGAAGAGCACACGCAGGATTTCAGGGACAGCTGCTCTTTATTAAAACATGGCTTGTGCATGACGCGTTTCGTATTTAAACTTTCTCAAATGCTGCCAAACAATTCAAACGTTTTCCCAACCTCCTCTTTAAGCTACTAGCCTCATTACGATTGGTTGAGGCAGTGCTGACGTCATCTTGCAAGGAAAGCCCGAACCCAGGAATCCAGGTACGAGCGGAGCAGACACCAATTCGTAAGTACTTGCCCCAGTGGGCGGTGTCTGCTCCCATCTCCATGTCTACGCCTTGAATGTCGAAAAGGTGATTTTAAGGGGGTGGGAAAGCAGCCTCCTGAGTCCAACACCCCACCGAACAAATCCCTATGCCGACCTGTGCACACGGCTTAGGTAAGCAGCGTGTCCCTCGCAAAGTTGCTGTCCATCAATGACGGCCAGGTAATGCCAGGGAAAGCGGCGGTCCGGTGTTACCACAGTGTCTGTAGTGCCTCCAAAGTTGCCACCAAATCCACCGGACACTTCAGGGGTGGGCGCTCACAAAGGTGCTCGTGGCTTGCACCTAAAACATCCGACCAAACCTCCCCTCTGTTCCGAAAGGAGAAGAGCACACGCAGGATTTCAGGGATAGCTGCTCTTTATTAAAACATGGCTTGTGCATGACGCGTTTCGTATTTAAACTTTCTCAAATGCTGCCAAACAATTCAAACCTTTTCCCAACCTCCTCTTTAAGCTACTAGCCTCATTACGATTGGTTGAGGCAGTGCTGACGTCATCTTGCAAGGAAAGCCCGAACCCAGGAATCCAGGTACGAGCGGAGCAGACACCAATTCGTAAGTACTTGCCCCAGTGGGCGGTGTCTGCTCCCATCTCCATGTCTACGCCTTGAATGTCGAAAAGGTGATTTTAAGGGGGTGGGAAAGCAGCCTCCTGAGTCCAACACCCCACCGAACAAATCCCTATGCCGACCTGTGCACACGGCTTAGGTAAGCAGCGTGTCCCTCGCAAAGTTGCTGTCCATCAATGACGGCCAGGTAATGCCAGGGAAAGCGGCGGTCCGGTGTTACCACAGTGTCTGTAGTGCCTCCAAAGTTGCCACCAAATCCACCGGACACTTCAGGGGTGGGCGCTCACAAAGGTGCTCGTGGCTTGCACCTAAAACATCCGACCAAACCTCCCCTCTGTTCCGAAAGGAGAAGAGCACACGCAGGATTTCAGGGATAGCTGCTCTTTATTAAAACATGGCTTGTGCATGACGCGTTTCGTATTTAAACTTTCTCAAATGCTGCCAAACAATTCAAACGTTTTCCCAACCTCCTCTTTAAGCTACTAGCCTCATTACGATTGGTTGAGGCAGTGCTGACGTCATCTTGCAAGGAAAGCCCGAACCCAGGAATCCAGGTACGAGCGGAGCAGACACCAATTCGTAAGTACTTGCCCCAGTGGGCGGTGTCTGCTCCCATCTCCATGTCTACGCCTTGAATGTCGAAAAGGTGATTTTAAGGGGGTGGGAAAGCAGCCTCCTGAGTCCAACACCCCACCGAACAAATCCCTATGCCGACCTGTGCACACGGCTTAGGTAAGCAGCGTGTCCCTCGCAAAGTTGCTGTCCATCAGTGACGGCCAGGTAATGCCAGGGAAAGCGGCGGTCCGGTGTTATATATATATATATTACCTACTGGCGGTCGCCAGTAGGTAGTTATAGTTAGGACCACGTTTCCATAGGAAAACCTCAACATTCTATTTTGAATAACTTTGGCGCCGGTCGACGAATCCTCGCGAATTTTTCAAAATAGGTGGGGCGCTACGCTCCGCTCCTACCCTGAAAGTCTCGGGGGGATTCGTCAAGCGGGGGCTGAGATAAAAGGGGGGTCCCAAAACGCGTTTTTCCCATGCATTTTTCTATAGGACCTTTAGACAGGGCTACAGCCCGAACGGCTGAACAGAATTACTAGAAATTTGGCAGAGAGGTAGTCCTCAGGTCAAGGAAGTGCCTTTTGTAGGTTTGGTGTAAATCTGTTCAGTAGATTCTGGGAAAATAGCCTTTAAATCAATATATATATCTGAGCCAGCTTACGGTGCGCTTACGGTACGCTTACCGTACGCGTACGGTGGCGTGCGCGAGCGCGATTCTGATTGGCCCTTTGATCTTAGTAAACATTCGAATCGGTCGAAACCAGGAAGCGGCGGCCGCAATTTTCTCTCTCGCACTCTGAGGGGGGAGCTGATAAACAAATGCCAAAAACATATAAAGGGGCTGTTTAGACAGCGCCCATGCACATAACCATGTTAGTTGAGTCTTCAAAGATCCCCCAAGGCAAAAAACGGTAATTTTTAATTTTTCGAAAATTTCGCCGATTACGCTTACCGTACGCTTACCGTACGCGTACGGTAAAAAATTATTAAAAAAAAAATCCACACTCTCTCCACCCCGTGTGCAAATGGTGGCCGAAGGCCACCATTTGTGCATGGCTTATTTGTGCACAGCATTTCCCCAAAAAATTTCAACAGATTACCTATCACAAGGAAGCGCATAATATGTCCTCCATGTGCGCACGGTGCGCGAAGCGCATCGTGCGTACATGGCCCATCTCGCGTAACGTGGGCACGCGGTGCGCGTAGCGCACTGCGTGCCCACCGTGCGTGCACGGCACTAACTGCGTAAAGTGGGTGCACGGTGCGCGAAGCGCACCGCGTGCTCACTGTGCGCGCACGGTGCGCGAAGCGCACCGTGCGCGCACGTAACGAACTGCGTTAAGTGGGCGCGCACGCCACGAATGGCGTAAAGTAACTTAGCATTTAAAAAACCGTACAAATTCACTGAAAAAACCATAGGTTTCACACACGTTATATAGTTAGGAATTAGCATTTAAAAAACCTTGCAAATTCACTCAAAAAACCATAGGTTTCACACATGTTATAGTTAGCGGAAATTTTACTGATAAAAAACCAATGAAATTCCCCCGTTATAGTTAGTGCAGGCAACTATAACTCACGCGACCGCAATCTTCTGCTGATGACATATGTGTCTTTATGAAAAAAAAATATTTGTAATATATGTATAGCTAAAAATGTATGGAAGAAGACATGGGCAAATAAGTGTCTAAATACAGTATTAGCATCAGCAGAGGATTGCGGTCGCGTGAGTTATAGTTGCCTGCACTAACTATAACGGGGGAATTTCATTGGTTTTTTATCAGTAAAATTTCCGCTAACTATAACATGTGTGAAACCTATGGTTTTTTGAGTGAATTTGCAAGGTTTTTTAAATGCTAATTCCTAACTATATAACGTGTGTGAAACCTATGGTTTTTTCAGTGAATTTGTACGGTTTTTTAAATGCTAAGTTACTTTACGCCATTCGTGGCGTGCGCGCCCACTTAACGCAGTTCGTTACGTGCGCGCACGGTGCGCTTCGCGCACCGTGCGCGCACAGTGAGCACGCGGTGCGCTTCGCGCACCGTGCACCCACTTTACGCAGTTAGTGCCGTGCACGCACGGTGGGCACGCAGTGCGCTACGCGCACCGCGTGCCCACGTTACGCTAGATGGGCCATGTACGCACGATGCGCTTCGCGCACCGTGCGCACATGGAGGACATATTATGCGCTTCCTTGTGATAGGTAATCTGTTGAAATTTTTTGGGGAAATGCTGTGCTCAAATAAGCCATGCACAAATGGTGGCCTTCGGCCACCATTTGCACACGGGGTGGAGAGAGTGTGGATTTTTTTTTTAATAATTTTATACCGTACGCGTACGGTAAGCGTACGGTAAGCGTAATCGGCGAAATTTTCGAAAAATTAAAAATTACCGTTTTTTGCCTTGGGGGATCTTTGAAGACTCAACTAACATGGTTATGTGCATGGGCGCTGTCTAAACAGCCCCTTTATATGTTTTTGGCATTTGTTTATCAGCTCCCCCCTCAGAGTGCGAGAGAGAAAATGGCGGCCGCCGCTTCCTGGTTTCGACCGATTCGAATGTTTACTAAGATCAAAGGGCCAATCAGAATCGCGCTCGCGCACGCCACCGTACGCGTACGGTAAGCGTACCGTAAGCGCACCGTAAGCTGGCTCAGATATATATATTGATTTAAAGGCTATTTTCCCAGAATCTACTGAACAGATTTACACCAAACCTACAAAAGGCACTTCCTTGACCTGAGGACTACCTCTCTGCCAAATTTCTAGTAATTCTGTTCAGCCGTTCGGGCTGTAGCCCTGTCTAAAGGTCCTATGGAAAAATGCATGGGAAAAACGCGTTTTGGGACCCCCCTTTTATCTCAGCCCCCGCTTGACGAATCCCCCCGAGACTTTCAGGGTAGGAGCGGAGCGTAGCGCCCCACCTATTTTGAAAAATTCGCGAGGATTCGTCGACCGGCGCCAAAGTTATTCAAAATAGAATGTTGAGGTTTTCCTATGGAAACGTGGTCCTAACTATAACTACCTACTGGCGACCGCCAGTAGGTAATATATATATATATAACACCGGACCGCCGCTTTCCCTGGCATTACCTGGCCGTCACTGATGGACAGCAACTTTGCGAGGGACACGCTGCTTACCTAAGCCGTGTGCACAGGTCGGCATAGGGATTTGTTCGGTGGGGTGTTGGACTCAGGAGGCTGCTTTCCCACCCCCTTAAAATCACCTTTTCGACATTCAAGGCGTAGACATGGAGATGGGAGCAGACACCGCCCACTGGGGCAAGTACTTACGAATTGGTGTCTGCTCCGCTCGTACCTGGATTCCTGGGTTCGGGCTTTCCTTGCAAGATGACGTCAGCACTGCCTCAACCAATCGTAATGAGGCTAGTAGCTTAAAGAGGAGGTTGGGAAAACGTTTGAATTGTTTGGCAGCATTTGAGAAAGTTTAAATACGAAACGCGTCATGCACAAGCCATGTTTTAATAAAGAGCAGCTATCCCTGAAATCCTGCGTGTGCTCTTCTCCTTTCGGAACAGAGGGGAGGTTTGGTCGGATGTTTTAGGTGCAAGCCACGAGCACCTTTGTGAGCGCCCACCCCTGAAGTGTCCGGTGGATTTGGTGGCAACTTTGGAGGCACTACAGACACTGTGGTAACACCGGACCGCCGCTTTCCCTGGCATTACCTGGCCGTCATTGATGGACAGCAACTTTGCGAGGGACACGCTGCTTACCTAAGCCGTGTGCACAGGTCGGCATAGGGATTTGTTCGGTGGGGTGTTGGACTCAGGAGGCTGCTTTCCCACCCCCTTAAAATCACCTTTTCGACATTCAAGATTCTTAGTAAACATTCGAATCGGTCGAAACCAGGAAGCGGCGGCCGCCATTTTCTCTCTCGCACTCTGAGGGGGGAGCTGATAAACAAATGCCAAAAACATATAAAGGGGCTGTTTAGACAGCGCCCATAACCATGTTAGTTGAGTCTTCAAAGATCCCCCAAGGCAAAAAACGGTAATTTTTAATTTTTTGAAAATTTCGCCGATTACGCTTACCGTACGCTTACCGTACGCGTACGGTAAAAAATTATTAAAAAAAAAATCCACACTCTCTCCACCCCGTGTGCAAATGGTGGCCGAAGGCCACCATTTGTGCATGGCTTATTTGAGCACAGCATTTCCCCAAAAAATTTCAACAGATTACCTATCACAAGGAAGCGCATAATATGTCCTCCATGTGCGCACGGTGCGCGAAGCGCATCGTGCGTACATGGCCCATCTAGCGTAACGTGGGCACGCGGTGCGCGTAGCGCACTGCGTGCCCACCGTGCGTGCACGGCACTAACTGCGTAAAGTGGGTGCACGGTGCGCGAAGCGCACCGCGTGCTCACTGTGCGCGCACGGTGCGCGAAGCGCACCGTGCGCGCACGTAACGAACTGCGTTAAGTGGGCGCGCACGCCACGAATGGCGTAAAGTAACTTAGCATTTAAAAAAACGTACAAATTCACTGAAAAAACCATAGGTTTCACACACGTTATATAGTTAGGAATTAGCATTTAAAAAACCTTGCAAATTCACTCAAAAAACCATAGGTTTCACACATGTTATAGTTAGCGGAAATTTTACTGATAAAAAACCAATGAAATTCCCCCGTTATAGTTAGTGCAGGCAACTATAACTCACGCGACCGCAATCTTCTGCTGATGACATATGTGTCTTTATGAAAAAAAAATATTTGTAATATATGTATAGCTAAAAATGTATGGAAGAAGACATGGGCAAATAAGTGTCTAAATACAGTATTAGCATCAGCAGAGGATTGCGGTCGCGTGAGTTATAGTTGCCTGCACTAACTATAACGGGGGAATTTCATTGGTTTTTTATCAGTAAAATTTCCGCTAACTATAACATGTGTGAAACCTATGGTTTTTTCAGTGAATATATATGTATATATATATATATATGTGTGTGTGTATATGTGTGTGTGTGTGTATATATATATATATATATATATATATATATATATATATATATATATATATATATATATATATATATATATATATATATATATATATATATATATATATATATATATATATATATATATATATATATATATATATATATATCTCAGCACTTCTCAGAAACAAGCAGGTGCTCTGGTACAGAGTACCTGAACTTCTATTTTTTCCCTTTCAAGCACTCACGAGGACGGTTTACTGCGATATACCCTCCTCTACAAACTGGTCACTGTATTGGCGTACCTCCGTGCCCTCTGACCGCAGCTGGCCTGGGCGTCAGAGGGCCAGCTCCATGTTCCATTTTAGTGTCCTGTGACGACGGTTGGCAGCTGCTTTTCAAACGGTTCTGTCAGGGAATCTGCGCATCTGAAGATTAGCTTCTGACGCAGGTTGTTGCCAGGCGCGCGGGGTCGCGTTGGCGCGCGCTCATCGCCTGTATTCACTCCAGTGCATGAGCACGCGCTGCGTCACGAGGACAGCCTGTTCTTAATGTGCGCAGGTGGTGGGCATCTGGCAAGACTTACTCATCATCATCAGACTTTGACGCTGAGCAAGAGACAGATAGACCGAAAAGACACTAGAGATGGAAGTGAGAGTGAACCATTGACAATGAGAGAAAGCAGGGATGAAAGGCATGAAGTGTACGGATGTGGAAGAAAGAGCCTTGAGTTAGTATCTAAACTTGACAACTTTGGTATTACCCAGCCCCAGCATTCGAAGAGTGCTGGTGGAGGGCCCTTGGCAAACACTTTGGACCGCAACACTTATTTCTTGCTATATTTGTTACCATTATGTTTTGGATGGCACAATTCCTCTGTGTGAGTATGCATGGAACTTGCTTAATTGTGCAGTGGAAAGCTCATTTTTGAGACTTCAGCATCCACATTTTGACAATAACCAGGGCCACTGGAATAAAGCGATTGTTTGGTTGCAGCACTTTTCACATAGTTATAGAATTGCTGGATTTACCACATAAGCCACCATCTGCGGCATAATATACAGATTTTAACAAAGAAATAGTTTCTAGCTCAAATGGTTCAAAAGTTACTAAACACGCAGCAGCATGTGTGACCGCTTGCAGTGGAGGGCCCTTTTGCAAAGCTTGACTGGTCACCTTTCTGTTGCTTATTGCTATATTTTAGTGTTACACTGAAACTATTGAAGTGCAACTAATGTCTAGACAGTTTTAACGAGTGTAAAAATGACAATGTAATGACGGTATACTATAATAAAATGTGCTGCACAATTTGCTTTTTCTCGCCGCATAATTTGGCCATCCACTGGTGGCGTAATCCCAGTGGTCCTGACAATGCTTCAGTGTGTGTGTAGTACAGGGCGGAGAGCTCCGTGTTTTATGCACACTTTTAACACAGAAGTGGGTAAGGACTGACATCGGGACTAGCCTGCTTCCGGCCTGCGTTTTTTGAGGTATAATTCCTGCCACTTTTTGCTATGATGAGCCGAGAGGTGGAGAGGCCAGAGTATGAGGGTAAAAAAAGCAAGAAAGATTGATGAAACAGAATGGGAGAGTGACGTTGAGGTGAAAGGTAAACGGAGAGATTACATTGGGATTGAGAGGGACGAGAGTGGTCACGAGGTAAAAGGAATACCAGGAAATGTAGAGTCGAGTCGGATTGGTACAGGTCAGGATGAGAGAGAGGTGGATGCGGGAGGTAAATCGGGACTTGGAGTGATGGAGGCGAGACAACGAGAGGTAGAATAGAGACCGAAACTGGCACTGTTGGAAGATAGAGCCTGAGCGAGGAAACCAGGAAATGGTAAGGGGAGGGAATGGAAGCTGTAAGTAATGAGCCGGGGCTGTTTTGGTGGTAGGAGTGGAGCGCGGGGGACAGGAGAGCAGTCCCACCCTCTCTGTTCTATGTAGGCCCTCTTGGATGGGGCCGGTGTAAGGAAAAGGCAAAGCACACTGGGTGCTAGCAGAAACGCCAGGCTTAGCATGCACAAGTAGTTGGTGGCTGGAAAGTGGAAGCCTATGGCTCTCATTTTGATCTGTGTACTAAACCTAATTAATAGTAATACCCAGCATCCTCAATTTTGTACTTTCGGGTAATACATCTTGTTTGAGGTCGTGGTCAGAAACAATGATGAATAACCAGCGGTAACAAGGATACAGCTGTCTCATTCCATCGATTCCACTGGTTTCTAACCTTTTTTTGGCAATAGGACCATTTGCTGGTGTCAATGATGAAATTACTTGGAAGAAATATTTGTGTATGGTGATGCAAAAAAATGCCACAGCCAGACTACCACTCTGTGCATCTCCTTAACACTTAACAGTGTGGGCATCCTCCTGACACCTGGAGAGAAGCAAAGGGACAAATGTAATATTTTTTCTCACAACGCGGCGTTGCTTTGCACGAACGGGTGTGAGCGGAACTTAGTGGATATGGTCTTAGTGGACATGGCATTGCTGATCTCATGCCCAGCTGGAGCGCTGTTTCTGCAGTCCCGTAAATGACTGTAGAGGAGTCGACTATGTGGTTATAAATCAGAAACATTAATCCACTTATTATGTGCTTGTCCAGCAGTTTTGCCTGAAAGGAGACAGTGCTTAAAACTTATTTTTAATGCCTTGGAAATTCGTTCGAGCAGGCAAGCGGTAATAAGATGGCTGGAGGGGACGTCCATCATCTTGGCCTGCCGCGGTGTCAAATTTAAGACAATGGTCAGAAAACTTTTATATCTCGCTGACGCCGTCCAATCCGGATTATAGACATTTTTACATAGTCTATCCATCATATTTTTACTTTGATAGCTTTATTTCGGTCGGTGACCATAAAAGCACAGATAAAATATATACATATACATAAAATACATAAATAATTCAGCATTTGAGATAAAAAGTTATTAAACAACAGTTATCAAAGTAGCAGCAATAAACAATTCCAATTCCAATCTTTGTTTCGGCCATTGGCCATAAAAAATACACATTACACATATACAATCACAGAAAAAGAAAAAAAAAGTTTTTAAGAGGGACCCAACGCCTTTAGAATACGGTTGCGCGTATGCCAAACATTGGTAAGAAATTTTGTTAGTGCGAGGACAGTTGGGCCAGAGACATCAGATTTTAAAATCCTATACATTGGTGCATATTCCCTGCAGCCCATATTCCTTATCAGCGGGAGGAGCCAGTATTTTCGTGCTACCTTGTAGGCTGGACAGAAGAAAGCCACATGCAAGTCAGTTTCCTCCGTAGCATCACAAACCGGACACTGCTTTGTGGTGGGAGCCGATGACCAGGTACTTGTAAAAGACCGGAAGGGCAGTGTGCCGTATCTTCATTGGAGAAACAGCTTCCGGGCCAGTACAGGGAAAATAGGATCCAATACCTTCTCAAACCTATAGAGATCCTTGCTTTGCAGAAACACGGAGGATAAGGACCCTTCTGCCTGGGTGGCTTGGGCCCTGGCTAATTTATGTTCGTGATATACATTAGCCAGGGACTTTTTGGAGATGTTTAGTGCGGCTTTCGCTGGCTCAGTCCATAAATCAGGGAGCCCTATTTCCATGCAAGTGGCTAGGATGTTTTTGACCCAAGGGATATTGAGCACTTTTGGGTGATTCAGAAGTTCGACCAGTTCCGCCCGATATTCTGCAAGATCATTGCTACTCCACAGCCTACGCCAGAAGGCTATGGGTCTCAGGCTTATTTCATCAGCTAACGGTCGTAAACCCAAATCAAGCCTTAGGGGGAGGAGCGGGGTGCTGGGCGGGAGTGCGGCTATCTGTCTTATAAACTTATTTTCCGTTAGTGACAGACTCCGGCAAGGTGTGTGACCCCATAGTTCCGCCCCATACATTATCGCTCCCCTAGCCTGGGCCTTATATATCTGGATTAGTGCCCCCAATGGACGGTATGATGAACCAGTCATCATCCGGGCGATACCCCCAGTGGTTTGTATGAGTTTGAGGTTAGCCCTACTCTGATGAGATCCCCAAGTCATGGTTTCGTTGAGAGTCACACCAAGGTATTCAAAGGTGGCTACTCTCTCGAGCCGTACAGCTCCCAATTGCGGATTTGGCTGCAATTTTTGGCTCGGATTCAAAACCATGAATTTGGTTTTTGCCGCATTAATTTCCAGCCCCCTATCAGTACAGAAGGCCACGAAGGAATCAAGAATCCTCTGTATACCCATAGGGGTTTTGGATAGCAGCAGGGTGTCATCCGCGAACATAATTGCGGGCACCCTGCTGCCATTTAGTTTGGGGGCGTCAGTATAGTCAGTGGCATTCAGATGGGCGATTACCCCGTTGACGAAGAGGCAAAACAGGGTTGGTGCCAACACACAACCCTGTCTTACCCCCCGGCCAACGGGGAATCTATCGGTCAGTTCCCCCGACCTCCCGCACCTCACTCGGGCGTAATTATTGTGGTGCAGCCTCTGTAAGATCAATAGGATGTCCGGGGGAACACCCATTTCTGCCAGGACGCTCCAAAGTTTCCCCCTGGGCACCAGATCGAAGGCGGCCCGTAAGTCCACAAAAATTGTGTACAGACTACCGCCCTCGAATTTTGCTGTCCTCCAATAGATTAGGTTCAATCTGAAAACCTGGTCCACTGTGGATACCCCCTTCCTAAATCCCGCCTGGTACGGACTAAGGGCGCCCACCTCCTCCATCCAGTCCTGGAGCCTATTCAGCAACACCCTACCAAACAGTTTCTGTGCCACGTCTATTAAACTGATTGGTCTGTAGTTGGCTGGGAGGAGAGGCAAGCCCTTTTTAAAGATGGGGACCACCTCTGCCCCCAGCCAAGTACTAGGGATTTCCATGCCACCAAGAACTCCATTGAAAAGGGCGGTAAGGTAAGGGGCCCAAACAGTGGGCTCCTGTTTAAACATATCCCCTGGTAATCCATCCAGTCCCGGCGCCTTTCCAGAAGCCAGTCCTGAGATGGCAGCGGTGACCTCGCCCAGCGTTATTGGCTCCCCTTCACAGTCCGGCCAGCCCACCTCAACAACAGCAGGAGATTCTCCCGGCTCAGAACTGTATAGGGTCTGGAAGTGAGCCTGCCACACCCCTGGGGCAATGTTGGGCTCTAGTGCCGATTGTAAATTCCCCGACCCCCCGTTCACTATCCTCCAAAACAGACATTGGTTTTGGGTCGGTAGGGCCTTGGTGAGTTCTTCCCACTGAATTTCCTCCCATTCTACCTTAGCGTGGGCAATGAGTTTCTTGTAAGCTCGCCCGCTTTGTTTAAGGCTATCCCCCCCTAAACCCTCCTTTTTTTTTTAACCCTTTATTTTTGATTTTTTCATGAAACAAGAAAGGGACCATCAAGCATTACACTTATTCGCAGTAGGATATACATCAATATCACATTATCACAGATTGCATCACATTGGAGACAGTTAATGAATAGTGGCAGTATCGTCCTCCAAAGAGATATATAAGAACCCTGAAGACCCCACAGGCCTGAATCCCACACGGGGAGGGCATCCATCCATCCTACACGCCTCAAGTCACCATCCGACACTATCCCTCAGCTACACCAGGATGAGTCCCCTGGTCCCCATGGGCAGCGAGGTAGCTCGTCAGAGGGGCCCAAATGTCAGGGGGCCGTGACGCAGGTGGCAGCAAATCAGCATACAGCAGAACATTCTCCTGACAGGTAAGCATATCCCGCAGCCACTCCTTAAACTTAGGGCTTCTCCCCCGCCCCCACCGACATGCCACACGCCTCTTGGCTAGCAAAAGCGCACAGGTAACAAAGCGACGATCCACCTTGGGTATATCCTGAGTGTATCCCAGCAAGGCCTGAAGTGGGGAGGGATGCAACGGGCCCCCGAGCATCTCACCTATGGCAGCGTAGACTCGGTTCCAATAGTCGTCTATGCTCGGGCAGGTCCAGGCCAGGTGTAAAAAATCAGACCCCGGGGAGTGACACCTATCGCACCGATCGTTGTCACGAAGCTGAAACCTATGCATCTGGACTGGGGTACAATAGAGACGGTGTAGGAATTTGTAGTGAATAATGCGGAACCTACTGCTCGAAGAGATCATTTCGGTTTGCAGACAACAGTACTCCCACTGTGCATCCGTGAGCACTGTGCCGAACTCAGTCTCCTAGCCGGCCCGAGACCTCAGAATATCCCCCCGTTCATGGATGTAAAGGCGCCGATAAAGCGAGGAGACCATGTGAGACGGGGAGGCGGAGTCGAGGAGATAATGAAACGGCTCCAAAACTGCAGGTTCTGCAGGATATGCCGGTAGTATTTTTTGTAGGCCACTGTGAAGACGAATAAACGCAAAAACCTCCAGGGGGGTTGGGACCGCCTCTCCGAATAGGAGCGGGAGGTCGCGAAACCTACCCTCGTGGAACAAGTCCCCCCAGCGTGCCACCCCAGTTTTAAGTTTGAAGGGGAAGAGCCGGGTGGTAGACCAAGGGCATCAGCGGGGAGTAAAGGAGCGGCGCGCCCATGAGTCTCGCCAAAACACTCCAAGCATGCGCTGTAGCCTGAACAGGATTGCGATCGGCCCGAGACGAGGGGACCTCCGCGAGGGCCATGCCTTCCAGCGGGATCGGATCCGCTAGCCAGTGCTCCACAGCTATCTGTGGCATGTAAGGGGCGGGGCGATACCAATAATACGCGTAGTGTGCTTGGGCGCAGTTGTAGTAGAGCTCAAAATCCGGAATATCGAGGCCCCCCTGTACGTACGGGCACGTAAGCACAGACCATTTGAGCCGCGGTCTCTTTCCCCCCCATACCAGCCGGGTGAGTTCAGTCCTCAGAGCCCTGAAGAAATAGCCCCCCGGATGGAACGGTATATTGAGGAATAAATAGAGTAGTTTGGGGAGTAAAACCATTTTGATAAGTGAGACACGGCCAGCCATGGTCAGCGGCAAGGTCAGCCATCTAACTATACTTGTGCGTATATGCTCCAGAGTCTTGCCGTAGTTCATACGCATCACTTCCTGTCGATCTCTAGAGATCCACACCCCCAGATACTTCACATCAGTGTCGCGCCATTCCAACGGGAAGTCGAGTGGGAATCTGTCGACACCCTCCGTTAGGGGAAAGACCGCAGATTTGCCCCAATTGATATGTATTCCCGAGTACAACGAGAACCGAACAAGCTCTCTGAGTATGGGGTTCAAGTGTTCTCGGGGGTGTTTGATGTACAACGTGAGGTCATCCGCGTAAAGCGACACCAAGATTTGCCTCCGTTGACAGCGCAAGGAAGCCGCCAGGTAGTTTTGCCGAAGCCGGGACGCCAGGGGTTCTATTGCCAAGGCGAAAAGGAGCGGTGATAGCGGGCATCCCTGCCGGGTGCCCCTAGTGACCAGGAACGGTTCAGAGACACGCCCGTTAATAAGAACCCTCGCCATGGGGCGGCGATAAAGGATTTGGATCCATCTGGAGAAAGCTATGGGCATACCCATGTTACGCAGGATCAAATGGAGATAGTCCCATTCGACCGAGTCGAACGCTTTGGTGGCGTCCAAAAACACCGCCACCAGCGCTAGAGAGGGATCAGCATTATTGAGGATCGAGAACAGGGTCCGAAGATTGTGAGAGGTGGACCTGCCGGGGACGAACCCCGACTGATCCGGCAGAATTAAGTCTCCAATCAGGAGGTTAACCCGGTTCGCTAGAACTTTGGCCAGGATCTTCACGTCACTGTTGAGGAGAGAAAGGGGCCGGTAGGAGTCGCAGGAATCCGGAGGTTTCCCCGGTTTAAGGAGAGAGACTATAAGAGTCTCCGACATACTGGGTGGCAAAGAGCCAGTCTCATTTGCCTCCTCGAACACCTCACGTAGGACCGCAGCCAGTGGGTCGATAAAGGTTTTATAGTAGTCGATAGGGAAGCCGTCTAGACCCGGCGCCTTCCCCGATGACGTCTGCATTATGGCTTCCTTGATTTCAGCCAGGCCGATAGGGGCCGCCAAGAGTTCCCGCTGGGCATTGGATAACCACCCGAGAGTGAGCTCCGAGAGGTAGCCGGACATCTCCAACGGCGTTTCCCGTCTGGAGGTGTACAGGTCCGAATAATGTGAGACAAAGGAAGAGAGTATAGAGGGCGTATCACGGCACATGGAACCATCCGGGGCCCTGACCTCCAGTATGTGATTAGAGCCCTGTGGGGGACGAATTACCCCCGCGAGGAACCTGCCGGGTCGCTCCCCTTCCCCATATGCCCGCGCCAAGAAGTGCTTCCCCCGAAAGTGGACTTCTCTCTCCGCAGTGCACTTATACTCCGAGAGCTTCATGCGGTATTCTAGCTGCGCTCCGGGGTCCTCCAGGAAATCTGTGGCAGTCTCCAGCGCCCTCAGATCACGCTCCAAAGAAGTCAGAGTAGCGCGAAGAGAGCGCAGTACCCCCGATCCCTTCGAGATGCACACCCCTCGCATAGTGACCTTGAAGGCCTCCCAAACCGTCGCAACGCTATCCACCGACCCTCTGTTGCGGTCAATGAAGTCCAGAATCTCCTGGGACATTTCATGCTGAAAAAGTTCATCCCGGAGGATGTTAGGCTGCATGCGCCACGGGAGCGGTGCGCCCACCAACCCGGTCCTGGCCAGAGTGATCAGTACCGGTGCGTGGTCCGAAAAGGTACGAGGCAAGTGTCGCGCTGCAAGCAGTGAGGACCCCAAGCCCCTAGAAAGCAGTATGTAGTCCAGCCGAGCCCATGTGGAGTGTGGTGTCGATCAGTGCATGCCCTCACGCGCAACCGGGTGCATCCAGCGCCAAGCGTCTATCAGTAAGTGGTGGGTCAGCAGGTCCGAGAGATATGCCTGAGAGCGGGGATGGTGTGGGGTACCCGCACTGTAGCGGTCAAGAGAAGGATTCAAAGGAACATTGAAATCTCCACCCCAGAGCAAGTGAGTAGATCCTACCCCCAATATAACTTCCCATAGGGAGATAAAGTGTGCGGGCTCATCTAGGTTAGGACCATAGGAGGACACTATAGTAATCGTGGCGTTGCCCATGCGACCCCACGCAACACAAAAGCGGCCCTCAGCATCATTTTTTTCCCCCAGGGGCACAAAGGGGGTGTGCTTTTTGACCAGGATGGCAGTTCCCCTGGAATAGGTGGAGTACGAGGAGAATAGGCTATAAGACGCCCAACGGGACGCAAATGAGGGTGTGCTACGGGGGTCCGTATGCGTTTCCTGTAGTAGCGCTATATGTATTTGATGGCGATCGAGATACCCCAGGACTTGGCGGCGCTTACGCGGGTCACCCAGCCCACGTATATTCCAGGCCAGGACATTCACTCAGCTATGCGGGTCGCGCAGCGCAATATCCTCATCCTGTACCATCACTCAGACTGGCGCCTATTGCCCACTTGCGGATCAACTTTCAGCCATGTCCAGCCGCTCAGGTGTCCTCCCACCTCTAGCCCGACTAGGCGGCATACGGCCGACTCCAGGCACCACCACACGCAGCGACAAACCATCAACTCCAATGTGTATATGTGATTGGTCCAATAGATCAGTGTAATGTTGTATTCACGGTCCCTCCCCACACCCTTTCTATCCGACTCAACCAACTCGTCGGAGGAAAACTTACCAACCAACATTCCCCACCACAACCCACCCCCCCCACACCCCTCCCCCTCCCACCACGACAGCCCAATCCTGCCGGGAACCATACCCCCCACGACCCCCCCATCAAACAAAACCATCCTCATGGGGTACTCCCTCTTTGGGTAACGCCAGTGAGCTGGACCTACCCTCCCCTATCCCGATATTTCACCCACCATATCGCCGCCGCTAAGAGCAGGGGGCGAGAGTGGGGTGGGAGGGGGAGTGCCAAGGCAAATAGCAGCCACAACGAACATGCCAGCACCGCCAGAAGAACAGTTGGCGACATGAGTGAGACCCTCACTCTCCATGCTCTACCCCAACCTCCCCAGATTTAAGACGGAAGTCAATGGGCTGGTAAAGCGCTCTCGTATAGTCCGGCATTCCAGCACGTGAAGTCCACCAGACCGCTCCCACAACCAGAAAGAAGCGTAAGCAAAGTGAAAAAAGGGGGAGAGGCAAGGGGGAGCAGCAGAGAGCGAGTAAGGGAGGAGTAAGCGGGACGCAGAGGAGAAAAGACAAGAGTGAACATTATGGTATCACGACGTAATACTCATCAGTCCGGAGCCGACGTCGGGGACCGGGATCCAGACCTCGCCCCAGGACTACGTCGTGGAGACGCGGAAGGCCCTCGGTCCTTGAGGAAGTCCTCCACCTGTTGCGGGTTGCCGAAGAAGTGGACTTTGCCGCGGTGACTGACCTTGAGCTTAGCGGGGTAAAGCATTGAATATGGGATGTCCCGTTGCTGCAGCTTTTTCTTTACTCCCACAAACTTGCGACGGGCCTCCTGCACCAGCTGGGTGAAGTCCAGGTGAAAAGAGAGCGTAGTGTTTTCATGCTGGATAGGTTGCTGCTCACGGGCCAGGCGCAGCAGAGTGTCTCGGTCTCTATAGTTAAGGAACTTGATGATCACCGGGCGCGGGGGAGCTCCCGGGACCGGCCGGGGACCCAAGGATCTGTGGGCCCGCTCCACCACCAGCTGAGGCGAAAAAGCGTCGCGGCCAAATTTGTCTGTCAGTAGGCGCTCTATGAATTCTTCCATACGTCCACTGCCACTGGATTCCGCCAGGCCTACCAGGCGGACGTTATTCCTCCGGGAACGCGCCTCCAAATCCTCGTTTTTCTCCGCTATGACTTTGAGTAGGCGATCCATCTGCGAGAGTTTAGTTGCGTTAGACCCGGACCCATCTTCCAACTCCGAGATCCGACCCTCCGCCTCCTTGAGTCGTTCGCCATGCTGGTCTAAACGCTGCACCACCGCGTCCAGCCTGGTATTCATGGTGTCGATCTTCGCGTCAATGGAGGACAAACTCCGCTGCATACCCACCAGCAAGGATTTCCAGTCCAGATCCTCCTCGTCGCCGGGGCCCGTCTCCACCCCCTCAGCGTTTTGGGCACGAGTTCTTTTCCCCCCCTTCGCGGGGTTGAAGTGAAGCGTAGTTTGTTTAGTGTCCGTTTTGCCCATAGCGGCAGCAGTCAATGGGGCCAGTACCCACAGGGAGTGAGGTGGGCGATACACGTTATCAGCGCCGAAGCCCAGACAGGTCTTCAATTCGCACCCTCTCCGCTCCGCGTCACACTCCCACAAAAGCCCTCCGGGACCAGTCGCTGTAGCCCATCAGGGGGTCGCCGTCGAGTGATCTGTTCTGGCCCACTGTTGATAGGGGGTCGCAGCTGCTCCCGCACCCTCCCAGTCACTCACCGTCAGCCACACACCTGCCAGTTCAGCCGCATGGGGAGGAAAGCGTCTACTCCGGGCAGGATCTAGGCGTCTCACCCCGGCAAGGAGGCCGATCACGAGAGCGTCCAGCTCGGGGCCCCCCTCCAGGTTCCGGCGCAGACACGGCTCTGCACCAGCAGAGGCAGGGGGGGTGGGAGGTCGCCGTCCGCCGCCGAAGTCAATCCGGATAGATAGGGGGCCACCCAAGGGGCCACACAGCGCAGGCCACAGTCCTTCAGTCGCGACCAAGCCACGCGGTTCCAGCGCGGCCGCAACACTCAATGGCCGTACAGACTCGGACTACGGACACGCTCCCAGCAGCCCATGAAATGTGATCTCGCTGTCCACGAGGCGCCGCTCCGTCCAGCACAGCTCCGGACTATCCGGCAATGTCTTCCCGCTCGCCAGTGCGACCTAGCCCACTGTACCCAGGCAACGGCCCAGCAGGCCACGCGGATCCCCGGCCTGCAGTGGCGCCAGCATCCGCCACGACGCTCCGCCTCTATCACTGGTCAATCGCCGCGGGCCTGCAGGAGCCGATTTCTCTGCCTCCCGGCCGCCGCCTCTCCCGAAATTAGCACAGGGTGGTCTCAGGAGGTTCCCACACACGCCGAAGTGGTCAGCACTGCATTTGCTGGCCTGCAGGATGGACTTGCTGGATCGTCATTTGCCTGGCCGGCTGGAGCCTCACGGAAGTGCGGCCATGTCGGTCCAGCGCCACCTAGCGCCCCCCCCCCTAAACCCTCCTTGATTAGTCTAAGGAGTTCTGTTTTTGCCCTTCTGCATGCTAGGTTATACCATAATGTTTTGCCTTGCCGCCCCCCTTTTAGTTTTCGTGAACTGCAGGTGAAATGAGGTGCCGCAGCTTTTATGAGGTCCTCATGAGCCTTGTACAATTTGCCCTGGGAGTCTTTGTTGTTTGCCTCGGTGTCCAAGCTCCCCACAGTTTCCAAGATGGGGGTTATCCCATCATAGAGCATGGGGAGTTTATTCTTGCTTGTAGCCAGGTGCTCCCACCTGATCCTTCTCCTGCTGTTGTCAAGGAGGAGCGCAGGGTTGTTCCCTTCCGCGTTAGTCACGAGAGCTTGGGGGCCAGGGTGAACAAGGTCAAGCTCAAGTGCATTATGGTCACTATCGGTCCTTTCCGTCACCCTAAAATCCTGGATTGTCGGCCACTTCACTATTTGGGCCAAGACATAGTCCAGACGGAACTCTCTTCCCGGTCTGTTGTAGGTGGTTTTACTGGGTATGTCGGATTTCATTCGCCCATTACAAGCTCTGATTCCGAACTTTAGGGTGAGGGCTGTAATTTGTAGTGCTAGTGGGGTCCAAGCCTTCGGAGGTGGAGCTTCCACTAAAGGCACTGCCCATCTGGCCTCTTCTTCCGATGATAACCCATCCAGAAGGCCAGGGAGTGGCTCAAAATGAGAATTAAAATCCCCTCCCACTACATAGAATGAATCACTCGGTAGGTCAGATATAAAATTGGAGAGTTCATCTATGGTCGGTGATTCCTTTGCAATTCCCATTGGCCTAGAATAAATGTTAATAAACACAAGTTTAGCTTGGTTGGGCCATGATAATGAAACCGCAAGGATATCTTCAGAGTTAGCCGACAACCGCGTTGCCACACAGCCCAGATGAGATGCGACCCAGGTCGTAAGCCCTCCTGACGGACGACCTTTGCCTTCCCACCTCGCTGGAATGAAGAATGACATGTAGCCTTGGTGACCATAGTCCTCTCTGGCCCAGGTTTCCTGGAACATACATACGTCTCCAGTCTCGATATAATTTGCCCAGTCCGGGTCACCCAGTTTACTAGCCAGTCCAGCAACATTCCAGCAAATTAGCCTCAGATGTTCAGGGGTATTAGTTGCCGTGCCAGAGGGGTTAGAGGAGATGGTTCCATACTCTACTGCAATCGGGAATTCTGGCGCATTACCAACAGTAGGGACCGATGGTTCGGAAAGTCCACTGGAGCCGTTCTCCACAGGAGTTGGCTCATTCAATATTCCAGAGGCATTGTCAACATTGTGGGCAGATAGATCAAAAAGTCTGCTGGTGCCATCATCCTGGAACACTGGATCGTTCAGTGGACCAAGGGTTTTACCAACAATCGGGGTGGATGGCTTAGAAAGACTACAGGAGCCGCAATCTTGGGTCATTGGCGTGTGAGCGGAAAGTCAATCAACCCCATCCAAACCATTCAAACAATTGAAACGATTGAAATGTAAATAGGGTGTGTCCTGCAATTGGAGATTTGGGCGTTGTACATAGTCCTTATGTCTGCGTCTATGTTCCACCCTTATCCACTCATCATGCGATGGAGCATGGTGCATGCGGATAGGGGGGAAAAAGAAGGATACTGGAAGGGTCTGAATAGTAGAATCCAGTGATCTATTTATTCCTTCACAGATATGCAGAACAGTGCCAAGATGCAATCCCCTATTATTGTTTTTCTGGTCTTCCCTAACCAAGGGACCCTTCTAACCATAATAATCTCATTATTGAAATGAGATGGTAGGGGTCGGTTCAAATTTAGCCATTTAATGACCTTTTTCTTTAGGGATTGGTAGTCTTCATTTTCCCCTGATCTTAGATGGGGGGCACTTGCTAGGACCACCGTTAGGCTATTAGCTTCTGGCGGCAGATCTGGTCTCCGTGGTCTTGGGGCTTGCCGGCCCGGGGAGAAAAGAGGGGCGCTGCCGGCTTCTTGGTGGCCGCCATTAATCCCTGTCTGGAAACTTTGAGGGGCAGAGTCTATTGGTTGTAAAGGCCTATGGGTTGAGTTACTGCGCGGTGCCTGGACTGAAATAGCCATTAATGGCTGCAGGGGGGGGGCAGTAGGCACGCTCTGAGGGGGGACTTTGTTGGCACCCTGTGGGACTCCTATTTTAGGAGGTTTTCCTGCGGGGAGATGAGGTCCCATATTTTTAGATTGCTTACTAACTAAGGTGTTCAAGGTAGTAAGAGATGTTGTAGGAGAGTAGGGTCTGCAATCCTATGATCACCCAGATTTTTTGCTTTTACTTCATTGGTTTACGACTTTCTCCGGCTGTGGGCCTGCCAATCAGACCCACAGCCTAGCTGTTCTCTCTCGAAATTAACACACATGTACGTTAGGTGCATCCACTAATTGGAACTGGGCCACCGTGTCAGTCCCTGTCTCAGCATACCACAGGTATCCAGGGCATCGGTGTACCCAGGGCCTACCAGGGGCTGAAGCATGTATTATGCCACCCCTGGAATGGCCGCCCAAATCTGACACAACTGGCTGCACGACAGCTGGGGCCACGTGGTGTAATCACCCGTTGCTGTAGGTGTAGTATTCCTACACCTAAACCCTAAAATGGACACATGGATTCCTATCAGTCACTCCTATAGCAGGCCTTATCAATCCTGAAGGCAGAGTGCAGGGAATCATGTGGGACGGTGCTCTGGCGCGAGCTGAGCCCGTCGACGGCTTGCGGAACCAAGCCCTAATAGCCGTTCCATGGTGACGCGGGCCAACTACGTTTAAGGCATTATAACCCTTGCGGTTATTTGCTAACTTTGGCATCGCATCACCTATACATGTCGAGTAAGGTGTCATACGGATGGGAATACGAACCCCTCGCCAGTCCTGGTGACGGGGTTAGCATTCCCCCCTTTTAGAGGGACACGACATGGAAGTAACCTTGAACCCCGGTTAAAGTTGACTCAAGCCTCAGCATCACAAAATGGATGCTGCCACCAGACACAAGTCTGACCTCCTGCTGCTGGGGGACCTTCCAGCAAGGGGAGCTTGGACAAAGGGTTTCCTGTCGAGGGCGGTGTTAGCACCGTCCCAGACAGGGTTTGTGTATCCCAGGTAGGCAGGGCTGAAAGGAAGGTGATTGCAAGTGGCACCCCGGTGCTCACTGTGCATAGCCCGGCTCAAACCAGTTTCAGGGGCACACCAGCCCCTGAGCTGGCGCGAAGCCGGACAAAGGATAGGGGTGTAACCACCCCCCTCCTGGCTCCACCCATAGGTAGAACCTAGTCACGGGCCAGCCCCTTTTTCTTAGAATAAAGGTAGGAGCGAGTCCCCTTCCCAAATTGGATAATCAGATAATCGGATAACTCCGAATCACGAACCACTTTCCACGAAAGGAACTCTTGACTATTTCTGAAGACTCTCCCTTGTGGCTAAGGAGTAGCCACCCTGCACCAGCAGGCACCATCTAAGCGCTTGCGGTTTGCTGTAAGTCTCTCCTACGGATCAAGACTGCCCAGCTCGACGAGACCCGAGTTCCCTGCCATCTCTGACCTTTTACCTCCCTCATCAGCTCAGCTGAGAGTCGTAGGTGTGACGAGACCTGCGGGACCGGCTATCTTCAGAAACTGCACGACGCTTATCTAGCACGCCCACCGAGGGACCCTCGAGTGAGTGCACCTAGGGTTTGAGAAGCCCTAACCCTGAGCAGCTCCAGCATCGAAGTCTGTCTCCCCAGCATCCACGAGATCTGCGTGGGGGCCCTTCCGCTCCTTGCTGTTCACCGCGTTGTTCGACCACTTGCCGACCGGCTTGTGGCCCTCTTCACGACGCACCACGATTGTTTCCTCACGAGTCTGGTTGCTCCAGACTGGCTCTTGCTCCCCTTCAACAGAGGAGTACCACGGACCCTCCTGGTCCACTCCCGACGCCATCTTGACTCCCCCGCTTGGGTGGCCACTGCCAAGATCCGCTGCCCCTTCCTGGGCCCAGCATCATCGACAGCAGACACCTTCGTGGGACAGCTCGCCCTCCATCCTGGTCGCCGCCGCGCCTCCTGGTCCGAGGAACAGCCGAGTCCGACGTCACCCACTCACCTGGTCGAGGTGACTTCAGCCGGTACCCTCCTGGTACCCACACGATCGCTGGCTAGCGGTTGAGAACTGAGTCCCCTCTGCTTTCAGGTTTTCCTTCACCACCGATCCAGGCTTGGATCGCTCTGAACATCGTCACTGGTCGCCTGCCAGCAACTTCTTCTTTCAGGCTCCTGAGACTACACGAGGACTCCCGACATCTTGACGAACTTCACGCAGCCGCAGCCTCCGGGCTAGGTAACTCGAGCATCTCGGTGCTCCATCGCAGGTTCGCTCTACAAGTGTCCAGTTCCTTTTTCGTTTAGTCCCACTGATCGGATCACTCCGGAATCCGTATCTCCAGACTCTAACCATTCGCACCTCACTGTTAGTGTAGATGGTTTCTCGTGTCCCTCGGGCATTTGTGTAAATTGTGCAACTGAAGTATTTTCCTAAGAGTTTTGTCGTGTGCTTAGCTCCCTGACTCATAAAGAGCCAGGGTAGTCTTGTTATAAATAAATATCCTTTTATTTTCATAGCAACTTGTGTGGTGTCCTTTCACTTGGTGTTCAAGGGGTATATGTGATGGTAAACAGCTGGCTTAACACGCCCTCTAGAGTTTAGCCTAAAGACTGCTCGTATCCACGCTACTAGGATAGCTGGTCTAAAAGGTTGACTTACAACCAATCATCAATAAGGGTCGTTTGGAATGATACACAGTGATCACTAGAATAGTGAGCACTACATATCAGGCCAACTTCTCACATTGGTGAGCAGCGGTTGGGATTTGAGCTTGCTGTTGTTTTACCACACACGTATCCTAAGAATATCGCAGTGGAAGATCACATAAGTACCCAGGTACATATAACTTAACTTAGAATACTCCGAGTTCTACTGAACCGGCTGTTGTAGTGTAACAGGGCTTAGCACACCCTGACTACAACTCTTAGCAAGGGATCAGTAGGTAAACCCATAGTGTAGGTAGGTGCAACACTTACACCTCACTAGAAAAGCATGTCGGTCCACGGAGAGTCTGCAGGGACTCCCCTAGTGGTCAGTGACCCTCCACAGGTCGTGTCACGATATGCAACTCTTAGCTTCAAGGAGATGAGACAACTGTGTGCCTCCAGGAAGCTAAACCAGGGTTCTAACCCTACCATCGCAATACTGATAGGTCTCTTAGAGGCGTACGATGCTAGGAGGTCCTCTAACCCAGGCCCCCCCAGTGCAGATGGGAACATGCCTCCCTTAGAGGGAACCCTCGGTGACCCAGACCTCGACCTCCACACAGAGGAGGAGGACGAGGACGAGTTATCGGGAGACGAGGCAGACAAAGGTCCAGTGGTAGTCGGCAGGCTTACAAGGACCAACTTAAGCAGGCATGAGAATGGAACTGGGGGAGCCCCGGGCCCACGCTCAAGCAGGCTTAACCTTGGGAACGGACGAGCTAGGTCTCTCTCCAGAGGCTCTGGCAGATCGGTTCATACACATGTCTCTCAGGCACCTTCTCAGAGAGGAATGACTTCCCCTCAGAGGAGGGAGCATGAAGCGAAGATGCGGGAGGTCAATCTGAGGATCGAGCGGGAAGAACTTGCCCTCGCCAAAGAAAGACTTGCCTTAGCCCGAGAGCAGAAATTAAGTGGGTTAGATCCCACTGGTGGCAGCATTCTCAATAGAGAGAAAGACAGGGGTATAGACACTAGACACCTGAGTAAAATAGTGCCCCCCTTTAAACAAGGGGACGACATCCACAAGTGGATAACTGCCTTGGAGAGGGCCTGCACTGTCCAGTGCGTCCCCCCAAGTCAGTGGGCAGCTATACTGTGGCTTTCCTTTGAAGGTAAAGGAAGGGACAAGCTCCTCACTACAAGAGCTGAGGATGCTAACAACTACCAAGTCCTGAAGAACACACTGATTGATGGGTTCGGCTTAACCACGGAACAGTACCGGGTGCTGTTCCGGGACACCCAGAAAATTCAGTCTCAGGATTGGGCTGACTTTGTCGATTGTGCCACTAAGGCTTTGGAAGGCTGGTTGCTGGGTAGCAAGGTTACTGATTACACAGGATTGTACAATCTTATCATGCGAGAACAGATTTTAAACAACTGTCAGAACCAATTGTTGCATCAGCACCTTGTCGACTCGGATCTGACCTCTCCCCAAGAATTGGGAAAGAAGGCAGACAGATGGGTCAGAACAAGGGTCAAGCAGAACCAGAATCAGAACCAGGGTGGTCAGAAGAAAGCAGACCAAAAGGGTAACAAGAACGAACAAAATGACCAGAAGTCTTCGACAGGTCCCCAACAAACCAAAGAGGGTGGGGGTCAGGCTTCACAGAAGAAGAAGACTCAAGAAGGCCAGTCAAAAAGGTGGTGCCAATACTGTAAAAGTAAGACTCACTGGTTTAGTGAGTGCACCAAGAAAGGAGGGCAAACTCCTACCACTGCAGCCCCTAAGGCACCTGCGCCCCCTAGTACAGTCAGCAGTGGTAGTGCGCCTCCCAAGGCATTAGTTGGGTTAACCTTGGGAACCGAGGGGAGTGACGACTTAGTCGGCACGCTCACTCAGGCCGTCCTTGTCTGTACAGGGGATATGGATATGTCCCCTGATGCCAGTCCCAATACTTTGGGCAAATACAGGCAGACACCTTTGATAAATGGAAAAGTGGCTCAGGCCTACAGGGACACGTGTGCCAGTGTCACCATGGTGACGCCTAACTTCGTGGACCCTGGACAGATCATGCTAGGTACCAGTTACCTAGTGACCAATGCCAGCAACGTCACTACCAATCACAGTATGGCAGTTGTTGATTTCTCCTGGGGAGGGGTAAGTGGCCCGAAAAAGGTTGTGGTTAGTTCAGACCTCCCCGTAGAATGTCTGTTGGGCAATGATTTGGAAACGTCACAATGGTCAGAAGTGGAGCAGAGGACTCACATGGAAATGTTAGGTTTGCCAGCACATGTCCTTGCTGTGACCAGGTCACAGGCCAAAAGATGCCCCACTGAACAGGTGCTGGATCCTGGAAGAACGGACCAGACACCTTCCAAGAGAAGGAGCAGTAAGGGTAAGGCTTCGCCTTCCCCCTTGCCCCAGGTCGTGGATCAAGTCTCCGAGGAGGCTGACCTTAAAGAACTGAGGGAAACTGAGCCGCAAGAGCTTGAACCTGGTCAGGTTGAGTTTCTGGGCTCAGGGGGACCCTCCAGGGAAGACCTGGGGAAGGCACAGTTAGACTGCCCCTCACTTGAACCCCTCAGACAGCAGGCCGCTGCTGAGGCTGCAGGGAACGCCACAGGTACCCACAAAGTGTACTGGGACGATGGACTCCTGTACTCCGAGGCAAGAGACCCCAAACCTGGTGCGACCAGGAGGCTGGTCATCCCCTTGTCTCTGAGAGGTTTCCTTCTCACCTTGGCCCACGAGATTCCCCTTGCAGGTCACTTAGGCCAGAATAAGACTTGGGACAGAATTGTTCCACACTTTCACTGGCCCCACATGTCCGAAGATACGAAGGAGTTTTGCCGCTCCTGTGTCACTTGCCAAGCCAGTGGTAAATCAGGTGGCACGACAAAGGCCCCCCTCATACCACTACCAGTGGTGGGGGTACCCTTTGAACGGGTGGGGATCGACATTGTCGGACCAATGGAACCCCAGACAGCATCAGGGCACAAGTTTATACTGGTGGTGGTGGACCACGCCACCAGGTATCCTGAAGCTATTCCCCTTAGGACCACTACGGCACCTGTGGTGGCACGGGCCCTACTTGGAGTGTTCTCCAGAGTGGGCTTCCCTAAGGAGGTCGTCTCAGACAGAGGTGCAAACTTCATGTCGGGATATCTGACTGCTATGTGGAAGGAATGTGGTGTCAACTACAAGTTCACCACACCCTATCACCCACAATGCAATGGGCTGGTTGAGAGATTCAACCGGACCCTAAAAGGGATGATTCACGGACTACCTGAAAAGCTTCGGCGGAGATGGGATGTCCTGATACCCTGCCTCTTGTTCGCCTACAGAGAGGTCCCGCAGAAGGGGGTTGGCTACAGCCCTTTTGAGCTTCTGTTCGGACATCCTGTAAGGGGACCCCTTTGTTTGGTAAAGGAAGGATGGGAGAGACCTCTCAGAAAGCCGGCATCAAACATTGTGGACTATGTGCTCGGTCTCCGCTCGCGGATGGCGGAGTACATGGAAAAGGCGTCTAAAAACCTTGAGGCGAGCCAAGAATTACAGAAAGCTTGGCACGACCAAAAGGCTGTCCTGACTGTGTACCAGCCTGGACAGAAGGTGTGGGTGCTGGAGCCAGTGGCCCCAGCAGCACTCAAAGACAAATGGTCTGGGCCCCACACGATCATTGAGCAAAAGGGAGAGGTCACCTACTTGGTAGACCTGGGAACTCCCCGGAGCCCCCACAGGGTGCTCCATGTAAACAGGCTCAAGGCATATGTCGACAGGGAGGGCATGGGCTTGCTCATGGCCACAGATGAGGGACAGGAGGAGGAGAGTGACCCTCTCCCAGACCTGCTCTCTCAGAACCCTGACGATGGATCAGTAGATGGTGTTGTCTTTTGTGGCAGCCTCTCTGGACATCAACAAGAGGATTGTAAACAGGTTCTTCAATCCTTTCGACATATGTTCTCTCTGACACCCAGTCAGACCAAGTGGTGTACCCACGAGGTCGACACTGGGGACAGTCTGCCCGTAAAGAGTAAAATCTATCGGCAACCTGATCATGTCAGAGACTGCATCAAGACAGAGGTGCAGAAAATGTTGGAGCTGGGAGTCATTGAACCCTCGGACAGCCCCTGGGCTAGTCCCGTAGTGCTCGTGCCGAAACCTCACACCCAGGGCGGTAAGAAAGAGATGAGGTTTTGCGTGGACTACAGAGGTCTCAATGCGGTCACTAAGACCGACGCCCACCCGATACCAAGAGCAGACGAACTTATCGACCGGTTGGCCTCGGCCAACTACTTAAGTACGTTTGACCTGACAGCTGGGTATTGGCAAATCAGGTTAGCTGAGGAGGCCAAGCCCAAAACAGCATTTTCTACCCCGGGTGGGCATTATCAGTTCGTGGTAATGCCCTTTGGTTTGAAAAATGCACCTGCCACCTTCCAAAGGCTGGTGAATCGAGTTCTCACTGGGTTGGACGACTTCTGTGCGGCGTATCTGGACGATATCGCTGTCTTTAGCTCCACCTGGGAGGATCACCTGGTCCACCTGAGGAAAGTGTTAGAGGCCCTGCAGAAGGCAGGCCTCACTATCAAGGCCACCAAGTGCCAGATAGGGCAGACACAGGTTGTATACCTGGGCCACCTTGTAGGTGGAGGCCAGGTTCAACCGTTGGAGAGCAAAATACAGGCCATCCAGGACTGGGCTCCTCCAACCACCCAGACTCAGGTTCGAGCTTTCTTGGGCCTGACTGGTTCTTACCGGAAATTTGTCAGAAATTATGGATCCATTGTGACCCCGCTAAACGACCTGACAAGTAAAAAGATGCCAAAAAAAGTTCAGTGGACAGCAAGCTGTCAGAAGGCATTCGATGACCTAAAGCAGGCCATGTGCACAGCACCTATCCTAAAGAGTCCAGACTACTCCAAACCATTCATTGTCCAAACAGACGCTTCGGAGCTGGGTGTGGGAGCTGTTCTATCGCAACTGAATTTTGATGGTCATGACCAGCCCATAGCTTTTATTAGCAGGAGGCTGACACGCAGAGAGAAGAATTGGTCAGCTATTGAGAGGGAGGCCTTTGCTGTGGTTTGGGCCCTGAAGAAGTTGAGGCCATACTTGTTTGGCACTCACTTCAAGATTCAGACCGACCATAAGCCCCTCTTGTGGCTAAATCAAATGAAGGGTGAAAACCCCAAACTACTTAGGTGGTCCATTTCCCTACAGGGTATGGACTTCACAGTGGAGCATAGACCTGGCACTGATCATGGCAATGCAGATGGGCTCTCCAGGTATTTCCACTTAGAGCAAGAAGACTCACCTGGTCAAGGTTAGCTTATTGTCCCAAAGTTTGGGGGGGGGTCATGTAGGAGAGTAGGGTCTGCAATCCTATGATCACCCAGATTTTTTGCTTTTACTTCATTGGTTTACGACTTTCTCCGGCTGTGGGCCTGCCAATCAGACCCACAGCCTAGCTGTTCTCTCTCGAAATTAACACACATGTACGTTAGGTGCATCCACTAATTGGAACTGGGCCACCGTGTCAGTCCCTGTCTCAGCATACCACAGGTATCCAGGGCATCGGTGTACCCAGGGCCTACCAGGGGCTGAAGCATGTATTATGCCACCCCTGGAGTGGCCGCCCAAATCTGACACAACTGGCTGCACGACAGCTGGGGCCACGTGGTGTAATCACCCGTTGCTGTAGGTGTAGTATTCCTACACCTAAACCCTAAAATGGACACATGGATTCCTATCAGTCACTCCTATAGCAGGCCTTATCAATCCTGAAGGCAGAGTGCAGGGAATCATGTGGGACGGTGCTCTGGCGCGAGCTGAGCCCGTCGACGGCTTGCGGAACCAAGCCCTAATAGCCGTTCCATGGTGACGCGGGCCAACTACGTTTAAGGCATTATAACCCTTGCGGTTATTTGCTAACTTTGGCATCGCATCACCTATACATGTCGAGTAAGGTGTCATACGGATGGGAATACGAACCCCTCGCCAGTCCTGGTGACGGGGTTAGCATTCCCCCCTTTTAGAGGGACACGACATGGAAGTAACCTTGAACCCCGGTTAAAGTTGACTCAAGCCTCAGCATCACAAAATGGATGCTGCCACCAGACACAAGTCTGACCTCCTGCTGCTGGGGGACCTTCCAGCAAGGGGAGCTTGGACAAAGGGTTTCCTGTCGAGGGCGGTGTTAGCACCGTCCCAGACAGGGTTTGTGTATCCCAGGTAGGCAGGGCTGAAAGGAAGGTGATTGCAAGTGGCACCCCGGTGCTCACTGTGCATAGCCCGGCTCAAACCAGTTTCAGGGGCACACCAGCCCCTGAGCTGGCGCGAAGCCGGACAAAGGATAGGGGTGTAACCACCCCCCTCCTGGCTCCACCCATAGGTAGAACCTAGTCACGGGCCAGCCCCTTTTTCTTAGAATAAAGGTAGGAGCGAGTCCCCTTCCCAAATTGGATAATCAGATAATCGGATAACTCCGAATCACGAACCACTTTCCACGAAAGGAACTCTTGACTATTTCTGAAGACTCTCCCTTGTGGCTAAGGAGTAGCCACCCTGCACCAGCAGGCACCATCTAAGCGCTTGCGGTTTGCTGTAAGTCTCTCCTACGGATCAAGACTGCCCAGCTCGACGAGACCCGAGTTCCCTGCCATCTCTGACCTTTTACCTCCCTCATCAGCTCAGCTGAGAGTCGTAGGTGTGACGAGACCTGCGGGACCGGCTATCTTCAGAAACTGCACGACGCTTATCTAGCACGCCCACCGAGGGACCCTCGAGTGAGTGCACCTAGGGTTTGAGAAGCCCTAACCCTGAGCAGCTCCAGCATCGAAGTCTGTCTCCCCAGCATCCACGAGATCTGCGTGGGGGCCCTTCCGCTCCTTGCTGTTCACCGCGTTGTTCGACCACTTGCCGACCGGCTTGTGGCCCTCTTCACGACGCACCACGATTGTTTCCTCACGAGTCTGGTTGCTCCAGACTGGCTCTTGCTCCCCTTCAACAGAGGAGTACCACGGACCCTCCTGGTCCACTCCCGACGCCATCTTGACTCCCCCGCTTGGGTGGCCACTGCCAAGATCCGCTGCCCCTTCCTGGGCCCAGCATCATCGACAGCAGACACCTTCGTGGGACAGCTCGCCCTCCATCCTGGTCGCCGCCGCGCCTCCTGGTCCGAGGAACAGCCGAGTCCGACGTCACCCACTCACCTGGTCGAGGTGACTTCAGCCGGTACCCTCCTGGTACCCACACGATCGCTGGCTAGCGGTTGAGAACTGAGTCCCCTCTGCTTTCAGGTTTTCCTTCACCACCGATCCAGGCTTGGATCGCTCTGAACATCGTCACTGGTCGCCTGCCAGCAACTTCTTCTTTCAGGCTCCTGAGACTACACGAGGACTCCCGACATCTTGACGAACTTCACGCAGCCGCAGCCTCCGGGCTAGGTAACTCGAGCATCTCGGTGCTCCATCGCAGGTTCGCTCTACAAGTGTCCAGTTCCTTTTTCGTTTAGTCCCACTGATCGGATCACTCCGGAATCCGTATCTCCAGACTCTAACCATTCGCACCTCACTGTTAGTGTAGATGGTTTCTCGTGTCCCTCGGGCATTTGTGTAAATTGTGCAACTGAAGTATTTTCCTAAGAGTTTTGTCGTGTGCTTAGCTCCCTGACTCATAAAGAGCCAGGGTAGTCTTGTTATAAATAAATATCCTTTTATTTTCATAGCAACTTGTGTGGTGTCCTTTCACTTGGTGTTCAAGGGGTATATGTGATGGTAAACAGCTGGCTTAACACGCCCTCTAGAGTTTAGCCTAAAGACTGCTCGTATCCACGCTACTAGGATAGCTGGTCTAAAAGGTTGACTTACAACCAATCATCAATAAGGGTCGTTTGGAATGATACACAGTGATCACTAGAATAGTGAGCACTACATATCAGGCCAACTTCTCACAGATGTCTCTAGTAGAGTGAGCCTAATCTCCACTTTTTTCAGGCTATCGCTAATGGGCTGCAGAAGGGAACAAAGTAGGAATTCTATACTCCCTATAGTTGTGAGAGGGGGATTTATATTAGATGTATTGGCCACTGGGTCGTTGTTAGTAACAGCTATATTGGAGCTGGGGGCCTTGGAGGGAAGAGCAGTAGGCACAGTCTCATTGTCCCTCCCAGATTGTAGTGCGTTTGTATGTTTTTTGCCAAAATCTAGATGGAATAGTTTGGCTTTCCCCCTTCCCCCCATTGACTTCCTACTACGTTTGCTTGGTGGAGGCCTATGCAGCTCCACCACAACACTTTGCTTTGGCTTACTTTTCTTCGTTGCATGCAAAGGGGGAGTTTGGGTAACCAAATTAACGGGGGTAACACATGTCGTGGGAGGAGTTGTGTCTATAAACTTTCCAGGGACCAACCCAGGGGAACTAGAAATTTCCCGAAATGGGAGGGGGAAGTCCTCAAGAGTCAGGGGATTTAAGCTATTGGGGGGCGTACCTTCCTCTTGGGAAATAGGATACGGGATGATCTCTGTCAAGGGTCTGCTCTTTATGGATTCAATGGAGCGCCGCCGCTCCGCCCTGCGTCTCTCCAGAGAATTTTCTTTGCCTGCGTCTCCTTTAGCAGATTTGAAGTAGTTGTCCAGTGTCCCTGTGTTGCTGCCCCCCTCCCTTAATGGAGTTTCACGTGGTCCTGGCGAGGGCATCACCTTAATCAGATTTGGAAGTAAAAGGTAAGGGATATGGCCCAGCCCGGCCTCCTTTGGCCCCGGACGGCCACAGACGGCCCGCCCTTTGCCCGGGCTTAGCCCGGCGCTGCCCGCGCGCGGTCCCGCGATGCGGAGGGCAGGATTATTTTTCAAGCGCCTTCGGGCGCGAAATGCCGGGTGTCCGGTTCCGGTCTCTGCAGTGGGGGAGCCTGGGTAATGAAGTCCACCAATCCTTCCTTCCACCCAGCGGTCGCCGTGTATGCCTCTGCGACAGCGGGAAGGAAAAAGCAAGTGCCGCAATGAGAACTCGCCAGCCCCTGTTTAGAGTCACCAGGTACGGGAAACACCACTCGCGCAGGAAATCAGCATTCACAGAGCCCGCTCAGCCGAGGGCGGGATTATTTTTCAAGCGCCTTCGGGCGCGAAATGCCGGGTGTCCGGTTCCGGTCTCTGCTGTGGGGGAGCCTGGGTAATGAAGTCCACCAATCCTTCCTTCCACCCAGCGGTCGCCGTGTATGCCTCTGCGACAGCGGGAAGGAAAAAGCAAGTGCCGCAATGAGAACTCGCCAGCCCCTGTTTAGAGTCACCAGGTACGGGAAACACCACTCGCGCAGGAAATCAGCATTCACAGAGCCCCATCATATTAGTTAATTGGGCAGTAAGCCACGTCCCTTTGTCAGCTGAAATAGACAGTAAAATCAATCAAAGTCATTATTATTGGGGTTTCGGCGCTATGCAAGCACCGACCAGATGGATTTTGCAAGCAGGAATTATCGTAAATGTATTTAACGTAATGTAATAGTACTTTTATATTTTTGTAATTTTATCGTGATTTTATGCAAATATTGATGGGGAATTGTAAAGATTTTAATTAATCAAACAATAAAAAAATGAATTGACTGTAGAGGAGTCTTAGTTCTTCCATATAAACCCTGGGCTGGCTCTAGCGCTGGTGGCGCCCGGTGCGACAATCACTTGTGGCGCCCCCACATCCCATGAAAGCCTCCTCGGATATTTTCACTACCACCTGCAAAAGTGCCCCTCGTTTTTCGTATCATAAGATATTGCTAGGCACAGTGCCCCCCCTGAGGTCACAGAGCCCCCCTCCACAGGTCAGCACCCAGTGCGGCCGCACCAGTCGCACTGCCCTAATGCCGGCCCTGTGTAACCCCCTACAAGTGCAAAAACATAGCTATACATGTTCGGGGCTTTCATCAGCTAGCCACTTTTTCCTCCCAGTCGTCCTCCATGGATCACAACCCCAGCATTCTTACCAAAATCCATGCGCATGCCACTTTCAATGAAATAAGAGATGTCTTATTTTTACTGCTCAACCGGCCAGTCCCATTTGCAGAGAGAGCAAAAATGTATAGGAAGGGAAGCTAGTCCTTAGCAGCTGGTTGTGACTGGGCCCAGGGCAGCAAACCCTGCTGTTCACCCTCCTGGCCTCCGCTACTAATCAGCCCATGACTGTAGCGTTTGCATCTCCTTAACAGAGTGTGCATCCTGCCACCAGGCTAGACGTAGAGGGGCAAATGTACTATGTTTTCTTGCAGCTGGGCGTTGCTGCGCTGCTTTGCGTGAAGGGGTGTGAGCAGGACATATCCAGTGAAATGTGGCATTGCTGATCTCATGCCAAGCATGAGCGCTCCTTCTGGTTGCCTTGAAAAATGCATACACGTTTGCGCCATTGTTCAAAGATGTTTGCATAAGCCTAGCATAGGATTTTTTCTGGAAGGACACCCTTCCATTAAAAAACACACTAAGCCTAGACTACCTTTAAAACTTTTCACCACTTTGCATGTGTATTGTAGAATGTATCACATGTAAAATGGCAAAAGTTTATAGAAAAATACAACTTTTCATCTACTATGCACTTACCCCAAAGTCATATTTTTGGTGCAAAGGCCTGTCTACAAATGTTAGCAGGTACAGTGGCGGCTCCTCCGCTATGGCGGAGGAGCATTGCCTCACTGCTTTTAAGCAGTGCAAAGCAGAAACATAAAATGATAATAACTTTGCTTTATCATCATTTTATGCTGCTTCCTGCTGCGGGCGGGTGGGTGGGGCTGCTATGCTCTTGAAGAAGGACAGGGTAGGAGTGGTCTGCTCACTCCTAAGTGCACAATAACTGTTTGGTCAGCCCTCTCAGGCTGTCCAAACCAGTCATGTGTACTTTTCCCGTTCTTCATTCAGGCTGCATTACAGCCTGCATGGAGAACATGCCCAGGCCGCCATTCCATGGGTGAGCATCAAACCAGGACGCTCAAAACCAATCACAGCGCTGCAGCATTGGGCTTGGTCAGGGGAGCCTGGGTGCTTACCAATCACAACGCTGCATTGCAGCATTGTGATTGGTCAGTGGGGCCTGCTTCCTGTTCCTCGATATGCACGAGGATAACAGGAGCAGAGATGTGGACCCCAGCCGGCGGCAAGGTAAGTTTATTTATTTTTTAATATTTGCACTATGCGTGGCCCCCTCCGCGATCCCACCACGCCAGCCCCACCACCCGCAAACCATGCCGGCTGCCACTGAGCAGGTAGTGCTTCAGAAACCATAAGTGGTAGTGTGGGGATGTTCAGATATACGTAAAAAAACCTTGGGTGGTAACATGCTGTAGCCGCTGCTACCGATTGGGAGTGGTGAGAGGGCGGGAAGGAAATGAAAAAAAAAACACTTACCTGGGCTGACTGGCCACCGCCTCTCCTCCGTCCTCTTCTTCCTGTCTTTGCCGGCAGCAGTAAGCAGCAGGAAGCACCCGGGGCTCCCAGGCTCCCCATAGTCAATCGCAATGCTGCAATGCAGCGTTGTGATTGGTCTGAGGGTCGTGGTTTGGTGCTCATATGGGGAATGGGAGTCTTTGCATGTTCCTCACCAGAGTGTGTAAAGCAAGCCTGGTGGGGAAGATGCAAAGTGTGCAGGGCTGTTTAGCCAGCCCAAGAGGGCCCGCCAAGCAGTCATGCACACTTAAGGAACGTGAACCACTCCTCTCTCTGCCCTCCCCGACAGCCACTGACTTCAATAGGAAAAATAAAATGATAATAACGATACGTTATCATTTTATTTTTTATTTTGAGCAGTGGGGCGACGCTCCTCAGCAGAGGAGCGTCCACACTGGTAACCTGAATGGCCATGCACCACCCAAGCAACACTTCCTTGATGCAAAGTAGTGTAAAGCTAGTTTTGCACTGAAGAGTAAATCCCAAAATTCAACATTTTGCGCCAGTAGCTTCACTTTTGGTGAATTTGCACCAGCACAAAGTAGTGATAAATCCGGCCCGAGGTACATTGACAGCCTCCTCCACCCAGTGTATATTATAGGAATGTTAACTTGTTTGGAGCATTTTACTTTACCCAGTTAACGTCTGTGCTTTTGCATGTTCACATTATTGGTTTGAAAACCACGGTCAAGCAATAGAGATGAGCACAGCTCTGTCTGCAACCTGTAAGCCAGGGCACTGGAGATCAGCACAGCCCCCCAGCCCCTCCGCCCCCTAACTCTCAGTATTGGAATGCGCAGGGATTCCGGGCACCGCCTCGGGGCCTCTGTCTAGATCTTCAAAGGAATCTTCACATTCCATCACAAAAATGCCCAGTCTCCCCCCACCTCCCCAAACACAGCAAGTCTAGGCAGGGGTGGGGGACGCTCGCCTGTGCAGGAATTTTGTTTTCATCTCAACAAGTTCTGGCACACAACGGATTTGAAGTGGGACTCCGAAAGGGCACCCCGTGCCTCACCTACCTCATACATCCGTACTCCAAAACTTGCACCCCCTCATAAGAGCTCAGCACATCTGGAGACTGACAAGCCGCTCTCTCTCTCGAAGCAGCGAGGGGAGCCAGTGCTAAGTACACCTACATCGTGATCTACGACAACTTACTCATTCAGCAAGGGCACTCGTGTGCACGTTCTGCTGACGCACATCTTTCGACTGCCGCCCTGCCATGTCAGCTACTGGCCACACAGAGCTAAACCAGGGTACCTACATCTCGGACTGCAGCATCACATCTGACTCAGAACCAGGAGCCGGCCTAGCTCCGGGGCCTGTGATGGTTTAACGTTTTGCACACCAGCCCTAATCTTCAGCAATTGTTCAATTTCATGTTTAGGCCTGGCCTAAAATAGCTTCTACGGTTTCATCCCCTTCGGGTGTTAAAATATTTTTTAGTAACAATACATAGGTATATTTTTTTTATTTACATACCTACAGAGACTTTCGGTCAGCCCTCATCATTTAACCTATTCAAGTGTCATTTACATTTTGTTTCCACCCATCAGAGCATACAGCGTGGGGCAACGAGTTAGCCCACTACACCCATTAGCTGTCTTGTACTGTGAGTGATGACATTGTGTCTAATCAAATGTGCAGTTATCTGAAAAGGAGTGCACTTCAGTGGCAGGTTTTGCGTGTCTGGAGCACTCCTTTTTAAAAAAATTTTTAAAATGTTATGTTCATTTTTTTTTATTCCATGTTTGACAAAACAAAAAAGCATGGCTGCCAAGGCCAGACCTGTTTGCTTTGCTAATACTTGTTCTATTGTTGATGTAATAGGCGTCATAGGTCTTTTAGAGGCTGCATCAGAGTGCTTAGAAATGAAAGGAGACAGTGAAAAGGTCCTGATTATCTTCTTAAACTGGCACATCACCAGTACCCTGCCAAAAACCTGCCTTCCACTTCGGCTTACTGGTCAAACACTTGTTCAAAAGATTAAAGCACGGTGGAGGTCCTCTGGAGGTCTGTCTCTGAAGCAATGGGACAGCCTCAGACCTTGTTTCATTGGAAGCAGATCACCTTCACTTAAGTTAAGTTAAGATGGTAATTGTATTTAGTATAATAATGTTTAGTCCTATTTTGTCAAAAATGTATTGCAAATTAATCCTCAGACTATATTTGTATGAGAGATACTGTGCTGTCCTCTAAAAAAAAAAATTTGGAAAAAAAAAGAAAAAAAAGGAAAAGGAAGTAGATCACCTCTAATTTAGGAAAGGCCTGAAACGAAACTTTCAAACAGTCTTTCTACTAAGCCTGTTGTCTCCACAATGGAGATCAAACAAGCATTTACAATGCAATAGGTCTCGCAGCTACGCGAGTTTGAGCTATTGGCATTGTAATGGCTATGTATTTTATTTTGGTTTTGGTTTTAAATATATAAATAAAAGGTATAGCCATTTACAATGCCAATAACTTAAACTGCGAGACAATGGCAAACTTATGCGCACACACAAATAAAGCAGACAATGCACAGAAATAGAAGCTCACGTCTAGTGAATACGCACACAACATGCAGACCGCGTAGACATACGCTAAAAACACACACATATGCAAATTATACAAGCACACAGCCCACCCACAAAACATATATACAGCACGCACACACTAAAGCTATATAAAAGTTTACTGCATACATATTAACTCTTATGTTTAAGCACGAGTGCAAATGCATAGAGGTAATGTCACCTTTAATCCGTTTCCATACCTACAGGCCACAATTAAACGGCCATAGCGCCTGTAAACAGGAGTAAGGTACTGCACTGTAATTGTAAACACACCGTGTGCAGGTTTTGAGTCACTGGCCATCGATAATCTCTTCTACTTTGAAAACCACACGTGTCCTCTGTACTTCGCACGTAGTCTACAAACACCCACGCAGATCACCAATAAACAGCGTTCTCGTCGGTAAACACACACCTGGGGGTACACATCTACAATCACCTCATCCACAAGGCACCTTCCATTTCAGCGCCTTGAAGTGGCCGTGGACGTTCAGACGCTATAGAAATAACCAGCTCATAAGATGTCTGTCAGCGTATGCGTGGATAGCTGATACACAACACAAGTCACATTAAACTCACTATGGGGAGAGAGTAAAATGGAAGATAAGCACGGCGTATAAAGCACATCTCTCTTGCAAGTAGAAACGTAATTTGAAGATGTACAGGTGGAGGACGCTCAGCGCCTACAGGACCACATTATGCACCAGCACTAGTGCAACTTCAAGCAGTTCATGAACTCCGGTGCCTGTACACTCGTGCAACACATGCACGCCCGCTTTAAGCATCTGTATAGCGCTAAGCTCACGACCCTCTACATCTGTGTAAGAAGTGTTGAGCAGAGATCTGCATGACACAGTGAACCCCCCCCCACGCCCCACATCACCTGCAATCAGCAGTGAAAAGTCACAATCTGCCTGTGCCCCCTAGAGCACAGGCCAGTCGTGCCTGCTGCAGCTCCAGGGCGCATAGAGAGCGCCGGAGGCACGGGCAGGTCAGGGCACTAAGGGCGCACGAGGCACCAGCAGAGCAAGTGCTAGTGTTTGGGGGAGGGCAGCGAGTGGGGAGCATAGAGCAGCGCACAGAGTAGGCAGAAATGGGGCACAGAGCAGGCAAAGTGCATTGCACTGGGGCGGATCAGGGCACACAGTGTATCGGCCCGCATGTAATTATCATGTGGTAGCCCGTGCACCAGGATACAGTGGTAGAGATGGCACAGGCGCCGAGCAGACAAAATGCAGGGCATGAAGCAGTGCACGACGGTACAGGTAACAACCAGCATTGCGTGGGTTTTTTTGATAGTGCACATTTGTGCAAGTTGGAAAGGAGCGAAATCTGCTCCCAGAGTCCATCACTGTGCTTGTAGCTTGCTATCAAAGGAGCGCGCTTAGCTAAGTCCGCCACTTCAAGGGAGCTGTAATCAGATTCCGCCCAATCTGAGAAAAGATCACTGAGAGGGTCAGGATGAACTGCACTTTAAAGTGAAAGCGTGATGCAAAAATAAACCAGCGGCGCCATGTATCCTTTTTTGTCCGGCACATCCGGACTGGATCGCAGGGCTTGTTTATATAACACGCCTCTGCGATAAGAAACTGCTTCACGACAGCCGTGAAGCAGGCGAGCCAGTTCGGATGGGCCGGATAAAGAAGGCAAAAGGAGACACCCCAGAAAGCTCATTTCCAATGGCAGGCCACCGTTTACCATAAATGGTGACGTCAACAAATGGAAATGAGGGGCGGGGCTTAAAGCGCTCTTCTGAAAATCCTCTCCTACAAAATCTCTCGCGGAGGCGGAGCAGGGCTTTGCCCTGCAACGCACGCGAGACCTAAAAACAGGTCTAGGTTCCACCTTCGCATAAGCCTGGCCTCTGGCTTGTCTAAAATCTGAATTTCATATTACATTGTTGCTTCGCCTACTCTTTCAATGTGGACTCCTGCCCTGCTCTAGTCCTTCGCTTTTCCTTCATCTTTTTATCTCATTAACAATCTAAAATAGCTTTAATCATACCCACTTACTCAGCCGGATAGCAGCAAAGTTGTTTTTCATGATTATATGTATTGATCTATGCCTAACAAGGCAGGGCAGCAAGGTCAACAATTCATCAACTGTCTTTTTCCCAATGAGTGAATGAATAATAGCTGATAGGGCGCCAGCAGCAACCCCAAATGTTTTCTACACAACGAGGATGGAGCAAAGTTGGAATCGAAGGCAGTTTTAGAACAAAGTAGATTAGTACAAATCTCTCTCCCGAGTTCTGCACAGGCAACTTGTATGACTTGGGGAAAATTGTGCGCGCATTATAGAGCATGTGGGGTATAAATGCATCTAAAGACTGTCACAAAGACCATTAGCACACATTATTCCCCATTACACTGAAAAAGGATTTGCGGAGAACCGAAAGCGACCCAATACCATTTGCACATGCCATTTAAATGAGACTTTTTAAAGTGATACTGTCACTGCACTTGGAGTAAGACTATAAGTGAGAGCTGCATTACGTTGCTACTAAGAAAATAAATCACAGATTGAGCTTGGTGACTGACTTCTACTAGGGCTTGCTTGTCAGTGCAACTTTCGCCAGACCTTATGTGATCCACAGAAAGAGAGCTTTAAGAAGTACTACTGAGGTTGGGGCTTTGGCTCTGCCAACATGTTGCTCTTCCTCTCTGCTGGATTTTGATTGGGAAGAAGTTGTGTTCTTATGAAAAAGAATTCTCACATTGCTCAGACTATGCTCAATAGGGTAGGCCTGGGATGGTTGTGGTGACAAGCCAATGATCAAGGCTGGATTACTGACGAGTTAATTTGTAAACCTCATGTCAGATGCCATAGGTTTGATATGTTTTTTCGACTTACTGGGCATTAACATATGTTTGCAAACCTGATAAATTCCTTGAGAAGCACAGCCAAGTGACTTTATAAATATGAAATAGAGCCTAAAAATCACTGAAAATAGTCAGTTATGATTAGCTGTGCAAACCATACCTGAGTCCCTGCCATGTACTGCTCAATACTTCACACATGACATCACTGATGGCATCTCAAATTGCACCATAGACTAAATCACTGATGACATCTCAAATGACATAATTGATGTCACTGAAACTAGCACATAACACATTACCAATGGTATCATTGATGAAATCATATGTGAGGACGTAAACTTCTAAAGCTAATTTTTTGAACGGTTCTGATATGTGCTATAGCACCCAGAGCTGTTCCAGAGAAAATGGGTGCCCCAGTCTCTGGGCTCACAGTTCTAAGAACCCTAAAAGATATCAAACACAAAGGAGTGGGAGACGCGAAACCAAGAATTAACATTAGTTTAATTGATCATCCTTGTTCGTTGATTTTCAATAATTTCCAAATGAGTCAAATGAAAAACGTGTGTGGTAGAAAAATGCCCTTTGTTTAATTCTACAATATAATGATGAGTACAGCTAATTTGATGAACAACATTCCAATTTGACTAATTTGGCAATTCTTGAAAATCAACGAACACAGATGATCAATTAAATTAATGTTAACTCTTGTTTGTGCCCCTCCCACTTCTTTGTGTTTGATATGTGAGGACACAGTGGAGCAGAATCACAAAAGCATTGATGAGTATGGGAAGTAGTAAAATAGGCATACGCTTTTACATACTCATTTGTGAATCAGTCTCAAAACATCTAACTCCCTATTATTGAAAGAGGGACACTTCTTTTTATATATACTGACTTTATATGAATATTCCCTGCATATTCCTATGTTATTACCATTTGAAATATTCTGGGGTAAATTCACAAAGACATTTAACAGAATGCCAAAGAGTATTAGAGAAGTACTACTTTACTGCTACAAAATACCTTCGTGAATAGGCCTCATGATGTCATAAAATGTCTTCATGATTATATCAACACAATGTCAAATACTTTTTGTAAAAGCATAGGCCTTAGATGCCTACACAGCCATTATCATAGACAACCACACAAACAACAACAAAGGCGGAATCAGCCACTAACAAACACCCACACAACCCTTGTCGCACACTTACTATTGTATGCACACACGCCAGTATTTGAATGCTAAGCCACCATTAGACACCCGCATGATCTGCGACTACATCTACATACGCCAACATATTCAACATTAGATGACTCCACACCCACTTTTATACAGCCACACCGCTAGATAACAACCACCCAAAAAAGCAGAATTGCTATCATGCCACCACAAATACACTAGTTTAGGGACAGAGCAAATCTGCATAGATTTTTCAATACAATGCAACAACGAACAGTAATAAAAAAAAAAAAAACAAGTGATGATCAAAAAAATTAGCATATCAGTGATGTAGCTGATCATGTCAATGGTGATGACATCATCAGTGATGCCATATTAGATGTCAGGCGTAATGTAACTTGCGAGATCTTGAGCAGTGTGTGGTGATGGGGTGTGTTCGGGCTGGACTGTTCCCATGAGGCACAGGGTCAGACTGATTTGCATATGGCCATGTCTGAACTGGGGTGGCAGAGTGGGCTAAAGAACGGTGATGGATTAAACCCAGATCTGTTGACTGGGTGTGAGTGTTTGATTGGTTCTGATGCTCCGTCCATCACCACCCCCTTTTGTACCGGGGTGTGTTAGACCTGGCACCATTGGCGTGGGTCTCCCTTCCATTTTTTGCTGTTGCCTCCTGTATTTGTGGTATATGTTTTGCTGGTCTAGATGCTTTGGTCAATGTGCCACTGCTATTCTGGGCCACAGTGCAAGTGCTCCCTATTGTAAAGTGTTGTATTGGATTAGTGACTCCATAATTGGTTCAGTTGATTTACTTGTCAGACCCTAGTACAGTGCACCGTGTGTGCCCAGGGCCTGTAAATCAAATGCTGCTGGTGGGTTTGCAGCACTGGTTGTGCCACCCAGAGAAGCAGCTTATAAAATGTGACTCAAGCCTGCCATTGCAGAGCCTGTGTGAAGCCTGGGGCTGCCATGTCGACTTGGCAAGCGCACCCACTTGCCAGTCCCTAAACCTTCCCTTTTCTACATATTAGTCACCCCTAAGGTAGGCCCAAGGTACCCCCATAGGCAGGGTGCATTGTATGTAAAAGGTAGGACATGCCCTGATGTGTGTGGCATGTCCTGATAGTGAATTACTGCCAATTTCGTTTTTCACTATTGCAAGGCTACCTGTTCCCATAGGCCAGAATGGGCAGTTTGATTATAATACCTTATACCTGACTAGAAAAACGAATTTAGTATGCCTGAACTCAGAATGATAAAATACATCTTTTAGTGAAGTTGGTTTTAACATTCTGTGTTTGAAAATACCACTTTTAGAAAGTAGGTATTTTATTGCCTAACCATCCAAGCCTGCCGCTGCTAGGTTGTGTATTCCATATCTGGTTTGTGAGTGACAGGGGCTGGGGTGGCTCCAGGAGACAGGGTGAGTCAGCACAAGGTTGAATAGACCTATCTGTATGAGGAGTGGTGGAAGGAGTAGCACCTTGGCCTGAATAGGGCTGTGCCTGCCTTCCACAATGCTGGCTCCACCTCCTGTGGTTTGTCTGATGACCCTGGCCCACACTGACAAAGGAAGAAGTTGTGCACTGGCAGAATGCACCCAGAACTGGTTTGGACTAGGTACAGACACTCTCTGCCTTCAGAGACAAAGGATTTGTGTGTATAAAAAGGGGGACCCAGACCCCAGAACTTTAGGTCACTTCTGGAAATCAAGACGACCCTTTGCCAAGGAGAAAAACCAAGGAAGCTGAAGGAGGAGACTGCCCCTGTGCTGTGCTGTTGGGGTTGGCCTGCAGTGGTTACTTTATTGCCAAGGAAAGGAGAAAAGGAACTTTGTGTGCACTTTTGCAATCTTGAAGAAGAATCTCCAAGGGCTTGAACTGTGCTTGCCTCCTGCCTGAAGTCTCAGGGATACAAGACTTCACCACCAGCTCCCCTGAATTCCCTTGCTGTGGAATTCTGCTTGCGGAGAGGTGCCTACTGTTGTTTGGGCCCTGTGAGAAGACTGTGAGTCGCTGGGAGCTGGAAGCTCTACGCAAAGAGAAGTGTGTCGCTGCAGAAGCAGTTGCCGTCGCATCACCGAAGAAGCGTGCTGCCGCTGCCGCTGTTTGCCATCGCATCATCGACGAATTGTGTCGCATTACCGGAGAAGCCTGTCGCCGTCGCAGAGGTCGCATTCGCATCACCGGAGAAGCGTGTCAATGGGCCTGTTGCGGCTCAGAAGTTACTGAATTCGCTGCACGGCCGTTGGGCGTGCACGCATCGCAGCATCCAATGTTGTCGAATCGCATTGAGATGCCATTTTCTCGCATCGCACCGGATCGTTGCATCGAATCGAGGTGCCACCTTGTCGCATCGCACCGGATCACAGTAAGAAACCAACGCATCCCCTCGTCTCCGGTAAGGAACCGACGCATCACCTCCCCTGCGCTGCAGTAAGGAACCGACGCATCACCTCCCCCGAAGCAAGGAACTGGCGCATCACCTTCCCTGCGACCCTTTTGTTTTTATTGCGTGATGCATCCAAGGTACTTTGAGAGTAAAGTGTCGCATTTACCAGCTACATTGAACTAAGCTATTTCTACCATTTTAAAGTCTATTTTTGATTACAGTATTGTGGATTTTTGTTGTTTGGTCTTGTGTTAAGTCTAGTAAAGATTACTTATTTTCTAAACTAGTGTGGTGTCCATTTGTAGTGTTTTCACTGTATTACTGTATGTGTTCACAAATGCTTTACACACTGCCTCTTAGATAAGCCTGTCTGCTCGTGCCAAGCTATCAAGGGGGTGAGCACGGGTTATTTTAGAAGTGTACCCCCTTACCCTGACTAGAAGCAAGGGTCCCTATTTGGTCAAAGGTACCTACCTCTGCCAACTAGAGACCCCCAGTTCTAACAGGGTGGAGGGGTGGGGTGAGTAATGGTTCGCTTAGTCTACTGTAGCGGTCTAATTTCAGAGGTTTTTAAATTTGAAACATATCGTCAGTGGCGGCTCCTCGCAATGGATGAGGAGCGTCGCCCCACTGCCTGGCTCAGAGCCAGCAAATGTAAAATAAAACGATGTTCTTGCATCGTTTTAGGAGGGGCAGGGCTGAGGCACGGGATGGAGGAGGAGGAGTGCTAGTGCACTCCACTCCCTAAGTGCTCATGTGTGTTTGGCCGGCCGTCTCAGGCCGACCAAAACACACATGCGCACTTAGGTTTTCTCCAGCCCAGCTACATTGAGCAGCTGAGCTGGAGAAACCCCACAGACTCCTTAGTCTGAGCAGGGTGTCTTTCCTGCCTGCTCAGACCAATCCCCGTACAGCTCTGCAGTGTGGGAATTGGACAGGCAGTCTGTCCCAGGGGCTGATGGGACCCAGGAAGAAGAGGAGAGGCGGCGCGATGAGACGCGACGCTGGAGGCAGCCGTCAGGAAAATGTACGTTTATTATTATTATTTTAATATTGTATCCCACGTGCGTGACGCCTCCCGCGCAACCCCACCTGCCCCACCACCCTTTGTTTATGGCTGCCGCCGCTGCATAACGTTTCTTTAACTGTGGGTTTTGCAGCAGCCTCTTGTTACTTACGATGGAGAAACTCTCATTCGTTTCACAAGTTTCTAAAGTTTCATCCAGCTATTTGTTCTGAAAAAGATCCTTCCCTTCCTCCCTCCTGAGGATCACACGTCTATTATTCAGGTGATACTCGGGTCCCACACGACTATGACAATCAAAGCACTGTGCCAGGGGATTTCTCTTCATGTACATCATTGTCTCAAAATGGCGCAGAATGCTGTTGCCAATATCTTGCCAAGTTTGTCTTCCTGTATCTCAATTTTTTACCACTTGTGCAGCAGCTCCACTAGAGGCTAACAAATATGCGCTGTATTTTTGCATCTGCAAGCTATAACCAAGGGCCATTTTTTATCTTTTTGTCAATCCACCTGTGCTTTACATTCAGGTTCCTTTCAGCTCTCCTATCGAATGTACTTTCGAAAGTTGGGAAAGTTCATCAAGGAGGACCATCATTTTCATTCTAAATTGCTAAAATCTGGAAATCTTTTTCTCTAGGCTGGTCAACCTTTGCTCATCCAGCATGCAGGAAGCTTTTCAAAGCTTAAACATGTTCACACAAAACATTAGGGGCAGAGTTAATCATTTATCATGCAATGCAGGGTAGCAAGCAGAGTTGCTGCGCTGCGCTGTGCTGCTTGAAAGGGAGACAGCAGAAATGCCCTGGTTACTTACAGCTAATCTTCATTACTCCGAGAATGTTCTTCATCACCACATAACTCTGGTGGCGAGGAAGACTTGTGGGGAGGTAATGCGCCATATCAACTAAGAAATTGTGAACTTCTGCTGCCTCCTAGCACTGGTGCATTGTATGCTCCCTACCGCCAATGCAGGTACTCTTGCTTCATGGTGCAAGGGTGCCTAGGAGGACCAGCATTATGGCAGTGCGACCAGTGTGTCGGCACTCGGCTGTGACCTGGGGTGGGGGGGCATTGACCTCAGGGGGACAGCTTTGTTTAGCAATAATTTACCATTTAAAAGCACCTGCTACAGAGTTCCTTGAGCATCCAGCTTTCAGGCAGCAATAAAAATGTCAAGATAGCTCTTGTGATTAATGTTACTTCCCAGAAAGAGAGAGAAGGAGTTTTTCTAGTGGCAGTTTTGGCTCGTCATAAAGTAGATCAGAGGATTAATATGCCTGCTGCAGAGAACAGATCTGTATTTTATGTGGATAGCTGAGTGGATTAGTAAAGCCAGCCTATACCAGCGCTTTGAAACAAATGAAATGTATGTGAGATAGGGGCTGTGGAGAGATGTGGGGCACTTTACCTGGGTGTTATTGAGGGAATTCAAGGAAGAGGTCATGGAGGGGGGGCTCAAAAAATATTGTTGCACCAGGCGCCACCAGCCCTAAAACCAGCCCTGGTGCCTTCATTCCGAGCAATTCCTGAGCAAAAATAATTCTTAACTGCAATTGCCTGTTTCTAGAGAAGAAGGAATTAGTGAGGAGAAATAAACATATTTCTCCTCGTTATGCCTCACTTGGGAAGTTTTAGCATTTTGACGCATTCCCAGGTCTGCAAGTCGTTTGTAAATTTGGGAAGGCGTCAATATTCGTGACAGGACGCATGTGAACGCCCATGCTCCACACTTGTAATGCCTTCCCAGCGCAAGGTAACACAAGGCAGCGCTATCAGCTTCCTTTCTTTACTTTGTATTTACTAAACCAGGGAAAGTCACATAATAAGTAGATAACAAAAATTAATTTGTGTCGGGGTTGTGCCAAAAGATGACACAATCCTAATGAAAAATCTTTAAAAATCTGCACCTTAGTATTGGCAAAATGTAATTGGTCATGAACCTAATTGCTGTCCAGTCACATCTCTGTGCTTCTGAGGTGCTTCTTTCACTCTCCTGTACCATAAATGAGTCTGAAGAGAGGGTGCTGACTCCCAATTTGTGCCCTAACAAGACACACATTCAAGAGATATGTTTCAACTACTGTACACTTAAATAGATTTGTGGTCAGGCTTTGTTTCTAACACCGCTAGACAGCTAGAGTGAAGAGGAAGGATTCATTAACTGTAGATGGGTGAAAAAAATGAAAAGACAATCTTCCATGTTCCTTATTATCAGGAGCTACTGGTGCATAATAGTATGGGATTATTTATTAATTTGTACATATATGGCAAATCAGTCACAAGTTATTTAAAAAAAAAAAAAAAAAATTTGTTCACTAAGGCTTTGTAGGGTGGTGCCTTTTTTGTATGATCACCCTCCAAGTTTTTGGATGGATGCTGCTCATTTATCGACTCTGTAGTGCAATGGCCAGGCCCAGTGCATGTGCTCTGACCCCACAAAAGTTATGTGTACAATTTGTTTACACATGATCGGCATATTTAACTTACCTGTACATCCTAAGTATGTAGTACATGAGGTACCTAGGGTAAGTAATTTAAATGTCATTGGTGGCCTCAGCACTAAATTGTGCTCCCCTGCAGTGTCAGATCTTGTTGTGGACAAGTACGAGTGTGAGAGTGAAAAGGTGTGTCCCATCCCCATGATTCCTGAGAGGGTCGGGAGTGTTGTGTTCTGGGTTGTCTAATCACTTATTCATCTTTGAGTGAGTAGTAGGACAAGTTAGACACTATAGCTAGTCAGTCCCGGGCTCATGGGTACTAAGGTGGTAGGATGACTCAGTCCCTGCCTACCAAGGTTCTATGGTCCCAAGATTAGTTCTGTGACTCCGCCGAATCCCTGTAACAGGGGTACTTGCTATTCCTTTCTGAAAACTACGGCACAGAAGTGAGAAATGGCAGTGAGGTAGTGTCATCAGGGAGTAGTTGAGGCATTTCCGTAATTGTATGTCAATATTGTGCAACAAAAACATTATCCCCTTCCATGCTCCAAGAGGGATTTTCCTTGCTTGTACTCATGACGGAATGGTTCCGTCATGAGCACAAGTTCAAGTGTGCTCTTGACGGAACCATTCCGTCATGAGTACAGGCAAGGAAAATCCCTCTGCTGCAGACAGCAGAGGAATTTCCCTTTTTTTTTTACTTTGGGAGGAGGGGAGGAGCTTCCCCAACCTCCCAAGGCCTGTTAGGGGTTTTCATTGCAATGACATTCGTACGCATGACGCGCTGTCATCATTACAATGAAAACGAAACTGAAACTTAGTTTCAGTTTCACAGTTTCGGTGCTTGTGGGGTTATCTCAGCCCCCCGAGCCCCGAAACACATGGGAGAGGTTTTGTTGGAAAGGGGAGAATCTCCCCTTTCCAATGGTACCGTTTCATAGTGGATCCCTGGTTGGGGATCACCCCAGGAGGGCAATCCCCGAGCAGGGATCCACCCACCAGCACCAGGGAGGAGCAGCCCCTTGGGCAAAGGCCTTTGCTCCCCCCATAGACTTTTGCCAGAGACAGTCTTTCTGTCCCCCCCTGGAGAGCAGATGGGGGCAAAAAGCCCCCTAGACGCCAGGGATTATTTTTATATTGGCCAGGGGTGGGGGCTGCCCAGAATGGGCATCCCAATGTCTCCACCCTACCCCCGCAAAGAAGGCAAAAGATTTTCTGCCCCCGGGAGGCAGATGGGGTCAATAGCCCCTGATCTGCCCCCCGGGGGGGGGAGGGGCAGAAAGACCACTAGGCACCAGGGATTTTTTGTTTATTTATCTTTATATGTAGAGGTGGGGGCTGCGCAGAATGGGCATGCCAATGCCCCCACCCAAAAAACAAATGGTACAGTCTTTTTGCCCCCCTCGGAGGCAGATGGGGCAATAGCCCCTTATCTGCCTCCGGGGGGGCAGAAAGCCCACTAGGCACCAGGGATTATTCTTTCTCCAAAGTTCAGGGTGGGGGCTGCCCACAATGGGCATCCCAATGCCCCTATCCTACCCTGCACAGAAGGAAAAATACTTTTTGCCCCCCCAGGAGGCAGATGGGGGAAATTGCCCCTGATTGGCCCACCGGGGGGGGGGGCAGAAAGCCCACTAGGCACCAGGGATTTTTTTTTAATACATAGGGGTGGGGCTGCCCAGAATGGGCATGCCAATGCCCCCATCCCAAAAAAAAGTCTTACAGACTTTTTGCCTCCCCCTTATCTGCACCCCCTGGGGGGGGCAGAAAGCCCACTAGGCACCAGAGAGTTTTCTTTTTCCAAAGTTCAGGGTGGGGGCTGCCCAGAAAGGGCATGCCAATGCCCCCCCCCAAAAAAAAATGCCACTGTCTTTCTGCCCCTCCATGAAGCAGATAGGGGAAGTAGCTCCTGATCTGCCCCAAAAGCCCACAAGGCACCAGGAATTTGTTTTATATAAGTAGGGGTGGGGGCTGCGCAGAATGGGTATGCCAATGCCCCCACCCCAAAGAAATTGCCACAGTCTTTCTGCCCTCCCGCTGATAGGGGCAAAGCCCCTTATCTGCATCCTGGGGGGATAGAAAGCCCAATAGGCATCAGGGAATATTAAGTTTTTTATTTCAGGGGTGTGAGCTGCCCAGAATGGACATGTCAATGCCCCCCAAAATGCCACAGTCTTTCTTCCCCCTCAAAAGACAGATGGGGGCAGTATCCCCTGATCTGTCCCCCAGGCGGCGTCAGAGAGCTCACTAGGCGAAAGCAATTACGCTGGCTTTTTTTATGCGTGGGGGCTGCCAAGAATGGGCATACCAATGCCCTCACGCACCAAACAAATAGCCACAGTCTTTCTGCCCCCCCTTGGGGGCATATCACAGGAACCCCCCCCCCCCCCACCCCGATTACCCTCCCAGGGCGGGAGAAAGCCCACTAGGCACGGACTTGTATTTAGCAATGTGCCTACCTGTGGATTTTGGACCCTAGCGCAGCCGGCACAAAGGCAAAGCTAGCAAACCTGTACATTTTTGAAAACTAGACACCAAGGGGAATCCAAAAGGGGGTGACTTGTGTACCTCTCACCAGGTTCTGTTACCCATAATCCCTTGCAAACCTCAAACTTAGTTTAAAAAAAACAAATTTTCCTCACATTTCTGTGATGGAAAGTTTTGGAATCTGTGTGGATCCACAAAATTCCAGCCACCGCGCATTCCCCAAAGTCTTCAGATAAAAATGGTACCTCACTTGTGTGGGTACGGCCCAAAAGGCAACAGGGACACACCATATTTTTACAGTGAAAACTGACCCTTTTTTTGCAAAGTGCCTAGCTGGAGATTTTGAACCCTAGCTCTGCCAGCACCTAGGGAAACCTAGCAAACCTATACATTTTTGAAAAACTTGACACTCAGGGAAATCCAGGATGGGGTGACTTGTCTGGCTCTCACCAGGTTCTGTTACCCAGAATCCCTTGCAAACCTCAAAGTTTGGAGAAAAAAACACACATTTTCCTCACATTTCAGTGATGGAAAGTTCTGAGATCTGCGTGGATCCACAAAATTCCAACCACCGTGCATTCCCCCTTCCGATAAAAATGGCACCTCACTCGTGTGGGTAGGCCTAGTGCCCGCAACAGGAAACGGCCCAAAAAACAACATGGACGAACCACATTTCTACAATGAAAACAGACCCTTTTTTAGCAAAGTGCCTATCTGGAGATTTTGAACCCTAACTCTGCCGGCACCTAGGAAACCTAGCAAACCTATACATTTTTTAAAAAGAGACACCCTAGGGAATCCAGGATGGGGTGACTTGTCTGGCTCTCACCAGGTTCTGTTACCCAGAATCCCTTGCAAACCTCAAAGTTTGTAAAAAAAACAGAACATTTTCCTCACATTTCTGTGATGGAAAGTTCTGAGATCTGCGTGGATCCACAAAATTCCAACCACCGCACATTCCCCAAAGTCTTCTGATAAAAATGTACCTCACTTGTGTGGGTAGGCCTAATGCCTGCAACAGGAAACGGCCCAAAATGCAACGTGTACACACCACATTTTTACAGTGAAAACTGACCCTTTTTTTTGCAAAGTGCCTAGCTGTAGATTTTGAACCCTAGCTCTGCCGGCACCTAGGAAACCTAGCAAACCTATACATTTTTGAAAAAGAGACACCCTGGGGAATCCAGGATGGGGTGACTTGTCTGACTCTCACCAGGTTCTCTTACCAAATCACAATGTTTGTAAAAAAAGACCACATTTCCTTACATTTCTGTGATGGAAAGTTCTGCAATCTGCATGGATCCACAAAATTCCACCCACCCCGCATTCCCTAAACTCTTTTGATAAAAATGGTACCTCACTTGTGTGGGTCGGCCTAGTGCCCGCAACAGGAAACGGCCCAAAGTGCAATGTGGACACCACATTTTAACAGTGAAAACTGACCCTTTTTTTGCCAAGTGCCTAGCTGGAGATTTTGAACCCTAGCTCTGCCGGCACCTAGGGAAACCTAGCAAACCTATACATTTTTGAAAAACTTGACACTCAGGGAAATCCAGGATGGGGTGACTTGTCTGGCTCTCACCAGGTTCTGTTACCCAGAATCCCTTGCAAACCTCAAAGTTTGGAGAAAAAAAACACATTTTCCTCACATTTCAGTGATGGAAAGTTCTGAGATCTGCGTGGATCCACAAAATTCCAACCACCGTGCATTCCCCCTTCCGATAAAAATGGCACCTCACTCGTGTGGGTAGGCCTAGTGCCCGCAACAGGAAACGGCCCAAAAAACAACATGGACGAACCACATTTCTACAATGAAAACGGACCCTTTTTTAACAAAGTGCCTATCTGGAGATTTTGAACCCTAACTCTGCCGGCACCTAGGAAACCTAGCAAACCTATACATTTTTGAAAAAGAGACACCCTGGGGAATCCAGGATGGGGTGACTTGTCTGGCTCTCACCAGGTTCTGTTACCCAGAATCCCTTGCAAATCTCAAAGTTTGTAAAAAAAACAGAACATTTTCCTCACATTTCTGTGATGGAAAGTTCTGAGATCTGCGTGGATCCACAAAATTCCAACCACCGCACATTCCCCAAAGTCTTCTGATAAAAATGTACCTCACTTGTGTGGGTAGGCCTAATGCCTGCGACAGGAAACGGCCCAAAATGCAACGTGTACACACCACATTTTTACAGTGAAAACTGACCCTTTTTTTTGCAAAGTGCCTAGCTGTAGATTTTGAACCCTAGCTCTGCCGACACCTAGGAAACCTAGCAAACCTATACATTTTTGAAAAAGAGACACCCTGGGGAATCCAGGATGGGGTGACTTGTCTGACTCTCACCAGGTTCTCTTACCAAATCACAATGTTTGTAAAAAAAGACCACATTTCCTTACATTTCTGTGATGGAAAGTTCTGCAATCTGCATGGATCCACAAAATTCCACCCACCCCGCATTCCCTAAACTCTTTTGATAAAAATGGTACCTCACTTGTGTGGGTCGGCCTAGTGCCCGCAACAGGAAACGGCCCAAAATGCAATGTGGACACCACATTTTTACAGTGAAAACTGACCCTTTTTTTGCAAAGTGCCTAGCTGTAGATTTTGAATCCTAGATCAGCAGACACCTAGGTAAACCTAGCAAACCTATACATTTTTAAAAACTAGACACCCGGAGAATCCAGGATGGGGTGACTTGTCTGGCTCTCACCAGGTTCTGTTACCCAGAATCCCTTGCAAACCTCAAAGTTTGTAAAAAAAACAGAACATTTTCCTCACATTTCTGTGATGGAAAGTTCTGAGATCTGCGTGGATCCACAAAATTCCAACCACCGCACATTCCCCAAAGTCTTCTGATAAAAATGTACCTCACTTGTGTGGGTAGGCCTAATGCCTGCAACAGGAAACGGCCCAAAATGCAACGTGTACACACCACATTTTTACAGTGAAAACTGACCCTTTTTTTTGCAAAGTGCCTAGCTGTAGATTTTGAACCCTAGCTCTGCCGGCACCTAGGAAACCTAGCAAACCTATACATTTTTGAAAAAGAGACACCCTGGGGAATCCAGGATGGGGTGACTTGTCTGACTCTCACCAGGTTCTCTTACCAAATCACAATGTTTGTAAAAAAAGACCACATTTCCTTACATTTCTGTGATGGAAAGTTCTGCAATCTGCATGGATCCACAAAATTCCACCCACCCCGCATTCCCTAAACTCTTTTGATAAAAATGGTACCTCACTTGTGTGGGTCGGCCTAGTGCCCGCAACAGGAAACGGCCCAAAATGCAATGTGGACACCACATTTTAACAGTGAAAACTGACCCTTTTTTTGCCAAGTGCCTAGCTGGAGATTTTGAACCCTAGCTCTGCCGGCACCTAGGGAAACCTAGCAAACCTATACATTTTTGAAAAACTTGACACTCAGGGAAATCCAGGATGGGGTGACTTGTCTGGCTCTCACCAGGTTCTGTTACCCAGAATCCCTTGCAAACCTCAAAGTTTGGAGAAAAAAAACACATTTTCCTCACATTTCAGTGATGGAAAGTTCTGAGATCTGCGTGGATCCACAAAATTCCAACCACCGTGCATTCCCCCTTCCGATAAAAATGGCACCTCACTCGTGTGGGTAGGCCTAGTGCCCGCAACAGGAAACGGCCCAAAAAACAACATGGACGAACCACATTTCTACAATGAAAACGGACCCTTTTTTAGCAAAGTGCCTATCTGGAGATTTTGAACCCTAACTCTGCCGGCACCTAGGAAACCTAGCAAACCTATACATTTTTGAAAAAGAGACACCCTGGGGAATCCAGGATGGGGTGACTTGTCTGGCTCTCACCAGGTTCTGTTACCCAGAATCCCTTGCAAATCTCAAAGTTTGTAAAAAAAACAGAACATTTTCCTCACATTTCTGTGATGGAAAGTTTTGAGATCTGCGTGGATCCACAAAATTCCAACCACCGCACATTCCCCAAAGTCTTCTGATAAAAATGTACCTCACTTGTGTGGGTAGGCCTAATGCCTGCGACAGGAAACGGCCCAAAATGCAACGTGTACACACCACATTTTTACAGTGAAAACTGACCCTTTTTTTTGCAAAGTGCCTAGCTGTAGATTTTGAACCCTAGCTCTGCCGACACCTAGGAAACCTAGCAAACCTATACATTTTTGAAAAAGAGACACCCTGGGGAATCCAGGATGGGGTGACTTGTCTGACTCTCACCAGGTTCTCTTACCAAATCACAATGTTTGTAAAAAAAGACCACATTTCCTTACATTTCTGTGATGGAAAGTTCTGCAATCTGCATGGATCCACAAAATTCCACCCACCCCGCATTCCCTAAACTCTTTTGATAAAAACGGTACCTCACTTGTGTGGGTCGGCCTAGTGCCCGCAACAGGAAACGGCCCAAAATGCAATGTGGACACCACATTTTTACAGTGAAAACTGACCCTTTTTTTGCAAAGTGCCTAGCTGTAGATTTTGAACCCTAGATCAGCAGACACCTAGGTAAACCTAGCAAACCTATACATTTTTAAAAACTAGACACCCGGAGAATCCAGGATGGGGTGACTTGTCTGGCTCTCACCAGGTTCTGTTACCCAGAATCCCTTGCAAACCTCAAAGTTTGTAAAAAAAACAGAACATTTTCCTCACATTTCTGTGATGGAAAGTTCTGAGATCTGCGTGGATCCACAAAATTCCAACCACCGCACATTCCCCAAAGTCTTCTGATAAAAATGTACCTCACTTGTGTGGGTAGGCCTAATGCCTGCAACAGGAAACGGCCCAAAATGCAACGTGTACACACCACATTTTTACAGTGAAAACTGACCCTTTTTTTTGCAAAGTGCCTAGCTGTAGATTTTGAACCCTAGCTCTGCCGGCACCTAGGAAACCTAGCAAACCTATACATTTTTGAAAAAGAGACACCCTGGGGAATCCAGGATGGGGTGACTTGTCTGACTCTCACCAGGTTCTCTTACCAAATCACAATGTTTGTAAAAAAAGACCACATTTCCTTACATTTCTGTGATGGAAAGTTCTGCAATCTGCATGGATCCACAAAATTCCACCCACCCCGCATTCCCTAAACTCTTTTGATAAAAATGGTACCTCACTTGTGTGGGTCGGCCTAGTGCCCGCAACAGGAAACGGCCCAAAATGCAATGTGGACACCACATTTTAACAGTGAAAACTGACCCTTTTTTTGCCAAGTGCCTAGTTGGAGATTTTGAACCCTAGCTCTGCCGGCACCTAGGGAAACCTAGCAAACCTATACATTTTTGAAAAACTTGACACTCAGGGAAATCCAGGATGGGGTGACTTGTCTGGCTCTCACCAGGTTCTGTTACCCAGAATCCCTTGCAAACCTCAAAGTTTGGAGAAAAAAAACACATTTTCCTCACATTTCAGTGATGGAAAGTTCTGAGATCTGCGTGGATCCACAAAATTCCAACCACCGTGCATTCCCCCTTCCGATAAAAATGGCACCTCACTCGTGTGGGTAGGCCTAGTGCCCGCAACAGGAAACGGCCCAAAAAACAACATGGACGAACCACATTTCTACAATGAAAACGGACCCTTTTTTAGCAAAGTGCCTATCTGGAGATTTTGAACCCTAACTCTGCCGGCACCTAGGAAACCTAGCAAACCTATACATTTTTGAAAAAGAGACACCCTGGTGAATCCAGGATGGGGTGACTTGTCTGGCTCTCACCAGGTTCTGTTACCCAGAATCCCTTGCAAATCTCAAAGTTTGTAAAAAAAACAGAACATTTTCCTCACATTTCTGTGATGGAAAGTTCTGAGATCTGCGTGGATCCACAAAATTCCAACCACCGCACATTCCCCAAAGTCTTCTGATAAAAATGTACCTCACTTGTGTGGGTAGGCCTAATGCCTGCGACAGGAAACGGCCCAAAATGCAACGTGTACACACCACATTTTTACAGTGAAAACTGACCCTTTTTTTTGCAAAGTGCCTAGCTGTAGATTTTGAACCCTAGCTCTGCCGACACCTAGGAAACCTAGCAAACCTATACATTTTTGAAAAAGAGACACCCTGGGGAATCCAGGATGGGGTGACTTGTCTGACTCTCACCAGGTTCTCTTACCAAATCACAATGTTTGTAAAAAAAGACCACATTTCCTTACATTTCTGTGATGGAAAGTTCTGCAATCTGCATGGATCCACAAAATTCCACCCACCCCGCATTCCCTAAACTCTTTTGATAAAAATGGTACCTCACTTGTGTGGGTCGGCCTAGTGCCCGCAACAGGAAACGGCCCAAAATGCAATGTGGACACCACATTTTTACAGTGAAAACTGACCCTTTTTTTGCAAAGTGCCTAGCTGTAGATTTTGAACCCTAGATCAGCAGACACCTAGGTAAACCTAGCAAACCTATACATTTTTAAAAACTAGACACCCGGAGAATCCAGGATGGGGTGACTTGTCTGGCTCTCACCAGGTTCTGTTACCCAGAATCCCTTGCAAACCTCAAACTTTGTAAAAAAACAAACACATTTCCGTCACATTTCTGTGTGGGACAGTTCTGGAATCTGCATGGATCCACAAATTTCCTACCACCCCGCGCTGCCCCAGGTTTCCCAATAAAAATGGTACCTCACTCACGTGGGTGGGTCAAGTACCCGCGACAGGCAAAGGCCCAAAACGTATTGAGGAGACATCAAATTTACCAATCACCAAACAACCTGGTTTTGCAAGGAGGTCACCTGGATTTTTGGCCCAGGGCTCGGCGGAGATCTTGGGAAACTACCAAACCAACACATTTTTGAAAACTAGACACCCGGGGGAGTCCAGCGAGGCATGACTTACATGGATTCCCCAAAGTTTTCCTACCCAGAACCCCCTCCTCAAATTTAGCTGAAAAAAACACATTTTTCACATATTTGTGTGTGGAATCACCATGCCGGCACAAATGTCCTACCCCACAGCGTTCACCTCCGCCTCCCGAGTAAAATGATACCACTCTTGAGTGCGTGTCCAATGCAGAATTGGCTAGAAACTTATTTTTTTAAAAATGTAGAAGAATTCTTGGTGCTATCCCCTTAATCCCTATGTTTTTGGCTCTTCACAGTCACAGGCCCTTGCCCCACCCACACAAGAGAGGTATCATTTTACTCTGGAGACTGGGGGTAATGCTGTGGGCTAGGACATTTGTGCCGGCGCGGTGATTCTGCACAAAAATATGTGGAAAATGTGGTTTTGTAAGCTAAATTTGAGGTTTACAGGGGATGCTCAGTAGAAACCATTGGGGGATCCACGCAAACCATACCTTGCTGGACTCCCCCGGGGGTCTAGTTTTCAGAAATGTGTGGGTTTGGTAGTTTCCCAAGATGGCTGCCGAGCCCGGGGCCAACACCCAGGTGCACCCCCTTGCAAAACCAGGTTGTTTTGTAATAGGTAATTTTGATGTCTCCGCATTAGGTTTTGGGCCCTTGCCTGTCACGGGTACTTGAGCCACCCACAAGAGTGAGGTACCATTTTTATCGGGAGAACTGGGGGAACACTGGGTGGTAGGAAATTTATGTCAGCCTGGTGATCCTACAACTTTCCCACAAAGAAATATGAGAAAAATGTAAGCTTTTTCATCAAAGTTTGAGGTTTACAGGGGATTCTGGATAGGGAAACTTTGGGGGATCCACGCAAGCCATACCTCACTGGACTTCCCCGGGTGTCTAGTTTTCAGAAATGTGTGGGTTTGGTAGTTTCCCAAGATAGCCGCCAAGCCCGGGGCCAAAAACCCATGTGACCCCCTTGCAAAACCAGGTTGTTTTGTGATAGGTAATTGTGATGTACCCTCAATTAGTTTTGGGCCCTTGCCTGTTGCGGGTACTTGACCCACCCACGTGAGTGAGGTACCATTTTTATCAGGAGAATCTGGGGGAATGCTGGGTGTTAGAAAATGTGTTGGATGCATGCAGATTCCAGAACTGTCCCACACAGAAATTTGAGATTTATTTTTTTTTTCAGCTAAATTTGAGGTTTGCAGGGGATTCTGGGTAGGAAAACGTTGGGGGATCCACGCAAGCCATATCTTGCCAAACTCCCCTGGGTGTCTAGTTTTCAGAAATGTGTGGGTTTGGAGTTTCCCTAGATGGCCGCCAAGCCCGGGACCAAAAACTCATGTGACCCCCCTTGCAAAAGCAGATCGTTTCTTTGAAAGGTAATTTTGATGTCTCCACAATAAGTTTTGGGCCCTTGCCTGTCCCGGGAACTTGACCCACTCACAAGAATGAGGTACCATTTTTATCGGGAGACTTGGGGGAATGCTGGGTGGTAGGATATTTGTGTCTGCCCGGTGATCCTACATCTTTCCCACACAGAAATTTGTGAAACATTTGATTATTTCATCAACATTTGAGGTTTGCAGGGGATTCTGGGTAGGGAAACATTGGTGGGTGCACGCAAGCCATACCTCCATGGAATCCCCCGGGTCTCTAATTTTCTGAAATGTGTTGGTTTAGTAGGTTTCCCTAGATGGCCTCCAAGCCCTTGATAGAGCGCCATGAGATTTTGAAAATTGTAGGGGTGCATCATAATTGTGCATAGCCCGCACCCACATATATATTCGCATATTTTGTGCTTCATTAACAGATGATCATTAGAAGAGTAACCTGCAATAATAAAAATTGTGAATGTAATGTTTGAATTATATTTCGTGTTAGTTGAATTGCAAGTGCCTAACAAATTTGTTCATGTGTAATGTAATGCATTAGATTTAAACGTGCACCATATTAAGTCTGCCCGCGTAGGAATAATTACTTATCTACCCAGTGTAATGGAAAATGGTGCTATGGATGTAATGTTTATTAATGCATGTTGTTTTAATGTGTAAAGGCCTAATGGAACGTTCATATATTGCTATGAGAAGGCCTATTCGCATTTCTTGTGGTAGCTGAATTGTGCAGGCCGAGATGTATTTTCCCTGGGAGAGTTCTCATTTAGAAATTCAGTTGGGATGGTGTGCGTGCAAAGATTTTGGTTTCTCAGGCTTCTGTTGCAGGTGCAAGGACATCGTCCTCATTAGCTCAACTAACCTTTTGTTTTAGGAGTTAGGTACGAAGGAGGATAGTTGCAATATTCTACAGGAATGCAGATAAGGTTGGGCTGATACTTTCTGCGCTGGAAGAGCCTGGGATCCAATGACACATGGACCGTTTATGGACAAGATGCAGGTTTCGGTGGAAAACTACCACCTGAAAGAGGAGGTGTTCTGGAGGCGTGTCTTTCATGATGTGCATTTTGTATTAGGGACAGTGCCCCGAGGGAAGAGTTAGGAGATGAGGCAGAGAGAGACAGGATGTAGGTCAGAAGGTAACGACCAGAGAAAGAGACTTAGAATTAGGTTGGAAGCTTTGGTTATCGACTTTTAACGTGAATGCACTTCCTAGGAAGTCTTTATGAGCTGACACCTTTTCTTGACTTTGCCTTGGAAATGCTAAATAGGGATGCCACTTTAATGTTAGTGTAGGGACAGACTAATTGTTTCTTTTGCAGCCTAATGAAGACTGTCTTAGATGTTGGAGCAGTCATTGCAAGCTTAATCTTTTTGGAATTTATTATCCTTTTTATGTTTCATCGAATTAGGTTGTTGCGTAGACTAAACTTTGAATTAGTGCCCATGTATCTCTTGAACCTCGTCATGAGGTGCTTGTATATTCAATTGTTTTTGGCTTTGTAATAAATCCACCTAAACTTAATTCGGAGTCAGTGATTCTTCAGAGTTGGTATTGATTGGCTATTGATTTTGTTTAGATGAATTGGTTTCTCCCCTTTACACTCCACAGCAGATACAAAGATCTAGTCGACCTGAGGATTCATAGATGGTAAGATAAGATAAGAATCTGGCGTTATCAGTTGGTAGCAGAGTAGGATGGTTATCTCTGTAGTAAGGGGAGATCTAGATTAGGGTAAGTCACTATCGAGGCCCCATAGAGCCCGAGAATTGGTTATCCACTGGATCGTGGGTGGAGGACGACGGCGTTGATGGAAGCCGGCGGAGAGTAACGGTGCGGCGGAAGCAGCAGTTCATGGAAGAGTGAGTATGAATTGGGTTGTGCATCTGTTAGATTGCGGTGTTGTGTTGATTGCGTGATGTCTTGTGGAGCTGGTGCGAGAGTCGAGTGATTGTGGTTTCGGACTGTGAGCGCGCGCATTCCATGAGATTTGATTTTGATATCCCGGGATAAGAGATTGTGGTGTAGAAGACACCCAGAGTTAAAATTGTCTGACCAGTGATTGTGGGAGTCTTGAGATGTCATAGACTGACCCACCGGTGATAGGGAAACGTATGTGTGAGTGTGTGAGTAACCGATGCAGGTCGTGGGTTGCTGTATGTGGAACATCGAGCAAGTAGATCCTATCGATTAAGTCTGAGGCAGTTGTCCAGTTGTTTCACAGACAGACAGTTGCCAGAGTTGAGGTCGACAATTGTGAAGAGACTGTCCGGTCGTTTGGTGGACAGACAGTCAGAGAAGTGACGGTTCGGTCGTTTCGCGGACAAACAGTTATTTCATTTGTATGAAAGAGACGCCTGAGTGCGAGAGAGATGAGCTGTAAAGGAGGGGGACTGCTGCATGCGGAGAGTGACATCAGAAAGTGCCGCGCTGTGATAGGTCGGTTAGTGTGAAGCAGTGCTGGTATTGGTGGATTGACATCGGAAAGTGGAACGAAACGCAGAGTGTAGAAGAGTTGATTTAAGTTGACTTTACCATGAAATGCTTTAAAGTTTTACGAGATATGTGTAGAGGAGATAGAGTGGTGGTTACTCGGGGAGGAGAAGAGGCTCCGCCCGAAGATACCCCGGCTTATTACATGGCAACGAATGTGGGATTGCATACTATAATTTGGCTTGAATATTGGAACAAAATGACTGAAAAAGAGGGGGAATGACTTTCCCGAGATATGGCACTTTTAGATTGGAAGTTTAGTATCAGTTGGAATCAGTGATGTCTTCATTTCAACCCCTACCCAGACCAACACAGTTTGAGGCACTAGATGAGTGGATTCGAGCAGCACATGACAGGAAACGAGACCGAAGTCAGGAAAGGGTGAAAAAGTCGATCAGTGCATTTCCGGATGCGAAATGGGATGCGTTGGAGAAAAGATGGAGGGTGGAAGTCATTGAGGGGGATAGATTATACCCTTTGATGGTGAAGGTGGGTGACACGCAGAAGAAGAGCACAGAAGAGGACGATCGCGACACGGATGATGGCTTATTAGAGAGGCTATTGTCAGAGAGACCACCCCCATATAACCCAGACTCAGAAAAAGGAAAATCTGTACCTACAGAGGGGATTGGGGATCCACAGATTCAGCTTAATGAGAGAGTAGTGGGGAAAATCTCAGCAGGAACAGAAGGGATGAGGACACAGACCCCAGCAAGTATTGAGGCTAAAGGAACTGGAAGGTTACCGGATGCTCTAACAGTGCAGGTTACCATTGGACCCATAGTGTCAGTTTACAACCCGGATCAGACGAGGAATGGGAGCTCGGTGCAATCAGCAGTAGGAGAAGGGATTAGTTCTGGAGGGAATGGCATGGTGAGTGGAATAGTTAATCTTCCCAGAGCTACAGAATCGAGTACTCCATTGCCAGCCACTGCCGACTCCTCAAGAGGACAGGTGGATGTGAGGCAGGAAAGACCAAAAACCCTTGGCTGAGTCCAGATCAGATCTAAGAATGTGGGAGTCACCAGTAAGAAACCAGTGTGACAGGATGCCAGGAGATTGGGATCAGGAGGATTCAAGAGGTCGACCAGTCCCTAGGAGTGTAGCAGAAAACAACTGATGCGGGGATCAGAATAGTGAGAATGAAGGGTCGAGTAGTGCATCGAGTCGAGGGACCTTGAAGGTTGCTGTAAGAGCAAAAATGTTGGATGTGGTGAGGTTGAAAGCTGAGGTAGACAAGATAATCAGTGAGAATCTGCGTTTAGAAAGAATAGAACTCTATGAGCCAGATGAGTTACTGTTTGTAGCGAAGGATGTAACTCGCAAGGCAAGATCAGCACATGAGAAGTTATCGGAACTGGTGAAAAGGTATGAGGTGGATTTGTCCAAAACGAAGATATTGCGGGGAAGTCACAGGTTGCAGTACAGTGATCAGGAATTGGAAGAGTAGAGAGTCACATGGTTGAAGGCTCATATTTGAGAACTGAGAAGACAAGGAAATAATCAAGGAGGGAATCAGAATGCACAGGGTCAAGGGAAAGGGAAACCTGTAGGCCCCAAGACAGGGATAGACATAGCAACGTTGAAAAAGACTACGACATGTCACTTTTGTCACAAAATCGGACATTGGAAGTGCAAGTGTAGGTTAAACCCCGCAAATCAGGTGCAACAGGAGGTAGAAATGGTGTAGGCACCTGAACCTGCCAATACAGTAACAAGACCCAGATCCATGCAAAGGGGGACGATGGTCCCACAGGTTCAAGTCCCGCAACCTACGAGAATCCCACAAGGAAATAGGACGTACCAGCAGATGCCCCTTTTCGAGAACTTCGATGAGTACAGCTCAGACCCATTGAAATGACGGTGCCTGAGGGAGGAGGAAGACTGCACTCTTGGGGCAGTCTTAGAGGTAGACCAGAGGGGACCGTTTGTAGAGGCAGATTTTGGTGGTCATCCTACCACCTTTTTGGTTGATACTGGTGCTACCCGTTCTACTGTGAGATCTGCAGTAGTTCACAACCTACCCCTCTCGGGACAATCAATCCAAATCGTAGGAGTAGCAAAATAGAAAATGACAAGTCCATTGACTGAGCTGTTTCCTGTGAGAATAGGAACCTTCCGCGATCAACACCAGTTTGTTGTGTGTGACTCAAGTCCTGTTTGCTTGCTAGGACGAGAGCTTTTGTGCAAATTGAATTGCACCATTTATTGCACACCTAAGGGAGTGGAAGTTCAGACGAAAGACGATGATGCCACCTTTAAGGTTGCAAATAAACACTTGGGCATTGAGATGTATCCAGTGTTGACGGTGGAGGAACATCCACTTGACTTGAGAGATTCTGTTTCATTGGACGTGTAGGATTTCACGGGAGAAGAGATTGGGTTAATCAAAGGTGTTGAGCCAGTTAAGATTCAGATTAAGCAGAATGTTGTGTTCCCGAGAACCCCACAGTACACTCTGTCCCCAGAAACGATCGCAGGGATCAAACCTGTAATTGACTACATGATCAAGCAGGGAATTCTGGAAGAGATAATGGGCAGTCCATGTAACTCACCCATCATGGGATTACAGAAACTAAGCGGGAAATTCAGAATCGTGCAGGACCTGCGAAAGGTTAACACGGTTGTTGTTCCTTGTTGTCCAGTGGTACCGAATCCACCAGTGATCCTATTTCAGATTCCATGCCAAGCCGAATGGTTTTCTGTGATTGACTTGTGTCAAGCATTCTTCTCGATACCTCTCCATGAGGAAAGTCAATTTTTGTTTGCTTTCCGGCTGGAAAATTGTGTGTTAACATGGTGTAGAATTCCTCAGGGGTATACAGAGAGACCATCGATCAGAGCCTGAAAAGCAATCTGAGATTCTTGTGTTGCCGCATGTTGGACCTGTCAGCCCTAGGGTGGTCTCCCCTTCTATTTTTGTATCGTGCCTCATTTTTTCCACCCTCATTTTTATGTTGGACTAGGTCTCCGGGCGCCTTTTCATTGCCAATCAGTGTTAAGGTGCAGGTGCTCCCTTCTCCCAAGATGGCTGCCACAGGCCCCTGCTACTGCAGAGTGGTCTTTCATAGTAGCACCCTAGCTGCCAGGAGCTGGCTGGAACCCCACAACAATGTTGCGACTCCAGCCCGCCTTTTTTATCCCATAGGTAGAGTGGGGAAGCTCCTGGAATGTGCTGGAACCTTCTAGAAGGGAGGTGTGGTTTTTCTTTTGCCGCCTTGGCCTGAGGTCACCTGACCTAGGGCTACTTAAGAGAGGGAGGGAAACTTTTGTGGTGAGTTGGCCATTGGGGTGAAGCAGAGCTGGAAGAATCCACCAGGAGTGTAGGCGGTAGGGCCTAGCCAGAGACTTATGCCTCTGAGAGTGACAGGATCTAGGTGCTGCCTCTTAAGTGAGTGAGGGACCCTGTGAAACCCACTGATCTTGCCCAGCAGTAGGAGGACCCAGAGACTCTCTGCCCAGCCTGACTAGGAAGGATCTAGTCGCCCTCTCCATTCCTAACCCCCTGTAACAGAACCCCTTAAGGGCGCCAGATACATCTGCTCCAATAAGACTTCATCTAACAGCTGAGAACCAAGACTGAACTCTAAAACCTATTCACCAAGCACTGAGACTGCGTGTCCAGACTGAACTCTAAAACCTATCCACCAAGCACTGAGACTGCGTGTCCAGATTGACCCCTGAACCCTGATGCAAAGCTGACTGGAGAACCACCGGGGATCGACCAGGTATTAGCGCTGTTATCCCTGCGCTCCCTGCCCTGGCCTGGGACCCCCGGCAGCATGCTCCGCTGAGCACAGAACCCCATCCTTAATTTGAGCCCCCCCCGGTGACGACGAAGCCAGCGCGCTCACCGCCGTGGCCTGGAGGCCTGGAGAAGTGCCCTGCCGTGTCACGAGGCCCACGGAGAAGCCCGGGGCCCCGTCGCTGCCGTCGCAGCTGCGGGAGGAGGTGTGCGAGGCCGGGGCCGAGTTCCCCCATCATCGTGGGAGCGGACGCCTGCTGACGCCGAGATCGAGGTAAGCCCGGAGGCTGAGATCGCCCCCGGTGCGCCCCCTGCGGTTTGGGAGCCACACGGCACCCTTAGCCGTTTTCCTTGCCGTGGGATTTCCCCCCCCTGACTTCGCGACGGAAGAGACCCCGCCGAGGGATCCTTTCCGTGTGCCCCTCGAGCGGTACTGAAGCGCGGTGCCCGACGAACTGCACCGGAGCCCAGAGACTTGCTCCTCAAGTCCCGTGGCGCTCCCCGCTGGAAGCTCCGCTCCAAAGTACTGAGAGTCATTGATTACGAGTGGCGCTTTGGGTTATATGCTCCGCTCCAAAGTACTGAGAGGCATTGATTACGAGTGGCGCTTTATGTTATATGCTCCGCTCCAAAGTACTGAGAGTCATTGAGTACGAGTGGCGCCTTGTGTTATACGCTTCGCTCCAAAGTACTGAGAGTCACTGATTACGAGTGGCGCTTTGTTTTTACATGCCCTGCTTTAAAGTCTTACGTGCGATTGATTCCGAATAGCGCTCTGTGATGCATATGCCATGTTGAAGTGTTACGTGCTATTGATTCCGAGTAGCGTGTTGTTATTCATATGCCAGGTTGAAGTGTTACGCGCTATTGATTCCGAGTAGCGCGCTATTATTCATGTGCCATATTGAAGTGTTGAACGCTATTGATTACGAGTAGCGCTCTGTTATTTATATTCCCTATTACAGTGCTATGTGCCAGAGATTACGAGTAGTTCTCCATGCTAGGTGCCCCGTTCTGAGGTCGTCACCGGTTAGCGCACCCAACGCGCGTGTACAGCTACGTGAGTGGTAGTTGTGCCCCAGGCAGTACTGTTATTTCATGAATTGCATATGTGGTACAAACCGCCTTTATAGCTCCTGACTGATATGTACATCGCTAGCTATTGTATTATCAGCTTATGAAATGTACTGCTACCTCATGAACTGCATCTAACGTGATCTACTTGGATAAACTTGAGTATTTACATAACTCCTACAGTGTGGCGTCACTTATTGTGTGTGTTCCTCGTCGCATGTGAGGTGCGTGTTGTATGGTTGCTTTACACACAGTCCTCTGGTGGCCCGACCGCTCGTGTCACGTTACCGCCCCATAGGGCCTGGAGACCCCAGGTCTTACATTGGTGGCGAGAGGTGGGATCCTTAGGACCTGTGACCATACAGCACCCTTCCGTGAGGCGGAGGGCGCCACAATTAAACGCCTATTTGTTCCAGAGCTCTGAAACCATTGATTGCTGCATCGTTATTTCCACTGTCCAGGTTGAGAGTACAAGAAGCCTGGTTAGCTGAGAACTGTTGCCTATCCCCTAGGAGGTTTTCTCCTTAGTGTCTAGGTCCCCACCTGCCAGAATGGAATTCCGGTTAGCTGACCTCGAGGGGTACTCGGTGAAGCAACTAAGGGAGTTCGGGCAGGGGAGGGGGGTGCCTGGGGTACGGAGGGCCAAAGGACCGGAACTCCGCACCGCCATTAGGGCATGGGTAGAGGCCCACCCAGAAGGGAAAGAGGATGAGGGACAGGAGGCGCCAGATGCACCTCAGGAGGAGAGCGCCCAGGAAGTACTAGACATCTTAAATGTAGATATGTCAGAAAATGTGCCCCCAGGGAGACGTTATGGGGCCAGTAGTAGGACAGGGTCTAGAAGGAGCGCGTCCCCAGAGGAGTACGAGGACAGGAGGGAAGAGAGGCAACTAAAATGGGAGCTAGCGAAATTAGAACATGAAAGAGAAAGGGAAAGAGAGAACAAGAAATGGGCAATGGAGGAGAAGAAGCTGGCGCACAAGCTTCAGCTAAAAGAGCTGGAGCTACGCGCCCTCCAATTGAACGCGTCCAATAAGGACAATGGTGGCAGCATACCTAAGGAACCTCAAGAATCAAAGTTCTACCTACCTAAAGAGGTAATTGCCAATTACACAGTGGGGGACGACATCATGAAATGGTTGGAGGCATACGAGGTAGCCTTGACGGCCCATGGGGTACCCGAGAGTAATTGGGGAGGTGGTTTATACTGGTATATACCTCCCAATGTTAGGGACACCCTGCTATATTTGGCCAAGGCGGATCAGGTAAGGTATGCCCCCATGAAAGAGGCCTTGTTAAAAAAGTTTGGTCTCAACCCCGAGAGGTACAGGCAAAAGTTTCGTGGCAGCCATAAGCTGTCCACCCAGACATGGGTAGATTTTTTTGATTATGCGAGGAAGGCACTAGATGGTTGGGTGCATGGCAGCAAGGTGCAGGACTACCAAGGGTTGTACGATATTTTTTTAAGGGAGCACCTCTTGGATAAGAGCTTTCCGGAGCTGCGCCAACATCTGGTGGACCGCAAGTTGATGGATCATCGTGAGCTTGCGGAGGAGGCAGATATTTGGGTGAGCACCCGGGTGTCTCACAAGGGCCCCGGGGGAGATGGCTCGAAAGGCGGACAGGCTTTCCCCCAGAAGAAAGAGGGGGGAGATAAAAAGGTGGAGTTCTCGAAAGGTCCCCAAAATAAGTTTGGGAAGGGAGTAGGAACCCCACCCCCGTCCAATTCCACAAGACCCACTTACCCTGACAGGAGTCAGCAGCCTAGGATTGTGCGGTGCTACGAGTGTGGGGAGATTGGACACTACAGGGGAGATCCCAAGTGTCGCAAGCGACCACCAGCCCCAACGGGCGGGAAAAGTCCCGGGGTGAGTAGTATAGCGCTTGGGGTGGAGCTGCCCTTAGATAGGGAAGGGGAGTGGACAGGCCTGACTCTGGTTTCCCTCGGGGATAGAGAAGTAGTCCCCGTAGTGTCCCTGCCCCCGAACACTGCTAAATATCAGCAGAGGGTGAGAATTAATGGGGAGGAGGTGGAAGCTCTGAGGGACACAGGGGCCAGCATGACCACTGTCGTGCGGCGGCTGGTGTCCCCAGACCAAGTAGTCACCGAGGAGTTCCATCCGGCCGTATTGGCTGACGGCAGTATGAGTCACTATCCAGTGGCTCGTGTTCCAATTGAGTGGGGAGGAGTCAGAGGCCTACTGAGAGTTGCTGTGAGCCCTGCCTTGCCTGTGGGGTGTTTGCTAGGGAACGACCTGGAGCACACCAAGTGGAAAGACGTCGAGTTTCACGCTCACACCGAGATGCTGTGATTACCAGGGTGGACCTGCGTCAGCACGCGGTCCATGGCTGCCCGGCATGGAACTCACCCTGGGTTGGAGCCTGGAATCATGGCCCAACCCAAAGCCAAACATGGAAAGAAGAAGGTGGTAGAGGACATGCCCCGTGAAATGGATGGGGAGGCCGCAGAGGTGCCCCCGGAGTCCGCGGAGGTAGATGTCGTTCCTGTGGAGGACTTGCCGACCCTTGCTGACTGGCATGTGGAAGGAGGGCCTACCCGGGAAGAATTTTGTCAGGCACAAAGGGCGTGCCCCACGCTTGAAGGCATGCGGCGGCAGGCCGAAGCCCAAGTGGCCAGTCAGGAACTGGGAGGTTATCACGTGTATTGGGAGGATGGTCTCCTATACAGTGAGCCCAGGGTGCCGGTACATGGATCTTCGAGGGCCATAGTGGTCCCCCAATGTTACCGGGCCTTTCTGCTGGAGTTAGCGCACGAGATACCCTTAGCCGGACACCTGGGTCAGGACAAAACCTTCATCGTGGGAGCGGACGGCTGCTGACGCCGAGATCGAGGTAAGCCCGGAGGCTGAGATCGCCCCCGGTGCGCCCCCTGCGGGTTGGGAGCCACACCGCACCCTTAGCCGGGTTTCCTCGCCGTGGGATTTCCCCCCCCTGACTTTGCGACGGAAGAGACCCCGCCGAGGGATCCTTTCCGTGTGCCCCTCGAGCGGTACTGAAGCGCGGTGCCCGACGAACTGCACCGGAGCCCAGAGACTTGCTCCTCAAGTCCCGTGGCGCTCCCCGCTGGAAGCTCCGCTCCAAAGTACTGAGAGTCATTGATTACGAGTGGCGCTTTGGGTTATATGCTCCGCTCCAAAGTACTGAGAGGCATTGATTACGAGTGGCGCTTTATGTTATATGCTCTGCTCCAAAGTACTGAGAGTCATTGAGTACGAGTGGCGCCTTGAGTTATACGCTCCGCTCCAAAGTACTGAGAGTCACTGATTACGAGTGGCGCTTTGTTTTTACATGCCCTGCTTTAAAGTCTTACGTGCGATTGATTCCGAATAGCGCTCTGTGATGCATATGCCATGTTGAAGTGTTACGTGCTATTGATTCCGAGTAGCGCGTTGTTATTCATATGCCAGGTTGAAGTGTTACGCGCTATTGATTCCGAGTAGCGCGCTATTATTCATGTGCCATATTGAAGTGTTGAACGCTATTGATTGCGAGTAGCGCTCTGTTATTTATATTCCCTATTATAGTGCTATGTGCCAGAGATTACGAGTAGTTCTCCATGCTAGGTGCCCCGTTCTGAGGTCGTCACCGGTTAGCGCACCCAACGCGCGTGTACAGCTACGTGAGTGGTAGTTGTGCCCCAGGCAGTACTGTTATTTCATGAATTGCATATGTGGTTACGAACCGCCTTTATAGCTCCTGACTGATATGTACATCTGGCCCTGCAGACAGAGTCACTCCTGAGGCGGAAGCCGGGAGCAACAGAAACTGATTTGATACCTGTGTGTCTCTTTTAATATTGTATATTGTGCTTTTAAAACGGATTCACTTATTTAGCTAAAACCTGACACCCACCTTAACCACGCCGATCAGCTGATAACTTGCTGAAATCGGTAAACGCTCGCTTTCCCTGCCGCCATTGCTAGGAGCGAGGAGCCTACAGACACGCCCATATCTGGTGGCCACGCCCCTCCTACGCCTAAGCTCCTACAATAAATCATGAACGCATGCCGGAAGCGCAGCGGACGTGCGCAGCGGGCGCGACGTTGGCGCGCCGAAGCCGCGCCAAAGGGGTGCCAGTCTGCGCCAGTCCGCGCTGGACCCGCGCCCAGAGCCCTAAATCCTACCCAGCCTCCACACCTTTCTAGTAAGTCTCTGAAATACTCTTCCTCCTACCTGACAGAGATTCGAAGCACCATGCTCCGCCAGGATTGCCCACTTCTTAACTTAGACGCGCATTCCGACGTAATTTACAAAGCTTGCCCTAAATGCAATCTCAATTGCACCCACTCCTGTACTCAGACACCCCCAATTCCTGGAGCACCACATAAAGATACCATAAGCATTAAATGCGCACTAGTGAATGCAAGATCTATGTGCAAACACAAAGAAGAGGTGGCCGAACTAATATCGGCACACAAATTAGACATTCTGTTCATAACAGAAACATGGGCCGACCTGGCTTCTGACCCCGATCTCGTGACAGCCGTCCCTGAGGGCTACTACATTGTCAGACAAGACAGACCGGCCGGAAAAAAAGGAGGCGGCCTCGCCATAATCCTACTGCAAAATCTAGCAGTAAAAACTGGAACTTCAGCCACTATCCCGGCTGAAACACTATCTTTCTCCATCACGCTTTCCCCCACTCAAGTGTTCAATGGAGTCCTGCTCTATCGCCCCCCTGCGGCCCGAACACCATTTCTCCAATCCATCAGCACTTTATTAGAAACTGTGCCAGAAGTCTCTGACATCACAATACTCGGAGATTTTAACTTTCATCTAGAAAACACCCTAGACAAAGATACTCTGAGTTTGATTGAGGACCTTAAGGCAGCCGGCCTAAACCAGCTGGTCACCTTACCTACACACAAAGCAGGCCACATTCTTGACGGATTGTTCACGAATAACCCGGCCATTGCCCCCCCTACTGTAACTCCAATTGTATGGTCAGATCACGCAGTGGTGGTTTTCTGCGTTAGTGTTAAAAAACACAAAAATCAACCCTCGGCAAAAAAACAACAGAGGCTCTGCAGGGATTGGAAAAATATAGAAACGATCACCTTAGCCGAAACTCTCGGAAACACTAAACCACCCCCAGTATCTGACCCTCAACTAGCAGCAAATAATTATAACCAATGGCTTACAGATACCTTAAATCAAGTAGCGCCTCTAAAAAGAGTGCGGTCTAATCGTGCAACACCATCAGCCCCATGGTTCTCCGAACTGATAAGAATAGAGAGACAGAAATGCCGCAATCTAGAAAGGCGTTGGCGAGTCAACTATGACAACAACGACAAAGAAAGATACAAACAAGCGCTATCAGACTACAGGAAAACGCTAAGACAGGAAAAAAGCAAATATTTCTGTGAACAGATAGAAAGAGCACAGAATTCCAGTAAGCAACTATACCAGACCGTGGCTACATTAACAACGATACCAACAGCCAATATCACTGAAACCTCCCAAGACCTTTGCAATAAAATGGCCGACTTCTTCAGGACCAAGGTAACTGAAATTTTCGATAAATTTAACAACATCACGAATGAGGAATTGTCAGACGACACCAAGAACATAGAACTTACGTCCTCATCTCTGAACGAATTTATCCCCCCATCACTAACAGAAATAAAAGACCTCATTAAAACCACTATGTCAGGATCCCCTCTTGATCCATGCCCACCAACCATTATCAAACTAACATCTGATGTAGTAGCACCAATCCTGGAGAACATCTGCAGCACCATTTGTGAGACAGGAACATATCCCCAAAATTGGAAAACTGCAATAATAAAGCCTCTATTAAAGAAACCAACTCTTAACACCTTGGAATTAAAAAATTACCGCCCTATAGCAGCTCTCCCTTACCCATCAAAAATTCTTGAAAAAGCCATAAACAAACAGCTGGCCAACTACATTGATCAAAATAACCTGTTGGATAACACCCAGTTCGGGTTCAGAAGAGGACATGGAACGGAGACAGCGCTCATCAAGGCCTCTGAAGAGATCAGACAGATCATGGACCAGGGCGGTTCGGCTGTTCTGATCCTGCTAGATCTATCAGCGGCCTTTGACACGGTCGATCATAACATCCTGATCGACCGTGTCAAAGCTATGGGCATAAAGGGCAGGGCTGTGGAACTTCTGACCTCTTTCCTAGCCAATAGAGAACAGTCAGTGAAGATGGGGAACTTCTACTCACCAACGTTCGTGCTGCCATGCGGAGTCCCCCAGGGATCCTCGCTGAGTCCGACACTTTTCAACATCTATGTGTCGGACCTGGCGAGGATCATTAAAACCCATGGAATGGGAGTGACTTCGTACGCCGACGACACCCAGTTGGTGTTGGCAGTACATAAGAACGGGATTGAAGTAGCAGCCAACTTTCAGACCGGTATGAGAGCCATTAGTCACTGGATGGACAATAATTGTCTAAAACTAAACACCGATAAGACCGAGGTAATGGTGTTTGGAGACCCAAAACCATCTTGGTCTCCGATCTGGTGGCCATCGGAAATGGGCAATCCACCTATCCCAGTTTCTAAGGTCAGAAACCTAGGAGTGTTGTTCGACAACAAACTAAGTTTCACCAATCACGCCAACGCAGTGGTCTCCTCTTCCTTCTTCACGCTACGGAAGGTGAAAAAGCTACTACCCTACCTACCACTGTCTGCAGGGAAAACCCTGATGTCCTCCTTGGTGTTATCCAAGGTGGACTACTGCAACGGGCTTCTGCTGAACGCCCAGGAGCAGGTCCTCAAAAAGCTACAAATGGTTCAGAACGCCGCGGCGCGAATCCTGACCAGAACACCCAAGTTTGCACCGATTTCATCAGTCATTTACCAACTTCACTGGCTCCCAATAAAAAAGAGAACCAAATTCAAGGCTCTGTGCATTATATACAGAGCACTGAACAGCCAAGGACCCGACTTCTTTAGGGAATCACTGCAGCTGTACGTTCCCAAAAGAGCGCTAAGATCAGCCTCATCCGCTTCACTATGCATTCAACGAGTGAGAACAGTCACCTGGGGAGACAGACGCTTCATGGTGGCCGCCTCGAGGCTCTGGAACTCCTTGCCCCATCACATAAAAACCAGCCCCTCACTATTGCTCTTCAGAAGGCAAGTGAAGACATGGCTATTTACTCAATAATGCACAGGACGTGCCTCCTTGTCTGCCCAGCGCCGAGACACCATTTATGGTATTTGTTCGCGCTTTAGAAATTCAGAAATAAATAAATAAATAAATAATACATCGCTAGCTATTGTATTATCAGCTTATGAAATGTACTGCTACCTCATGAACTGCATCTAACGTGATCTACTTGGATAAACTTGAGTATTTACATAACTCCTACAGTGTGGCGTCACTTATTGTGTGTGTTCCTCGTCGCATGTGAGGTGCGTGTTGTATGGTTGCTTTACACACAGTCCTCTGGTGGCCCGACCGCTCGTGTCACGTTACCGCCCCATAGGGCCTGGAGACCCCAGGTCTTACACCGCAGAACTCAGATCTCGTAGAATACATTGATGATCTCCTTATTGCGTCAGATACTGAAGATGCTTGCCGGATTGACACGATTGCCTTATTGAATCATTTGGCAGAGAATGGACATAAGGTGTTCCCGAACAAGTTGCCGTACTGTCTGAGTGAAGTACAGTATTTGGGCCACCGAATTGAGAAAGGCAAGAGAAAGGTGTCACCGGATCAGATTGAGACAATCATGAACATGGCTGTACCTACCACTCAGAGGAAGGTCAGAATGTTCTTAGGGATGGTGGGCTATTGTTGCCAATGGATTCCAAATTTCTCTCTGAAGGTGGAGTCTTTGCAGAGGTTGACCCGCAAGGATGGAGTGATCCGGTACCATGGGACCATGATTGTCTGGTTTCATTCTTGGAGCTGAGAGAGGGCATGTGTCCTGCTCCGGCTCTGGGAATGCCTGACTACAACAAACCTTTTTCATTGTTCTGTTGTGAGAGGGAAGGTAGGTTATTGTCAGTTCTGACTCAGAGTCATGGAGGTGTCCGTAGACCAGTTGCCTACTTTTCAGCTACTTTAGATCCAGTAGCTTCTGCGTTGCCCGGATGTCTTAAATCTGTTGCCGCAACAGGTGTCAGCATTGAAAGGTGTGAAAGCATTGTAAAGGGTCATCCCTTGATTGCTCATGTTCCACATTCTGTTGAACTGTTGATGATGAGGACTAAAACTCAGCACTTGACGAACAACAGACTCACACGCTACAAGCAAGTTATGCTTGCAGCGGAAAATGTGACTCTGAGAAGGTGCTCTGTTTTAAACCCAGCTACACTTATGCCATTGTCAAACACAGAACTTTGCACCAAACCGAGACCTGACATTGTTGATGAATCTCTGCCTGACCCTGATTAAATTTTCTTTGTTGATGGCTCATGCTTAAGGGACAATGTCGGTCAGTTGAGAGCAGCATTTGCTTTATTCACTATTACAGGAGTGGTTGAAGCTGCTTGTATACTTCGCACAAATGGCTGAGATTATTGCTTTGACCCGTGCCTGTCGGGCCGCAAATCAGATCAGAATCACCATCTACACCAATAGTCAGTATGGGTTCGGTGTGGTTCACGATTTTGGACAGTTATGGTCTCAGAGGGGCTACATGACATCATCTGGTTCACCCATAAGGAATGGAGAATATGTTAGACAATTGTTGGAGGCTTTGCAATGTCCAAAAGAAATCGCCGTGGTGAAGTGTGCAGCTCATGGGAAGGGAACTGACTTTGTCTCTTTGGGCAATAGATATGCAGACGAAGTTGCACGTTTTTGCGCTGAGCAAGGGTGTATATTTACTGGAGACTGCACAGGAGAGAGCCAAGAGAGAACCGAGCTCAACATGATGTTAGCCATGGCAGACACTTGGGATGAGCTCAAGCGCCTGCAGGAAGAGGTTCTAGAACAGGAAAAGGAAGGATGGGTTAAATCAAGTTGTGAGAAGAGAGACATTGACATTTGAGTTTCTAGTGATGGGCGAGCAGTATTACCAGATGAGCTATTGAGCCCTATGGCAAGACAGATTCATGGTGCTGTGCATCTTGGAAGGGATGCGATGGTGCGAGTGTTCAGACAGACATGGTACAATCCACGGTTTCGAACGGTTGCTGAAGCAGTGTGTCAGAGATGTGTTACTTGTCAACAGATGAATGCTGGGAAAAAGACTGTGGTTACACTGAGTCACATTGGGAGGGCGAGAGGGTCTTTCAATAGGATGCAATTGGATTTTATCGAAATGCTTAAGTGTAACGGGTTGAGGTACATTTTAGTGGTGGTGTGTGTTTTCTCACGGTGGGTGGAAGCGTACCCAACAAGGAGGTGTGACACCCTCAAAGTGGCAAAGCTGCTCTTGAGGGAACTGATTCCTAGGTTCGGTTTTCTAACCTCATTGGAGTCAGATAGAGGGACGCACTTCCACAGCGAGATCATGAAGTTGCTTTGTGCCGCCCTAAATATTGATCAGAGACTCCATTGTAGTTATCGACCAGAGGCTTCTGGGATAGTGGAGCAAATAAATGGAACTTTAAAGGCACGGATGACAAAAGTGTGTTCGTCTACGTCTCTGAAGTGGCCTGATGCGTTGCCCCTGGTGTTGTTGAGTATTCACAGTGTCCCTGATAGAAGAACTGGTCTTTCCCCACATGTCCTAATGGGTAGGGAGATGCAATTAACAGCAGTACCGTTGACAGCTTTGATAAACATCACTGATGCCTCAATCCTTGATTACTGCAAAGGACTAGCTGATGTGGTCCGTTCTGTGTCTCAGCAGGTGCAGGCTGCCGCTGTTCCAGCTTCAACTGATCTATGCCAAGATTTGTGCCAGGGAGATTGGGTATTCGTCCGTAAACACGTGAGGAAGAGCTACCTGGATGCTCGGTGGCAAGGCCCTTATCAAGTGACACTGGTGATGAATACAGCAGTGAAGTGTGGAGGGTTGCCAAATTGGGTACACTCTTTCCACACCCGCAGAGTTTCAGCACCCTTGGAAGAAACTGCTCCTCTCACGAATGAAAATCCAGCTGTGGCAGCAGGGCCACAAGAGAGGACAAGCCTAGCTGTAAGGGTTGCTGGAGAAGCTGGTTGCTCATCAGATCAAGCTGAGGAGAGTCATGTTGTCCATAACCCAGATATTGTCTCTGAGCAAGAAAGTGATGTGGGGAGTGGCATAGAGTCAGATTCGGTGGAAGGAAGGGCTGCGCAGAGCAACTGAGAAGCGAGCAGAAGAGCTGGAGGCACAGAAGAAACCTGGCCTGGGAGACAGAAAAGGCTAAATCTGAGACTGGCTTCTGAGAAAGATCTTGCCCCTGTGTCTGAGGTCTCTGAATCGGAAGAGAGCGACGAAGAACAAGCTCAAAGTCTGAGGAGATCAAAGAGGACGAGAGTACTTTGCCTGAGATACGCTGCCCCAGAGTGGACTTACGCAGTAACTGATGCTGGGAGCAGTGAGTTCCGGGAGGGTGAGGTCTGTGAAAGTGATTAGCAGGACTCCTTTAATAAAAATTGATGTGGAACTGCTAGTTCCTGGACTTGAAATCGAAGGTGTACTGACTATCACGGTTCCAGATCCTCCGCTTTTGAGTGAGGTACGAATTCTGATCTTGCATAGACTGGTTTTTCCATCATTTGGATTTGAACTGTCACCTCATCAAATGGCTAATGTTCGTTTTAAAATCTTGCATTACGTTTTAACTGCAATTGGATCTGAACTTATCGTTGACTGTGAATAAGACTGTGTTTTGTAAATAAGTGCTTAACAAGAAGATAACCTAGGTCCGAGAGGAAGAAGAATACATTTAGGGACTTTCCGTAGTAGGAGAAAGAAGGTTAAGGAAGTCTTTTGGAACTGTGTAAATAAGGAACTGAAAGTACTGTAAAGGGGATTTCCAGCATCTACGGAGTAGTGTTTTGAACTGATTTGAGCAGCTGGTGGAGGAGAAAGAGACTTTAAGTGGTTGTTGCTGAACTTAAACCCAACAACGAAAATGGAGGCTGGAAATCTGAATCACATGTCCAAATATATGATAGGTACACTCATAGGAGGAGTGATAGTTTCAATAGTTATACTTATTATAGTGTCAGTAGCTATGAGGTAGGAGTCATAGAGATGAAGGGAATACCTACACCCAGTACTTCAACCAAGAAAGAGGGTATCAAAGGAGCTGAAATGGCTTTGCTAGATCAAGATAGTCGTAGACTGCATGTAGATTTGTTGTCTAAAGGTAATTTTAAGCTTAATGCGTATGCCAAGCTGCTATATGAATATGTGGAGGTGATGGATGCAAAAAATTGTAATGTGTGTATGCAGTTGGCGGCCTCAGTGGATGAGGGGATTAAGTATCACCATCTTTCACTGACATATGGGATTTCATGTAGTTTGTTGCTTAGTATGTTCTATGGGAGAGGTCATTATGAGTACTTCTTTTCGAATTACGATGCAGTGCTTCCAGAGGTACCAGCTTACAGGCACTTGAACAAGTATGATTATTACAGGCAGGAAGACAGGATTGGGAAGTATTTCATACCGACTTCAATATTAGATACAGCATATGCTCACAGACACAATCTAACCTGTTCACTAACTGAGGTAGAAAAGAAGTTTGTAAATCAAGTAGAGGATAGATATAGGGAACTAACAAAAATACGAGATACTGGAGAGAGTCCAGTAGATTGGACTGAGGAGGAGAGATCTCACAGAGCAAAGGGAAGTTATGGCCCTATAGCAATGGACCTGGTGGAGAAGGGGAAGGTCTGTGTGAAACGTTTACAGACTTACTATGATAAGATCTATGTGGGACAAAGTGCGTGTGATCATGTTTTCACTATGGCATTGTCTGTGAAGGATTTTCTGCAGAGTTCGGTGCAAGTGATACCAACGGTATATTATGTGTGTGCAAAGAATGCTTATGTGAGGTTGCCTGCGAATTGGTATGGAACATGCTATTTAGGAATCATTTTTCCTAAGATATACCATGCAGAGGAAGTTGAGCTTTTGGAGGATGGGAAGCACTCTAGAGTGAGGAGGGGTGCGGATGTAGGAGCAATGATTGGGGATATCTTTGGAGCAGCAATACCAAGTTTGGGAGCGATCCTGAATGATGTGAAGATTAGAAGATTGACGACTGTGGTTGACAAGTTGTCAATGAATACAGCTAAGTCGTTGATACTTGTAGATGGGGAGATGTTATCGATAAGGACGATGGTGATGCAGAACCGTCTTGCTTTAGATTTCTTATTGGCAAAAGAGGGCGGAGTCTGTAAAATGTTGAAGGTTCAAGAGTGCTGTACTTATATACCAGATAACAGCAAAGATCTGAAGAAGTATATAAGCAACATCACTGAGATCCATCATGAGATTCAGGATCTGACTGAAGAGTGTGTTTGGGAGAAAGTTGGAAAAGGGTTTGGCAAAGTGGGAAATTGGTTTGCAAATCTAGGGAAAGGCATTCTCGGTTATATTCTGAAGCCTATCATTATCATAGTGGTTTGTGTGGTTTGCTTGTGGGGATTTGCCAGAGCATATCAGTGGTATAGGGTGAATCAAGTTGAGAGGTCCCTTAGGGAACAAGAGATAAGGATGGCTAGACTGCAGGACAGTCACTACCAGAATATAAAGAATTTAGAGAGGTTCCGACAGGGAAGAATGGCTACGAGCTCTGTTTAGGTCGGTTCTTTCTCCAGGGAGTTGTGGTTTTGGTGATGACACAGATCATCAAAGGGGGGAACTGATAGAGCGCCATGAGATTTTGAAAATTGTAGGGGTGCATCATAATCGTGCATAGCCCGCATCCACATATATATTCGCATATTTTGTATTTCATTAACAGATGATCATTTGAAGAGTAACCTGCAATAATGAAAATCGTGAATGTAATGTTTGAAATGTATTTCGTGTTAGTTGGATTGCAAGTGCCTAATGAATTAGTTCATGTGTAATGTAATGCATTAGATTTAAACGTGGACCATATTAAGTCTGCACGCGTAGGAATAATTACTTATGTACCCAGTGTAATTGAAAATAGTGCCTATGGATGTAATGTTTATTAATGCGTGTAGTTTTAATGTGTAGAGGCCTAATGGAACGTTCATATATTGCTATGAGAAGGCCTATTCGCATTTCTTATGGTAGCTGAATTGTGCAGGCCGAGATGTATTTCCCTGGGAGAGCTCGCTCTCATTTAGAAATTCAGTTGGGATGGTGTGCGTGCAAAGATTTTGGTTTCTCAGGCTTCTGTTGCAGGTGCAAGGACATTGTCCTCGTTAGCTCAACTAACCTTTTGTTTTAGGATTTAGGTACGAAGGAGGATAGTTACAATATTCTACAGGAATGCAGATAAGGTTGTGGCGAATCTTTTTGCGCTGGAAGAGCCTGGGATCCAAGGACACATGGACCGTTGATGAACAAGATGCAGGTTTTGGTGGAAAACTACCACCTAAAGGTGTCCACCCAGAGGAGGTGTTCTGGAGGCGTGTCTTTCATGATGTGAATTTTGTATTAGGGACAGTGCCCGAGGGAAGAGTTAGGAGATGAGACAGAGAGAGACAGGACATAGGTCAGAAGGTAAAGACTAGAGAAAGAGACTTAGAATTAGTTTGGAAGCTTTGGTTATCGACTTTTAATGTGAATGCACTTCTTAGGAAGTCTTCACGAGCTGACACCTTTTCTTGACTTAGCCTATGAAATGCAAAGTAGGGATGCCACTTTAGTGTTAGTGTAGGGACAGACTAATTGTTTCTTTTGCAGCCTAATGAAGACTGACTTAGATGTTGGAGCAGTCATTGCAAGCTTAATCTTTTTGGAATTTATTATCCTTTTTATGCTTCATCGAATTAGGTTGTTGCGTAGACTAAACTTTGTATTAGTGCCCATGTATTTCTTGAACCTCGTCATGAGGTGCTTGTATATTCAATTGTTTTTGGCTTTGTAATAAATCCCCTAAACTTTAATTCGGAGTCAGTGATTCTTCAGAGTTGGTATTGATTGGCTATTGATTTTGTTTAGATGAATTGGTTTTTCCCCTTTACACTTCACAGCAGATACAAAGATCTAATCGACCGGAGGATTCTTATGAGTGGTAATAGATGGTAAGATAAGATAAGAATCCGGCGTTATCACCCTGGACAACAAAATGATGTGAACCCCCTTGCAAAAGCAGATCGTTTTGTAATAGGTAATTTTGATGTCTCCGCAATAAGTTTCGGGCCCTTGCCTGTCACAGTTACTTGAGCCACCCACAAGAGTGAAGTACCATTTTTATTGGGAGACCTGGGGGAACTCTGGGTGGTAGGAAATTTATGTCAGCCCGGTGATCCTACAATTGTCCCACAAAGAAATTTGAGAAAAATGTGAGTTCTTTCATCAAAGTTTGAGGTTTGCATGGGGATTCTGGGTAGGGAAGCTTTGAGGGATCCATGCAAACCATACCTCCCTGGACTCCCCCGGGACCCTAGTTTTCAGAAATGTGTGGATTTGGTAGTTTCCCAAGATGGCCACCGAGCCCGGGGCCAAAAACCCAGGTGACCCCCCTTGCAAAACCAGGTTGTTTTGTGTTAGGTCATTTTGATGTCTCCTTAATACGTTTTGGGCTCTTGCCTGTTGTGGGTACTTGACCCACCCACACAAGTGAGGTACCATTTTTCTCGTAAGACTATGAGGAATGCTGGGTGGTAGGAAATTTGTGGATCCATGAAGATTCCTGAACTTTCCCACACAGAAATCTGAGAAAAATTTGATTTTTTTTCAACTAAATTTGAGGTTTGCAGGGAATTCTGGGTAGAAAACATTGGGGGGTCCACGCAAGCCATACCTCTCTGGACTCCCCCGGGTGTCTAGTTTTCATAAATGTGTGGGTTTGGTAGGTTTCCCATGATGGCCGCCAAGCCTGGGGCCAAAAACGAATGGGACCCCCCTTGCAAAGCCCAGTTGTTTTAGTGATAGGTAATTTTGATGTCTCCTCAATAAGTTTTTGGGCCCTTGCCTGTTGCGCGTACTTGACCCTCACACACAAATGAGGTACCATTTTTCTCGCAAGACTTTGGGGAATGCGGGGTTTCGTGGAATTTAGTGGACCCACGCCGATTCCAGAACTTTCCAGCATAGAAATGTGAGGACAATTTATTTTTGGGACACATTTTGAGGTTTGCAAGGGATTCTGGGTAACAGAACCTGTTGAGAGCCAGAAAAGTCACCCCATCCTGGATTCCCCTGGGTATCTAGTTTTAAAAAATCTATAGGTTTGCTAGGTTTCAATAGGTGCCGGCAGAACTAGGGTTCAACATCTACAGCTAGGCTTTTTGCAAAAAAAGGTTCCGTTTTCACTGTGAAAATGTGATGTGTCCAAGTTGCGTTTTGGGACATTTCCTGTCGTGGGCACTAGGCCTACCCACACAAGCGAGGTACCATTTTTCTCAGAAGACTTTGGGGATTGTGGGATTGGTGGAACTTTGTAGATCCACTCAGATTCCAGAACTTTCCACCACTGAAATGTGAGGAAAAGGTGTTTTTTTGTTTACAAAGTTTGAGGTAAGAAAGGGATTCTGGGTAACAGAACCTGGTGAGAGCCAAACATATTACCCCATCCTGGATTCCCCTGGGTGTCTAGTTTTCAAAAATGTATAGGTTTGCTAGGTTTCCCCAGGTGCTGGCAGAGCTAGGGTTCAAAATCTACAGCTAGGCACTTTGCAAAAAAAGGGTCAGTTTTCACTATGAAAATGTGGTGTGTCCACGTTGCGTTTTGGGCCGCTTCGTGTCGCGGGCACTAAACCTACCCACACAAGTGAGGTACCATTTTTATTGGGAGACTTAGGGCAACACAAAATTGTAGAGCTACTCTTATTACCTATTGACTTACAATGCATTTCTTCCTTAGAAATGTAAGACAATGTGTAAAAAAGAAGTCACTTTGAAAAATGACCTATAATTCACATGCTGGTATGAGTACCCACATTTTCTGAGATGTGCAAATAGCTACTGTTTCTAAACTCTATATTTTGTTCCCATTTCAGAAATACATAGGTGACTTTCATACCGATTTTTCCCTGTTTATATTTTCCCAAATGAATTGCTATATACCCGGTACACAATAAAAAACCATTGCAAGACGCTGCTCTGTTATTGGCTCTGGGTCCCTCGGGTTCCTGGTGAACCTACAGGTTCTATATATCCCCACAACTAGAAGGGTCTAGTGGATGTAATGGTATATTGCTTTTAAATATCTGTTATAGTTAGTAGAAGTTACAGGTGAAAACGTTGGCAAAAATGGCTGTTTTTTTAACTCATTTTCAATTTTTTCTATTTTCAACTGTTATTTTATATACAAAAACCTTGATGGATCTACACAAATGACCCCTTGCTGAATTCAAAATGTTGTCTACTTTTCAGAAATGTATAGCTTTCCAGGATGCATCATTGCTTTTATACCCATATTTACCATTAACTGGAAGGAGGTTGAAAGCACAAAAAAATATCAAAAATAGGCTATGCCCCAGAAAAATGCCAAAACTGTGTAAACATTTTTGGTTTTCTAAAAAAAGCCTGCTTGTCCCTGAAAGCTGGGAAGATGGTAATTTCAGCACCTCAACCCCTTTTTTGATACCATTTGCAGGATAAAAAGACAGACGCTTTCATCTGTAGCCCTTTTTTCCCATTTTTCCCCCAAAAACCAAAATGTAGCTATATTTTGGATAATTTCTGGGTCCCCTCCAGGGGAATCAACAAAGCCTGGGTACCTTTTAAATCCCCATGATGTTGGAAGAAAATGACACAAATTTGGCGTGGATACCTTATGTGGTCAAAAAGTTACAGGGGCCTAAGTGCAAACTACCCCAAATAGCCAAAAAAAAGGCTTAGCACAAGGGGGAGAAAGGCCTAGCAGCAAAGGGGTTATAGCCAGAATATCAACTACCAAAATATTGTGAAGGTAAAAAATAAATAGGCAGGTATAGGTTTACTCACCTTAATTCCCCATCTACATACTATGAATACATATATGTAAATTATCAAGATACATATATTTGGAGTTATGTATAATAAATCTATATCTGCATGGGTCTATTCACCTTCATGATACTTTGGTAGTCGATCATCTGTTTATGATATTTTTGCAGCACAGCATTTGAAACTCTCTATTCCGGTGGTATATAATCTGCACATCTGCCCAACATGCTGACCACACGTCCCTGGCTTCCTTGCCTTGGTGGTCTACAATTAGGGGGGTACAATCCGATGCCTGATCACTTGCCTAATCGGTGATTGGTGGTCGTGCCCTAGGCAATACCATTAGGCTCTCAAGGGATCATGGGGTATGAAGTTTGCATGTCCTATTCTGTTTTTCCCCAAACTGCGGGCATGATCTGGCAGAACATCTACATGCATATGGGCAGTATCAAATAGGAACGACAAGACTCAACGAGAGAAGATACACCATACAGGTGAGTGTTGCCAGAATTACTACAGTACTTCCCTTCAATCAACACCAAACACTCAACACAACACATAAGACAATATACTCCTTATGCATCCAATGAGGCGCAGATACCCCCATATGGCTGAAGTCAGAACATTTGTCTTTTCATTTAGTTTTCCCAGATTTGTTTGACTTTACAGGACTAAATTAATGGCATATTTGTCTCTGCTAAGCAGCCTCCCATTGGGTGCGCTGCCCCCCTAAAACATGGTGTAATTGACAAATTCTAATGTGCTCATTTGACTTTTATGTAAGCCCATCGTCAAATTACGTGAAACATGCGCAGGTGTCTTTCAAGTCAAATGACTGATGTCGGAGTGCCATGCACCCTTACATTTTCGTCAGTGTAGAATGAAAAAGGCAGCACAACACTACATGGATGTGTCCCCCTGGGCACTAGGTAGGTCTCCCGTTGGAGATCTTTATGCCAATTTTCAGTGAATTTTGACTGGTTCTTCAAGAATGAGATGTCAGAGATGTGCTTCTTCTGGAAGAAAGTTTTATTCACTTTTCTTTGAAGATTTAATAGTGCTCCTGGGGCACCTACCTAGTGCCCAGGGGGACACATCCAGGTAGTGTTGTGCTGCCTTTTTCATTCTACACTGACGTTCTTGACCGGCGCGTCGCCCCAGGAGCACTATTAAAAAACTTCACATAACGCTGAACTTCTCCTAAATACTCGCAGTTGTAGCGCGCACAACTCATTTGTTATCACCCTTCCATTTCCCCCATGTGAGATTATACAAGCATAGGACTAGAGCTGAAAGGTAGCCATGTCACATGGGATTTTAACACTATGTGAAATTGTTAAGGCAAAACAGATTAGACGTTTAAGGCCTAAATCTGAATTTATGTAAGCCTTGCTGGAGAAAAGACCAGTTGCCTAGAGTGCAGATTTAAAACATGTCATTTATTCTTATCATGACCCCGTTATAGGTTAGGCGTATAGGTTTTCTTGGATGGGATACCTGCTCAATTATAACTGTCCCAGTGTTGCAGAATTTAGAAAAATAGGCTAAGGTGTGATCTGCTAGAGCAGTTTTGTTTCTGAATCCCCTCCTACAGCACAAAAGAGCATACAATGCTTCCCCTTGCTGGCTCACAGCACACTTGGCTTGGAAAAGGGATTATTCACAATTGCACTTAAAAAAACTGGGTGTGCATAGTTATTTCTCATTCTGGATGGATTAACTTGTAACTGCAGTGTGCTGGCAGCAGGGTCGGACTGGTCTATGGGGCAATCAGGCAGTGCCCCAAGGGCTGGTCTGGCAGATCAATTTGAGGGCCGTTTTTAGGGTGTTTGTAGGCCTGTTTTATTGTTGGCTAGGCAGTTTTTTCTGTTAATTTCCCTGATATTAAAACCAATATTGCCTGGAGCAAGCTCAAATCCATGCAGTCTTCCATGCCCTGCAAAATACTTATCCAACATACTATTACAAGTTCAAAACTGCTGTTCAATTTACTAATGGGAGGCCACTTTTATTTTGGTTTCCAGGCCCACTTTCTGTCCCAGTCCGACCCTGGCTGGCAAGATGGTACCTCATGGAATTGCTGTTTACGGGTGTGGGGCTTCCACCCACAAGTACCAAGCAGCTTATACTTGGGCTCTATATGCTTGGATATAAAACAGGACCTTTACCATCCTGCTACCAGAGTGGCTGCTGTAAACCTATGCAAAGTTTGAAAAGCTCACTTTCAACAGAATGCGTAAATGCATCAGCCAAAAAGGGATCTGTATCTGTTCCAACCCTCAGAAGCCGAGCAGCTTGCTAGTGACCCCAGTGGTGTCTGCTACGGAATGGGGGTGGTGGGGCGAGGGTGGAGAGGGTGGAGAGGATGAAAAAAAAAAAAAAGATTACATACCTGATTACGGCCGCATCTTCTTCTCCGTTCCCTTCTCTTCCTGGTTCCCAGCAGTACACAGTCTCCCCAAAGCCAATCATGACACTGCTCTCACCAGAATGACAGCAGCGTTGTGATTGGTCTGAGCGTCCTGTTTTGCGGCTCAGACAGTGACTGGGAGCCTTGGGACTGTTCTCCACCCAGCTATGCAACACAGTCAGGGCACAAGTTATAACTGTAGACTTTAGAATTTCTAAGGTTTGTGTAGTTTAATTTGTTTTTCTATAGAACGAATAAATAATATTTTCCTAACTATAACTAAGCTTTAACCTTTGTTTTTTTAAATATATATAAACAGATATAAATTATATAGATATATTATACACACTATATAGACAATTAATGAAACCATATAAATTGTATAAACAGTAAAAATGAGATGTCAACAGTTCTATTAAAAAATATAATAATCCATTCGACCAATATATTAAATAGCAAAATATTAAACCCCTAAAAACATAATAAAAATGATATGAACATCAAAAAAAGTACTAAAAAATTAAAACAAACTATATTAATATAAATAATATAAATCAAGTTTCACCAAAAGTAGGGAAATTGTTGAACTTCAAGGGGGTTAGATTTACTATCCCCATTCCACTCCAAGCAGCAATAGGGAATGTGTTGGGCTTCGGAGGAGTTAGATTTACTTTTCCCACTGCAGACTAAGCAAAAACAGGAGAAGGGTTGGACATTGGAGGGGCTAGATTTACTATTTCCTCTCAAGTCTTAGCAACAATAGGGAAAGTTTTGGACTTTGAAGGGATTACATATAAGAATACAACTCCTAATTATTTACTAAAAAATATTTGAATACCTAGTAAAAAAAACACAATGTTAAATTATAGTAAAGTACGAAGATTTTTGAAAATGAAAAATAAAAAGTAAAAAAGAAATTTATAATAACATTCACTTCCCTAACTACAAACAGGTACGACATTTTAAAATAAGTACCACGTTATTTAATTTAAATAAATCATTAAAAATATCATTACACAGACAAAATTATAAAAACACTTATCATCAACACTTATCATCAAATTATTTAAGAATTTAAATAAAATTACTACCATACTAAGTACACCACTAAAATTGTACATAATAATTAAGGCTCCCTGTTTTCTGTTTGTATTCATTTTCACAGATAAATACAGATAGAAACCCATTTATTTTCCTGACTGTATTTAATTTTAAATGTGGATGAAAACGGAAAATGGGTGGTTTGTTGAGTGATTCTAAAGGCTGTCAGTCATGGCTGGCAAGCGAATAGCTGTACAGATTGACAGGCCTTGGAAGGTTAAAAAAAGAAAGGAATTTTAGTAAAGATGTTTAAACAGCAGTAGATATCACCAAGGTTGATACTGATATGTGTATGTTTTTATAGAAGTGCACTGATTTATCATATGCGTGTTTTCATATTATTGAAATCTCTCAGACATTTAAGCATGAGTGCAAATTTATTGGTTAAATACATGTGGAAATATACAAGTTTCAGCCTAGTTTTACACAAAACCCAAAATAAATATGGAGAAATACGGATAAAATTAGCAAAAAATAAATATGGATAAATACAGATGGAATAGGCAAAAAAATAAATACCATAAAACAGGGAGTCCTAATATCAATTATCAAGTTAATCAATCACATATAATTAACAATTAATATAAAAAATATTATAACTTTAATATCTTGTCATCCTTTTGCCATACAAAACCAATAGCAAAGTAATTAAAAATACATTCGTAATAAACATATAAAAGTTGAAATACACAATAAAAAAATAAAACAACACAAAAATTAAACAATTGAAAAATGAGTATTTTACATAATTAATATCAAATTAAATATGTAAGTAACATAAAACATAACACGCCTAGGGCCTCATTTGGATGTTGTTCGGAAAGTCTCCGACCACAGGTCAGAGGCTTTCCGACCGACATCCCTGGTTTGACTTCCGACCACCTAATAACGATGTAGGGGAGAGGATGTGGTCCGTCAGTTTAAAATGCCAACTTTGGTGCAGGAAACCAGGGTTTGAGCCTCGAGGTCGCGTCCACATCCTGTGATTCTGGGCAAATCACTTAATCTCCCCGTGCCTGAATGTGTAATGTAAATACAGTGCTCATGTAAAGCACTCCAATACGTTCGGATCGAGTTCGCGCTATATAGATATGCAAAAAAAAAAAAGTCAAATATTCCGGTCATTCCAGCTGGCTTCTAGTGGCTCAAGGAGCCCGTCATCAGCTGGAAACCGCAACATAATCTCAATGGACGGGGCTTCCGCAGTTGGAATAATGATGTTGGTTTCAGAAAGGCTTTTCATGTTGGGCTTTACGACATGAAAAGCCTGTTGGAAAGCATCTTTGGGGGCCCCTAGTAGGGCCCCCTTCTCCCTGCGGCCTCTGGTTGGGGGCCGAGGGGGCACCTATGGCGCCCCCCTGTAAATCCTCATGGTGCCAGGCACATGGTGCAGGGATTTACACAAACTCTCATTTCTCTATGGGAGCTTGTGCTGCGCGTAGAAACCGCCTACAGCACATGCTCCCGAGTTTACGACAGCACCATGTGCAATCACATCATAATGCTGTGTTCGGAACCACCCACCTACGATCAGTCGGATCCACACCATAATGGTGTCGGGAGGACTCAAGTCTGCCCAACATCGTAATTAGGGCCCTACTCTCCTACAAACCCAACAATCTGCTACTAAAATATGACTCACTATTACTAATAACTACATTTAAATATCCATTAAAATTAACAACTTAAACAAGAAATTATAATTAATCAATTTACTAAATTACATTAAACTGATTACCATAAACATTTTAATTCTATATTATTTTATACTATCAATATATTATTAAATTAATTATATTAACCTTCACACTCTATATCCCTACAAACCCAAAGACCCACTACTACATTTTAAATTACTAATTCAATTTAAAAATAAATTATGAAAACACTTAAAATTTCAAACTATATTTAAAAAAATGAATAACAATTATACTAGCAAAACTAACACCTAACATCAATATACTAACTAAAACATATTAGAGTAATTAAAAAACGATATTGTTCACAACTATAATAAAGAAAATCATATTGAAAACAACAGTATTCTTAAAAATGATATTATATACAAAGAAAGCGATACTAACTATATTTTAATAATATTAATGTGCCACAATATTTAAAAGTCTATGTTTTGTCCAAACACCCAGGCAAAAATGTCACCGGGCACTATTTAAGATGCTAATTAATCTCCATATTCCACTGGTTTCTTGTCAGGTCCATCTGTAGAACCTAGGATTTTTATTTTTTGCTGACATGTTTGCAAAATTGTACTGTAAAATGCATATGTTAGCCCCTGGGGGGTTGCAGATGATGAGAGTCCCACCAAGATGCTCAGGAGAGTGCTTTGCTTTCACATGCACAGTAGGTGTTAGTACTAAAACAACAGAAGCTCAGACAAGATGTTAGAGGGTTGTGATGTCATGGAAAAACAAAATAATAGAAGACCAATAATTAAGAAACCATTTAACTTAAATAGTTTAATCAAAATGTTCAATATGAATGATATTTACCATTTGGTAGAAATCATTTCCCAGCACATCTTTTTGTAATTGCCTTTTACATGTTTTTAAGGTGTATGTGATATTAATCTTCAAGATCTGCTTATTCTCTCTATTTTCTATAAAAATTGCATCAATGCCTTTTCCCTTCACCACTTTGCAAAGAATTGCAATTTAAAAATCTTTTATGTTTCTTATCAGTATGTCAAACACCACTTGGTGGCGTAAGGTCTTAACCACTGTGGTAACGAGTTGTATAGAGCCTCTGCAATCGCTAAGAGCAGATTATGACAAATTGTGTGTTCTGGTAAAATGTTAAATTCTTTAATTTAAACAGTTTTCTTGGCATGCTTGTTTAGAAATGTCTTGTGAAAGTCTTGGTTCCCTGATTTCGGTAATCCAAAAACAGCAGCACGAAGAATGCAGGAGATGAAGAAGAGCAAAGCTTAGACAATATCGCAAGGCGTGAAGATCAGCAGAATCCACTGTATGATCAGATTGGAGAACGTGAACAGGTAGACATCTCGGTTACAACCCTCATAGTTGTGGTAGTGCGGAAAGGTCCAAACACTGCCTGTAGGAAGACATGGGAGAGAGGAAACAAGGGAGATAAGTTCTATCTTAATGCCTTTATGTGTTTCACTGCAACAGTTTGCTATCAGATATCAGGCTGGTGCAAAGTTAGCATGGCCACTGCTTTGTATTGGCCTAGTTGTTTATTTCCTCATGGGATATAATACCCCAGCGAGATACTATGATTCACATAGAAAGTCATTGAGCTAGTCATCTGGCATTTTATGGCCATTAGTGATTCGCTTTGCAATCCCTGCAGACGGGTCGGTGGAGGACAAAACACCTCTGTGCTGCAGGCACATTGTGGTGCCAGCTGGCCAATTTGCGAATTCAGCTGCATATGCATATGGACCCACCAAGTAAATAATCCCATCTTCCACAACCATAATTAAGGGCCTTATTGCGATGCCGGTCAGTCTCTCGTCCGACCAGCACCGTGGTGGCTGCCCGTATTAGGATGTGACCACCTTCATGGCGGTCGCACTGGGTATATTTCCTATTGCGGCATGTGCTGCGGGCTGCAGCACTCGCCCCAATAGTAAATAAACACATGTAAAACCTCCATGCACTATGTGGCAGGCACCATGTGTGGCTTGCCACATGGTGCAGGGATGTTATGGGCCGCACCATAGGTGCCCCCCAGGTCCCATAGCGGAGGGCCTGGGGAAAGGAGGCCCTGCTAGGGGCCCCCCAAAGTCACTTTCTGCCTGCCTTTTCATGGCGGGTGAACCGCCATGAAAGGGCAGGCGGAAAGGGACATTGCAATCCCTGCGGCGGTGCCTGAGCAGACACCACCCTCATTGTAGGTATTACTGACCCTTCGACGCACCGACAGGCTCAAGGGGCCCGTTGGAAGCGTGGCGGATGGTCAATCCTCCATATGCCTCCGCCGCTGCATCGTAATGCGGCGGGTGGACCGCAGAGGCTGGTGTCGAGGGGTCTGCCACCAACGAGCCATCGGTGTCTGTCTCACCGACATCGTAATCAGGCCCTTAGTTATGGTTGTGTATCTCTTAAAAACATAAAGCAGAAGGGCTATGGTCCAACAAGCACCACTGGCGCACCACAACGGTGCCACTTTTGTCACTGGCTTGTGCTGCAAATATAGCATATATAAACAATGGAAGTCAATAAACTTTAAATAAATGCAATTACACTATGTTTGGATAAATGACGTGTTGTCATACCCAGCAACAACTCAGTAGGATACAATGACGGTTCGCTGCCAGTATGCCTTTGCAAAGAGTGAATACTATATCCCAATTCTTCATCAGGCTAGGGTAGAAGTGGTCTGTTCACCTCGTCCTTCCTTTACACTGAAGCAACACTTTGACCTTTTTGCTCGGGGTACATGATACCAAAGGAAAATACTGTTAGAGGCTAATGATTGTCTGAAATCAGTGAATGATACGTGAAACCTGCGTTCTATTTGCCAGAAGTGGTGCAAAACATATGAACAAAGCTAATGGTGTTGTCCCACCAGTACTGATTTCACTAATGTGTCTAAGATGTTGCCATGTATCACTCAGACACACTTTAGACTTAAGACTGCATTCTGATAGTCCGACTTACTTTCTTCACTTTTCTACATGTTGTATACGATGTCGGCCATATTGTAGCTGGCCTTTAACTAACAATGTCAGGCCAGTGGCCTTACTATAATCATGTCAGGCCAGCTTTCTGGTGCCTGTTTGACTTTATAGGCAACTAGGGAATCCTTGTAGCAGATACTGCTGTTGTCACAGGAACCAGGTACTATAGTGAGCTCATTGGATTGGTAAACACTGCTAAGTTTGTAAAACTAGGAATGCTGGGGCTGATGCTGTGCTCAGAAGCCAGTGTCAATTGCTATTATATGTCAGCAAGCCGGCCACCCTGTTATCCTGAATTCACATTGGCCTCTTTAATCCACTACTTAACACTGATGCACCTTTATCGCTCTCTTGCAGGTTCCTGCTGTCTCCCTTTGCAACAGTAGCTCTTCTTGCTTGTTTCCCGTTCATGATTTTTTCCCTCTCTTGCTCAATATCTGATGGGGGGTGTTAGGTACATGTGTATGTGGTGTGATACATGCATGTTGTTCCAGATCCTGAGTGTATAGTAGTTAATATTGTTTATTAGTTAATTAAAACCATAAACATGATGAGGAAAAATAAGTGCCGGTCCCCAAAAATGAGAGGCAGTGGCCCCCAAAGGAAGCCCCGGATCAAATTAAGCACTGTTGGCAAGTAGGTCCCTTTTAGGATTTGACTTTCTCAGGTATTGAGGTACAGTAGTCAAGGCTTACCCTTCGAGGATGATAGGGACAAGAACATCTGGATCAGGCAGCACATGTATCACTTAAAATAAATATAATGTCCAAGCAATATGTTCATTAATATAAAAAGATATGATTCATTTATTATCATTGTGATAACGGGCTCAGAAACTTTAAGCAGTTTTATGGCATTAACATTTCTCTCTGAATGGGTATCCTGGTTGCTCTACCTTTCCTGTCTTCTGCCTATGCGCATTGGCAAGGCATACAATCAATAAATCAATCAACATTTATAAAGAGTAGCTAATCACCCACAAGGGTATCCAGAGAGCCAAGCTGTTCGGGTGGCATCACTTGAATAGCCAGGTCTTAAGTCCCTTCTGAATTCCTGACGCGAGAGTGAGATCTGGAGATGGAGGGGGAGGTTGTTCCAGGACTTTGTGGCGAGATAGGACAAAGAGTGTCCTCCGCTGTTGATTCGGCAGATGCGTGGGGTGCGCGTGAGGGAGAGGGAGAGGCAGTGGTGCGCAGGAGTCTGGAGGGTTGGTGGAAATTCAGGTGATGGTTGATATAAGCTGGTCCTAGGTTCTGCAGGACTTTGTAGGCATGAGTCAGCATCTTGAATTAGCATCTCTTGTGAACGGGAGCCAGTGGAGTTTCTTCAGGTGGGGGTGATGTGGGACGGTCTGGGGAGGTCGAGGATGAATCTGGCCACTGAGTTCTGAATGGTGTATAGCCTCTTCAGGAGGTGTGTAATTCCTGCAAGGAGTGTGTTGGCGTAGCCCAAGTCGCTGGTGATGATGGCTTGAGTGAAGGTGCACCTGGTGGAGACTGGGAGCCATCTAAAGATCTTTCGGAACATGTGCAGCATGAGGAAGCCGACAGAGGAGACTGTGGTGATCTGGTTCTTCATGGTGAGTTTGCTGTCTAGTGTGATGCCGAGGTTCCGGGCGTGGTCCATGGGGTGGGAGAGGGTTCCAGTTCAGCAGGCAACCAGGAGTTGTTCAACTGGGAGTTGTTGTTCCCGCAGATCAGTACTTCTTTCTTTTCTCCAATAATCTGGCAATACATTACTGTAGAGTAAAGCCTAATATCTGCTTGTAAGCAATCTTCTTGGGACAGTTCTACACTGGAATCAGTTATTTGGTATTGTTTTTATGCAGCTACACAGAAACAATACACGGGCACCACACTGCTCAACGATGTTCACACAGTTCACTGGTAATGGGAAGAGCAGGAGCCATGGACTAGATGGGACAATAAGAGGTGATATAGCAGGTACATTGACCTGTATTTAGACCTGACTGCTTGGAGAATAGTGGAAGAGGCTTTCTAGTGGCAATTATGGGATTGCCCTACATGGGCTCACATTTTTTCCTCGTAGTTTCTATATGCGGTAACTTGGCCGAAGGGCATTACTGCACTTTACATGGGCCCCAGATTACATCACAAAAGGTAGGATTCGCTTTGTTTAGGTTCAGGGTGGTTACAGTCGTGTTGGAGCAATTTTCAGAGTGGGGGTGCTGCCATCAATGTTAAGTCACTGAAGTAATAGGGATTGTGAAAAATTCAAGTATCACACAAAGAACAACTTTCGCAAATGAGCCACACCTATTCAGGAAAGTGGTAGGGGTGTAATATGTAGCCAGTGATGCATTTTGCCGCACACTGGAGCACATATTACTGGAGCATGGTGTGGAGGAACACTGTTGTTTACAGACATAACACTTTCCATTGAATTAGCCACTAACTTTGCACCACTAAATCTGCATAGACTGCAGATTTTACTGAAAAAACTATATAGTTCACAAATCAGGGCCGGACTCGGAACCAAAACCGGCCCTGGCAAAGTGCTCGGCCGGCCCCCCCAGGGCTTGGGGGTGCCACCGAGCTCTTTGCCAGGGCCGTTTTCGGCCGATTTAGTTACAGGGCCGATTTTGCAGCCATGCTGCAAAAACGGCCCTGTAACAAAAACGGCCCCCAGGGGCACAAAACCGGCCCCCACCCGTGCGGCGCACCGGGGGATTGCCCGGTGCCCGCTATGGCCAGTCCGGCCCTGTCACAAATGATATAGTGTGGAAATCTAGTGTCTGGGAATATTTATCACTTGCACAACTCCAAGTGAAGTGTCTTTTTTGGTTTCGATCCCATTAAAATCTTTGTTTCCATCACACCTGAGAATTAAGACAAATATGTTTCATTTGTGCTTTCCTCAGTATTGATATATTTGTACAGTCAATTCATAGGTATTTAAATGTGTTGGGTGTTATAAAAAAAATGGCATCCTACAGCCTTTCCTTTCCCACTGCCTGAACCTTAGCAGAACTGTCCCATATTTCAGTTTACACAATCTTCTCACTTTTTAGTCTGAGAAAGAACACATTAATTTCCATGTTAACAGAATAAGCAGCAATTTGCCAGAACTTTTGACCTCGGTCTTTGAAGTACAGCAGCTGAGACTAGATAAAAATAAAATGTATTGGCACCTCTATTGCTCATTTACCTTCTGAACAATAGCATGTTTACTAGTGGACCTAAAGTTGAGCATCTGGTACACAAATGTACCCCTCAGTTGCCAGGGTCATTGGCCAATGCGATCCAAGGCTTGCTTAGAGGCATTGCACAGGGTTAGAGACTTAGAACTCAGCAGAACAAAAAACAATAAACAATAAATCAGTGTCCATCCAGTGCTCTCTCTTATATTAGACGAAATACTTGATTCCATTAACAGCACAGCAACTTAAATTTAACATATAAATATATGTACATTATTCAGTCCTAGTAATAGAGGTTTGTGGCTACTGTTTGTGCCGAAGTTATTAGCGGACCCTGTCTCACTCTAGCAGGTTCACTCCCAAAGTCTCTCTGGGCTTGCCACTGAGTTACCCTGGGTCCCTCTGGGGCTCGCAGTCCTGGCAGTTCCCCTCTGCATCCCAACCCTTAGGGTTGGGACGCACCATCCATGGCAAGGCACCCATGGGGCATCGGTAATCCCCCAGCGCCTGTTTTTGTGTTTATTTCACAGACAGTTCTTAGCTGTAGTTTGAAATCCCATGCGTTGTAAGTATCCCAGGTGGTCCCAAGAGCCTATCAGCCCACTGCGGAATCCACTTCTTGCTTAAAACATATATACACAGCCCATGATCTTCATTCAATCGCGACCAACGCTTGCGGTGAGCAATGGATGGAGCGGCTTCTGCAGCGTGCAAGGAAGATGCTGATTGTTACTCCTGTGCTCCTTGCTCTTGTGGTACAGCGACCACGTGGCATCAATTTTTAAGTTGTGACATCTAGTGCAGTGGTTCTTCACCTTCTGACTTCAGCAAACCCTTTGAGTCACAGGTGAAAGTCAAGGACTTCCAAGCCACCTCTAGGGGTTGAACCTTAATAATAATCCCCCAAAATACACATATGAGGTACACATTATATAGACTTGGAACATCTACTTTTTTCTCCAACCGAATGTTTATATATGAGAGAGACTACACCCCGGCATCAGACACAGATCGTCTTCCCAAATCAATGGGTCATCCTTTTAAATCAGAGCTCTCAGCAGAAGTGGTGGGACGGAAGTAGTAAGTGGATTGAAATTAGCCTAAGATTGACACAGGGCAGCAAACAGGCTTGATATGGACAAAGATGGAGACCTTGCAGGGTCTTTGTGTCAAAAGGTGACAAAGACAGCGATTGCATAAAAGCCAGAAGACCAGGTTTTCATTATGCCAGAGTACATGCTGTCTACCGTGAATTGGCACTGTGGCTGTAGAAGTATTTCAGATGCTCTGAAAAGTGCCAGAATACACCCTTTTCAATGCAAGAATTGCACGTGCTTGGAGTCTGTAAGTGCCTGACCATAAGAACGTGCATCCTGGAAGGGCCTTTCAGACAGTCTGCAAGAGTATACATGCACAGATCACTAGGCTCTCTAAGTGCGCCGGTGCAGATGAGATTTTAGAAAATAATAAGCAATTCACAAGTATTTTCCTCAGAAGCTGATTGATAGTTAAGCTCTGAGTGTGTTTGAATGTGAACTAACATGACTTAGCACATGCTGAGTTAGCAATCAGTTTCTGACTAAAACGTTTCTGAAATGCTTATCATAATTTTTTCAAACATATCTTTATTGATTTTCTTAATGCCTATGTCAAATTGATTTGGAGTGCAATGCAGTAGACCTCAAGTGGCTTTAATTGTTACTTGATGAAACTATTATACTCGTGAGAGGAAGCTCCTTTACATAGCTATGTAGGTCAGAATGCTTATGACTAAAAAATAAAATAAAGTTTAGAGGTCATACGAGTTTGTTGACCCCCTGAAGAGGCGCTGCGGACACCCAGGATTAATAATCGCTGGTCTAGAGGGCAGCTGTCCCACAGCGTAATGGATGTCGAGTGCTCATATATAGTGTTTGGTTTGTGCTCCTCTGTTTGCCATACCATAGCTTATTATAGCTTCACCGCTTAAAGCTTCTAGTTGTTGACAGAATGTTCTGTTTTTTCTCTCATCCTCATTCACTGACATTTGTTTCAATAACTCTGCCCAGGAAGAATACAGAAAGGGGCAGACCTTTCCTCCCTGTACTTAACCAAATAATGTATCTACAAAGCCCAGAGATGGGGAGAATGTTGGACAGATGGGAAGCTTAGGCAGTGTCAGTTGTGTTGTATTGTATTGTAACATTTAAATAGCACTTACTACCTTGATGTAGGGTGCTGCCACACTTGCCTACATGCAAATCATGCTACATCATGTAGGATATGTGGCTGGAAGGGTGTTGTGTTTGTTTTAATCCTATGTGGGATATGTTTCCATGTCATGCGTGAAGACCACAAGGTGCAGTTATTGTGTTATGGGACACAGCACTTAGCAGTACGAGGGACGAAGAAGTGTGAGACATGAGCGTGCAGTTATGCTTTTCAGTAAGCCGGCACTATTGAGCAGCTCAGCATGTTCCTTTTTTTTTTTTAAACAGACTTTATTGGGTCACAAAACAGAATACAGTCAATCCCCTTCCCCATTACTCCGCCCTCCAGCCAATTCAGAGCGTAGAGCAGTGACCAGTCCACCAAACTGATCATAACTGTACAGCATTCACCCCATCAACAGCTATGCTACGAGGTAGTCCATCCACAGGATTAATCCACAGCGAGTGTGCGATATAACCAATATGCCCCCCGCCCCATCCCCCAGCAACCCCCCCAACATACCCCCCCACCCTAATCACCCACCCAAGCATGTCGCCAGTATCTATCATAATTACATGCGTATCAAAGCCTCCCCTGCCACTTGTCGGATCCGCCTCCCACATCCCAGAGCAGAAATTGCCTCACGAGCATAGGGGGAAGCCTGTTACAGGGTTCTCAAGGGGCCGGGGTCTCATCATCCCTCAGCATGTTCCTTTATGGTATTTCTTATGATCATAGTCCACTTAGCTGGTTACTGCACTGGGGCATCCATTCAGAGAGATTTTGTTTAAAGTTTGTGGTCTTGGACAAGCATAGGTTGGAGTGAGAAATGGTGGAGAGATCTACTGGCATGGACTTCCATCCCATATATGAGCATCACCATGAGATGTCAAAAAGGGGTCACACTATGTAGCAATTTAGGAGCCTCAGTGGTGGACTACATTAGAGTCATCTGTTGGCCAGTGGCATGTGCCAGTTATCTACAGTTATTCCATACCTGTTCTGTTGGTGATGGCTGCTTTATTGCCGTGGTCTGGTACAAAGGTGGGTGCTGGACATGACTTTTTTTACTTATGTGAGTGTAAGAAGATAAAGCAGTAAAAGAGAATTATTATCCAGTTTGTACAATTGGCTGTTTGACCGATGTGTGTTATGGCATGAGAACTATCCCAGCCTACGGCAGCCCATTAATCTTTACATTCTGGAGCTTTACTATTTTGTTATTGCCAGTGAGGACACAGATACTAAAAGCTAGAATGATAAGAAAAAACATAGGACTGTTTGCAAACCTCTTCATTTTTCTTGAGAGCTTGACTTGTGTGAAAACAAGAACATCAGGGTTAAAGAGAGTGGCCCTCATCCGAGTGTTCAGCGACATGCCATGGAATGCCCTAGGTCCTAGGTCCTAGGTGACCTGACCGGAGACTGCCTGTGTACTTCTTCTGGTGAGATCCTGTTAATATTGTCTATGCCTAGCAGTGAGCTTTTGGTGGTGGGCTAAACACATTTTAGAAGCTGCATGGCAGAGAAATCTGCCTATTTTCTCCAGAATTTCTGAGAGAACAAGAGGTAAATTGGGGTAGGAGGGCAGGGTAATTTCAGTAAACAGTGGAGTGTTCAAGAAAACTAGACAGGGCAAGCTGTTGCCTTCCACTTTAGATGTGTGCGATTGTCATAAAAAACAATTGCCAACAAAGGGCAGGTAGTGGCGAGTGACTTGCATAAATGTCAGCATTAATTCTTTCCGCAGCAAGCGCAACAGGCTAGACACACAGTGATGGTCAAATACTGAATCCTCAAGGCTCTTGTAGGTTTATGACACCTATGTCCTCAAAACACTTGGTAACAAGTTTTAAGCAGTAAAAAAGATTTCTTTTAAATATTGATTTTTCTTCAAAAATGCTACATTCTAGGTCCCAGTTGAATGGAAGCTCTGGAAAATGAACTATGCTTACCCTTTACTTCAGTGGCTTGTACCTGTTACATTAATGAACATAAAGAAGGGCACTAAAGCATTGGGCCTTATTTAGAGTTTGGTGGAGACGATACTCGTCACAAACGTGGCTGATATCCTGTCTGCCGTATGAGAAGTGCATTATAGCTTATGGTACTTGTAATACACCAAGCATGTTATACATCATATTTTGACGGAGTATACCATCTGTCAAACTCTTAATAAGGCCTATAAATATTATCCATGGTCTCATCTTCATAGATGGGAGATGGTAAGAATGGGAACTTAGATAATGCAGGGCTTGGTGTTTACTGTTTCATTGCTGATGTGCAGGCTATTCATAATAACATTTATGCTAATCATCCATTTAGGGAATGGCACTTAGTGCTCACCCTCCATCTTGGGAATGGCATGTAGTGCTCACCCTCCATCTTGGGAATGGCACTTTGTCTAATTACTGTTCTTTTACTGACACTAAGTAATTTGTCACAAAAACAACTGTGCAGTTTCTTAAAATCAAACAAAAAATAGTTGCCTGCAATCAACCAAGCAAACCAGAAGATGCCCAGAATGGCGAACAGACTGTAGACGATTCTGCTGGGTCTTAGTCCAGCCACAATAGCGATGATGCCCAGGAGTATCAGAGTGATCCCATTGATGAGGAGGTAGATGGGGATGAAGCGCTGGAGGGGGCAGCTGTTCAGAGAGACCGAACCTGTGGGTGTGAGAGCAAAAGAGAGGGAATATAAATGAAGGGTTTCATACATGTATCATAATCTCAAACACGTTACTTACTACTTTGAAAGATAGGAGTGAGGAAGGTTTTTCTCACTAACCCATGTATTTTCAATGAGTAGATGCCTTAGGATGCTTAGTTTTAAAAGCTGTTAAAAGGGCCAAATAGTTACCAAATTCACAGACTAAAACTCCTAGGTACACAAAGCACTTTGCTCTTGTTATTTAGACATATTCAAGTGCCCATGCACCTGGCCTTTTAGACACATTTACATTTGTGTGGTTTATACATCAGAAAGCCAACCATCTTCAGTGGACAGAGCCTATGCATTTCGAGAGATTGGTCGATATTGGACGTCCGGGTCGGACTGGCCTATAGGGCAATCCTACTTTACCAGACGGGCTGGTCTAACAGGTCAGTGTGTGGGCCTATTTTTGGGCTGTTTGTGGGCCTTTTTATGGTTTGCTGGGCTGGTTTTTCTGTTAATTTCCCTGATATTAAAACCAACACTGCTTGCAGCAATCTCAAATTCACGCTGTCTTTCATACCTGGAAATCGCTTATACAGCGTGTCTTTTACAAGTTCAAAACTGCCCCAACTTTTAAACATGGGCTTCTTTTTTTTAGCGATCTAATTCACTAATGGGGGCCACTTTTATTCTGGTTCAGGGCCCATTTTTCTGTCCCAGTCCGACCCTGGCGGACGTTTAAAGGTTAAGTAGTAAAGGGCCACGGACACCCCCCGCTTTTACTCCCACTGATGCAGATTGTGTGTATCAAGGCACTGCTGTTGTCCAATATACTTGAACCGACGTGTGACTGTAAAACTATTGCCTATCTCCTAATAAAATTGCAGGTGTGCCTCACAGAACAAACTTCTTCAACAGGCAAGCCTTATTTCTGCTCTCAACTTTTCCTTTAAACTCAGTTAAGTTTGCATATGCGTGTCTGTATCCAGGACCACTGAGATGCTGTGATAGGGGGGGTGCTTTCTGCATAGTTGTGGATTTGCCACATAATACAGTATATGAGGCACAATTTGCAAACTTCACCCAAAAATTGTTTCTAGCTCAAAAGTTACAAAACGAAAAACACTACATATTGTTCGGTACAGTGGCAAATCACTTGCAATGGTTAACAGTCACCTTTCAATTTCTGATTGTTGTATTTGGGTATTTGGGAGCATATTATCAAGCATGGCGTTAAAATTATCGCCGCTTTAGCGGCAGAAAACTAATGTGCCGCAGAGAATTCCAATAGAAGCCCATGCTGACACCAGAACATGGGCTTCGATGGGAATTCTCAAGGGCATATTATCAAGCCCATTATCGCTGCTTTAGCTGCAGTTTTCTGCCGCTAAAGTGGCGATAATTTTAACGCCGTTTCTTGATAATATGCCCCTTAGTTGGTAGTAATGATGTGCAGCTTTGCTCAGACAGTATTGGTATGTGCTAAAATGACAAAGTAACAAAACAATACTGCTATATGTTGTGCCTCAATACGATTCAAAATTATTATCCAGAGTCCACGCTCAGCTCAGATATCAGCTAATAGGAGGGAGCCAACAACATATTTGGGGGGTGGGGGGAGGTAAATGGATAATTTCCACTGTATTGTTACGGCTGTGGTGTGGTAACAGGGCAATAAATAAAAAGTGTAAACACGTTTCCTGCTAAACAGTGAAGGTTTAACTCACTGTTAAATGCATAGACAGGTCGTGTAGAAACCAAGTTATTGGTTTATTCATCAGGTTACAGGTTCAAATATAAGTTACAGGAATTATAGTAAGATCCATAATATGCCCCACCAGGAGCTGCCTCCTTGCTGCTCAGCCTATCCGCTCCAACTGATTTCTCCTCAAGCACAAACACTCTGAACCTTCCAATGACATCTCCATTGGCTGAGCAGCAAGGCGGAGAACAAGAATAGGGAGAATGCAATAACCAACAAGTAGATTATAATACTTCAAGAAATGGCCTCTCGAGATCTTGGCGTTTTCTTGTAATTTTGTAAAAGGGCAATGAGCTTTCCTTATTTACATAATGAGAGAGCTGTCCCTGGAAAACCTCTGTATACAAATTATTACATCTTGGACTTTTATTTAAGGTAATGGGTTGAGGAAACTTGATGAAAGAAATGGTGTGGAATCTTTTTGGACGTGGCTCAACTGCCAAGGCGGCTGGGCGACTTAGGAACTGGGGAACCAGGTTCAAGTCTCGGCGTCGGCTCCACAGCCTGTGATTTTGGGCAAATTACTTAATATCACTGTGGCTACAAACATGAATGTCTCCTTGTGCCATGTAACTGGTGCTCGTTCATGTAAAGCTCCCCCAATACCTTCGGGTCAACTTCGCGCTATATAAAACAGCGAAAAAAAGAATACGTACATTCTGAACAAAGAGGAAGGTTTACACTTTTTCTCTTATAATAACTAAATTCCTGTACTAATTTTTGAATCAGTGACTACCCATGTGACGTTCAGCATTTCTATTAATAAAGGAAATATATACAGTCTCTTGCCTATTCAGGAACAGACGTTAATTTTGAAAGGTAGGAAAGCTTTGGATATTAAAGAGGAAAGCCCGCCACCTCGTGGACTAAAGGTGCATACCAACAAGGGGAGATTGGAAAAGAGTAAGCGAGGCATTATTTTCATGCCATTTATTGCATGTGTTAGTTCTTCAGTTAGTAAATGCCCTATAAGATGTATAGAAGTGACCTTAATGTCAAGTTTGTATATTCTATGCCATTTATTGATTTTATGCAGGGGGGAAGGAAACACGGGGGCGGGGGAAGCGAAGAATAGAGCCCATTCCAGTCTCATTGTTGGAAACAAACTCAGTACGTTTGTTGGGGTTTGGGGGTCACACTGTGGGGCCGCTCCATGTTTCCGATCATGGGACTTTTATCTATAAATCAGTGATCTAAGGCGTGTTGGCATAAGTAGCTCGATTGGAATGATCCAAGGATACAATCCACAGAAACCATTAGAGTCACTTGATAGCCAAGGACCTGAAACAATCCGTGACGACCTGGAGTTAGATGAGTAACTTAACTGGTGGGTGGGAGTTATGGTGCGGGTGTGATTTTCATTAGAGCTCAAGCAGTGCTCTCATTAGTATGTAAATATGTGACTCTGTGATGTGTGTATCTTCAAGGAATCGAAAGCCAGGTGGTCAGCAAGCGGAGAGGATGTGACGCAGTGACCAGTAGTGGCGGCTCCTTCGCTATGATGGAGGGGCGTCGCCCCACTGCTTTTAAGCAGTGCATACAAAGGAAACATAAAATGATAATAACTTTGAAGTATTATTATTTTATGTTTACGTGCTGCTTTGCGGCGGGCGGGGCTTCCCTGCTTCGAGTGGTTTCCCACTCCTAAGTGCACATGACTATTTGGCCGGCCCTCTGGGACTGGTCAAACAGTCATGCGCACATTCACTGTTCTCCACACAGTCCGCATTACAGCCTGCGTGATGAACATGCCCAGGCCCCCATTCCCTGGCTGAGCACGACGCTCAGACCAATCACAATGCTGAATGGTCAGGGGAGCCTGGCTGTGCTTCCTTTTCCTGGAGTACGACGGAGGAGAGCAGGAGTAGAGAATCGGGACCCAAGGTAAGTGTTTATTTTTTTTTTTAAAAAAGATTTTACATTGAAGGTGGATTGTGATGTTGCTGCAAAGATGGACTATGATCAAGGCCACTTGAATTTTCCCAAGAATCCCTATCTCAAAAAATCTCTGTTTCTAGGTTACCATTCCCAAGGACTCTGTCTCTAAAGCTTCCTGTCCCAGGGAGCAAAACCCAAAAATGGAACTATGTCTGAATCTTTCTGCCAATGGGCCACTGTCCCTGAGCCTTCCAGGATCTCTAGACGTGTTATTTTCGATTAATTGCTATCCGCTCAACAGTTTCATGGTGAGGGAGGAAAATTGCCAGTATCATCTTGCTTTGACCAAAGACAAGAAGTGATGGGTAGTTTACAAAGAACTCTGCCTCGCCTTAACCAAGAGTGGGGACAAAATGGCCCACTGCCCCCTGCATTGCCCTCTTCCATGTGTGGGACACACACATGCACACACACACACCTTTCCCCAGAAAGACAGGGGAAGCAATGTACCTTGGGGGAAAGCCCCACAGTAACCCTACACCTTGCTCAGGGGGGGGAGTTAATGGTCTCTCATCTTGTCCAAGCTGGAGGTGGTGGTTTAAAAAACACATGGGGCAGCTAGTACCTGCCTCGGTCCTCTATGGTTTGAACAATATGGTGGACTAACAAATAATGGGTGCCAGTTACAGTTGACCCGCTCATCTGTGCTCCAATGTATTGTGCTAGTTACAGAGGAACGGGTCAGCTGACACCCGCTCCCATGCTCTGTTTGTACACAGGGCGTAGGAGCAGGTACAAACTTGCCACCAGTTTCTGTGCTCTGCTCCCCTTTGGTTGGAAGAGTGGGTGCCAGCTGATCTGCTTCTTTTGGCCTGCAGAGTGATGAGGTCACGTGCAGTACCATATGTCCATGCGCCATGTCGACAGACAAGACACAGGGCTGGGTGGCTCAGTACCACTCCTGTTTTTAGGTCGAGCCTGAGTCAGCGCGCATGTGCTGCTCTGCGGAAAGTCCCGCCAATATTTTTCATTGGCTTGTATCATTGTCCTTCGTAAACGCTGGCTTGCGGGTCATTATTAGGGCTGTTAGTCCCTCCTTTGTACCGCCTTGTCTGTATTTGTAACCTCCCATGGCGACTGGCCCTTTTACTTCGGATGTGACACGGTATCGCTTATTTAGTCTGTAAGCACTCTTTTCTTTAATGGGTTACTCCTACTGCAGACACGACGTGCTTTAGTTGCCATGCCCACTTTCACTTTCAAGCAGCCCCGGACAACAAGGCTGCTTCTTTGAAGTGAAATAGGTCCCACATTTACTAGAGTTTGAGTTATTGCCATTGTAAATGACAATAGCTTAAACTCTCGTAAATGCGAGACCGATTGCATTGCAAATGCTTGTTTTAAGGTGAGGAGGGTCGTGGGGCCAATCATTAACTCTACGACTGGGGCAAGGCTGGGGCTGTTTAGTTAAAAAACCCTCTTGTCCTTCAGCAAGGCTTTGGGCGGAGGGGTTTAGGGTAAACACTACATCGACCTTGGGCAAGGCAAGGTAGTCATTATTACTTACTACACCCCTTTAGTTGAGCAAGTTGGGGAGGGTGTTGACCTCTCTAATACCCCTTTTACCCGAGTGGGTTTAAACAACTTGAGCACAGTTTTTTTAATTCCAAATTTTAAAAATGTTAAGCCTGGGATTGGAGGATATAAATGAACCACCAATCCACAGTTTAAAAAAAAATCTCCCAGTATTCACGAATGTTGTGAGAGATTAAACACCAGCAATAGGCCAGGCTTTCATTTTAAACTGCAAACCTGACCTCTTGGCTTTAACATTGGTATAGATTGGAGGCATCCAGAGTGGCTGCAAGAGGATAGCAGGATGGCACATAGTGGAGATTGAGGAGGTTGGGGGGCACAGTGAGGGGCCAGTGGACCACATAGGGGTAGAGCTGGGCACAGAGAGTGCAGGGGCAGCAGCACGCAGAGTGCAGTGGGTTGGGTCACATGAAGGAGAGATGGGGAAAACAATGACTCTCAGGGCGGGGTGCAAGAATGCAGAAGAGGCAGCAACGTCGAGGCAGGGTGGCACACAGACGTACTGCAGTGTGAAGGGCACACCCACCATTGCATGGCAACCTAGACTCCAACACAGCAAACAATGATAAGCCAACATACCCACCCATATGTCAACACACCTGCAATCACATGCCCACACAACCAACCTCATACAGCAATTTAGCCACTATCGTATACCAACATATCTGCCATTATACCTCAATACAAGCATCATACGACAAACCATCCACTTTCATAGATCCACAATACCAACATCGCACACCAGCATCCCCACTATCATACGTCCACACAATCAACATCATAAGCCAGTTCACCCACTGTCATATATCAACACATTCACAATCAAACTATGACACTAACAACATCAGATGACACCACACCAACATTCGTATGTTGATACAACCAGCATCATACACCAATGCATCCACGATCATGCCAGGACAAGCGTTATTATACCTCTACACTCCCACCATCAAACATACACATAACCCATATCATACACCAACACACCTACCCTCATACATCCACACAGCAAACATCATACACAAACATTCCTCTCATCATACAGGAACACAACCACGATCAATGTTCACATAAACATCATCATATGATATGCCAATACGCCATCATATGCCAGCGCACCCACCATCAAACGCCAACACGCGCACCATTGTACATTAACACAATCAACATCTTATGCCAACACCCCATAATCATAGAGCAACACACTGATCACCATACACCAATAATTTGTTGAACTGGCTCATATTTTATGGCATTGCATTGACTTAAGGTTGTGGTGTAACTAGAATGACACAACAATGAGAGGAAAATGTGAATATCAGTACAGGGAATGACCTGGTTACTTACCGGTAATCTTCATTACTCAGACTCCTACTCTTCCTGATCAGAGTCCTCACACAGGAGCAGTTCCCCTGTGTCACTGTTGATTACCTAGCCCAATGAAAAAAGCTCCTCCAATAGGGCGGCCATATCCCAGCCTAACCAAAAGGAGGAGCTTGGATGATCACTTCCTGAAAATATATTAAAAACCTGGAAGACAAAGATTCAATCTCCATGAAGAGGGCTGGGAGGGAGACTGTAGCAGGAAGATGGACGTGACTGAACCATAGAAAACCTAAGGGTATAGCGATTTTTATTTAGAATGTGTTTTGTGACACTCCAATATGGTTGAACCACCACACACAGGGGC